>NC_022020.1:11933588-11939494 GCF_000317375.1 Microtus ochrogaster | reverse complement strand
CAGGGGGTTCAGAACAGGGTGGGATGTGTAGTTCAGAACAGGGGTGTACACTCATGGGGTTCAGAACAGGATGGCATGCACAGGGGCTTCAGAACTGGAGTAGCATATGGAGCTCAGAACTCCGAGGCTGCTGCTCTTTGCCTCCTCTACATATATCCCGGTATTCAGTGAAAAACTGGTGCTGGAAGGGGCTGAGGCCAGTTCCGGGCTAATGTAACCTGTGAGATAATGTGATCAATATGGTGGAAAGTTTGAAGAGCCGCCTGTGACCACACTGTTAATGGAGTGTTTATAGCTCGGGTGGGAACATGCGCATCTCACTTCGTAATTTGATTTCCACGTTGGATTTGTACCTCTGGTCTTTTCAAAGGTTCCCTTTTAACTCCTAGGAACAAATTTGTGCTTTTTCTCTTTGTGGAAAACAGACCTTCCAAACCAATTACACTGCTAGTAAAACTTTTTGAAGTCACTTGGCACCGTTTCTTGGGATTAGAATCTGACTTTATGACTCACTACCCGGGGAAGTGGAGTGCTGGCTTTCTCTGCAGACTGACCCTTCTGGTAGCTGTCAATAGACACAGAGCAACAATGAACCAAGCTTAGCATGCACACTGCTGCCGTGTGATGCAAGAGGAGAGATGATTCAGACGCTAGCATGCTAGGTTTCAGTAGCTGTGTGTGACGTAGTGCCTCCTCCAGCTTGTCAGAACTGGTTGACAGAACATCCTGGGGTCTGACCCTCAGAGTGACTCAAGCCAATGGGATTGTAAGGCAAGCAAAACAGAGTTTTTATCTTCGAACATTAAAAGTCGTTGTCAGGAAATGAAACTCAGTAGGAAGTAGGCATGTGAACCGTTCTTGTCCTTCAGCCAAGAGTTTTCCATCCTTGGTAACGACTGGTACTTCTGATAGTCCTTCATACCACTTCACCATCTCAGCCTTCTGTTTGTGTGTGAATTCCAGTCCTGTCCACCCTGGCTTTCCTCCTTACTCCCAACAGTCCTGCATGCCTCATCTTCTTAGTGTCACTCAGGGTCACTCCCTCAGTCCCAGAACAGTCTTCCGGTCATGTCACCTGCTCCAGAGACCTTCCTTTCCTTCTCATGTCAGGTTCTTTTTGCTCTCTTTGTCCCAATTGCTGGCCAGCTTTTCCCAGTGTTCTCTCCCATGTGACTACAACCATCATCTAACGCTGACTCTCAGGTCCCCCAAGCTGACATTGCTCTTACAGGTTTTGGTGACCTGCTGTCTTCTGTTCCTCGTGTAGAAGACTCACACATCTCAGCCACTTTCTGACTGCAGTCTTTCCTCAAATTCTCTTGTCCTTAAGCACCTTCTCCCTGTCCCCACACACCGGGGGGCCATCTTCTTCCCTTCTCTTCAAAATCTCTGCAGCAGTTTGCCCCCATGACTTCTGACAAGTAGAGTTAGTATCTGTGGTTCATAGGATGGGGGCGGGGGGCAGGGGTTTTTGTAGGTTTGTTAAGAAGCTAATCAGAGTTCATGCAAGGGTTTGAGCTCCAGGTATATCAACAGGAGGTGCAGAAACCCTGGGCTGGGGAGCTGTCAGAATTAGCTGTCAGGATTAGAAGGTGATGGGGAACAACCCAACTGGCGCGTGTGTGTGTGTGTGTGTGTGTGTGTGTGTGTGTGTGCGCGCGCGCGCACGCGTGTGTGGTGTGTCTCCAGGTGAGATGGGTTGGGAGTAGACAAAGCTATGATAATGGTAGTAGGAATACCAGTTAGGAAGTTGTTGAGATAAAGCCAAGGGAAGATAGTGAGGCCCTAGATGAGGTGGTGTAGGGATGGAGGTGAGAATTGATATCTACATTATAGGAGAGGGAGATGTTTGCCCAAACTTTAAGGAAACCCTTTAGCCTCCCCCACTTATCTCTCTTTCTTTCCTTTCAAACACACACTTGCCTCTTCATAATAGCCTTAATTTATTTCTTTGTCATTTCCATGTCTGTTAGTTTATGTCTATGTCTTTGTCTTCATTGCTAAAAGCTTTTCAGCTTAAAATAAATTTTGCTAGGCCAGCAAGAAGGCTCAGCGAATAAAGCACTTGCTACCAACCTTGACAAGCTGAGTTTCGTCCCCAGGACCCACATCGTAGAAAGAGAAAACTGACCTCTACACACATGCCATGATATGTGCACACTGGCACATTCACATACATACATACATGTGAGTAAGTAAATAAATGTAATAATTTTAAAGAAATGTTGGCAACAAGATGAAATATTTCAATAACATTAAATATGATTAAAATCTTTAACTAGGGTTATTATTCTAAGAATATCAAATGTTGTTAAGTCTTGTAGTCATACAGTGTGATTTTGTTTTAAAACCCTGTGGCCTCTGAGAAGCCAGGGGCCTTCTGGTCCAAATTTCTCATGATCTCAGACACTAGGGTCTGTAGAGTCTGGACTGGAAGGCACGCACTTATCTCTTCATGCTTGGTTTTGTGTGTGGCAGCCAAGACTGCTGCATAGCACAGTTTTTCTTTCAGTGAAGGGACAGATGACAAAGAGGGAGGGGCGGGTGTGTGAAAATCTCATGCTCTAAAGACTAACCTATAAAAACTGGGAATTTTCACCTATATTTGGCTCTTACTTTTTAACTGCATCCTATAGGAATTCCTCATTTCACATGTTAAAATCTAGGACAAAGATGAATCGAATTATTATGGTCACATATTTTTTCAGTTCAAGTTTAACCAAGTTTCTCCATGAAGGAGAATCTATAATGTAGGTCAACTTACTACAATCAAAGTCTCTGTCAAGGGGGCTGAGGAGAAAGCACAGTTAGTACAGTGTTTGCTATGGGGGCCTGAATTTGCTCCCAGATCCCGGGTTAAAAACAAAACAGAAAGCAGGTGTGATGGATCATGCTTGCAATTCTAGTGCTGAGGAGACAGGGTCTGCCGGGCTCTGGAGCTCGCTGCTCAGCTATCCTAACCTTGACAGGCACAGGTCAGTGAGAGATCCTGTCTCAGAAACCAAGTGTGGATGGCACCCGAGGGATGAATAGTAGCCACAGACACGTGCACATGGCAAATGTGCCAGGGAATTTGTCAGAGTTCTTAACGACGTTGTCGCTCCTCATATAAGGGAAGAATGATGGTCTCCTTTGTTTAACATAGACCGGCAGTTCTTAAACAGATTTAAAGTAGCATCTGTTTCCCAACTCTGGGAACATCTGCCCAATGTGGACACATTTTTGGTTATCTCCAGAGGAAGACCGCTACCATGATCTGTGGCAGAAGCCAAAAATGCAACTGAGCATTCTACAGTCTTCCTGTGCATATGGCAGCTGCTGCATGTGACTGAGCATCCTATAGTCTTCCTGTGCATGTGGCAGCTGCTGCAGATAGAATGCCCTCATCATCAGCATCAGTTGTGTTACAGCAGACACACCCAGATAGATCACCAACATCAGTAGTGCTGAAGCAGACACACGCGGATAGATCACCAGCATCAGTAGTGCTGAAGCAGACACACCCGGATAGATCACCAGCATCAGTAGTGCTACGGCAGACACACCCGGATAGATCACCAGCAGCATCCGTTTTATATTCCGCTACATATCAGAAATTCTCACTTTTCAGATGCAGGCTGTCAGGCAGACACTGTCTGGAAAATCGATGTCAGAGTTGATTTCTAAAACAACCAGTTGTTGACCAGACTGCGGGGCGGCGGGAGAAAGGGGGAAAACTAGTTCAACAGATTGTGAATTCGTGTTACTTTCCATACACTCTGCCTGAGACTGACAGCAGCCAAGCGTGTCATGGCAGAAAAATTCAGGGGGCTGTGGTGGAGCAATCCCTTCCGCTGGAAAGCTTTGTTTACCGTCCAGCAAAGTGTCCTTAACTTTTCCCCCTTCTTCCTTATTTACCAAAGGGGGTGGGGGAAGTACGTCTATAAATGCCCATCTTTTCAAAGAATGAAAACATCACAAACAAGGGCTACCTGTTTCAGAGTGTAGGAGCCACCCACCTGATATGGGTCTTAAATGTTATGAAATGTAGAATTTAACATAGGAAATAAGAACCTGAGACCCCTCCCCCTGCTCCTGGTACTCCTCACAGGTGTATCTCTTCAATTTTCTATTGCTGATTTTTCATCCTTCCCAGCCACTTCAACAGGTCTTTTATTTTGCTTTTAACTTCAGACAACTGCATAGAGAACCTGATCTAGGAAGGAGAGATAGCAATGAAACGGGATTGCTACATGTCTGTAGATCTATCCAGATATCCATCAGATGATTGGATGCCTGCTAGGTGCTACACAGTACATGTAGGGAGTGGGGCAACAATTGGCCATGGTGAGAGTTGAGTCCCCTGTTGAGCCTCAGGGAGTGTCTACCACGTGGTGGCAAGCTGTGCTTTACTGAATATGGAAGCTCAGGTTCTGGCCCTCCAGGGTACAGAGGTAAAGTTGAGATTCAAACCCAGAGCCAACTGGCTATGGAACCACCACACCCAACCTGCCGAGCAGCTAACTTTCAGAGTTTTCTCATGAACCTCGTGGCTTGATCTCTGTTCTGTAAGGGTGAGCTCATCCTCCTGATGTTGGTTTTGTGCAGCAGGTGAGGACAGCCCTTTGTAACTGGCAAATTGTGCAAGCCCAGTGGAAGTAGCAGATAATACAGCCCTTTGTTCCTTAGCCTCGGGACTTTGGAGAGGCTGCCCCTGTCTCTTGCTCAGACTGGGTTCTATGAATCATGAAGAGCATCTATAGGATATTGACCAAGGCTGTGATTCTTCCTTCTGTTTTTCCACCTCGCCCTTCCTTTACCCTCTTGTCGGTGTTCACAGGGAGTGCTCTTCATTAGAGCTCTTCCCTCAGGGAAAGCTCACAACATGCTGCGATGTCTGTTCCTCTCAGGTCAGAGCATCCCACAGGAAGGCCTCCCATGTGTTCCTAAGTTGTACAGTGACCTGGGATGGAGCTAGAAGCTGAAATGTGGCTCCTGGTGTTTTCTAGCCCGTCTCCTCTGCTGCTCTTCTCCAACCTGCACCAGCACAGAACAAACAAGGGTCTCTTCTGAGATGCAAAAATGAGGACCAGATGGTGCACTTTACCTGCTACGGAAGCCGTTCAGAAACTGTCTTTTCTCTTGTGCTTCTGACAAGTTCCCACGTGGTGACCCCGAGCTTGTTTCTACAAAGAGGTGTCCGATCTTTTGACACTGTGTCATGACATTGTGGTCTACAAGTTACACTCAAGAACCTGCAATGGAGTTGTACAGGATCACACAGGCATACACATACACCACATACATCAAAAAACAAAACAAAGAAAAAATACACACACACAAAAAAACCCCTCAAGTGTGGCCGGTGACATTGCCCAGTAGTAAAGGCACCTGCCTCCGAGCCTTACAGTCTCAGGAACACACATGATGAACGGAGTATCTGAACCCCACAAGTGGTCCTCTAACTGCCACACATGTGCCTTGGTGTGTGTGTACATGCACAAGCACACACATACACACACGAAGAAATAGAATAAGTAAAACTAAATGAATAATACCCTTAGAATGTGCTCAGAAAGTGTATAATTTTGTGTTGAACTTCAATCATACTCATGTCAGGTTGCATGTGGCCTGTGAGGCACAGACTGGGCATGCCTGTGAAAGACATTGGCACACAGGTGCCCTGAAAACTATCTGCACACTTGGCAACTGGATAGTGCCACATTGCACAGTAGTGCAACAGTATCACTGGCTGGTTCAGGAGCAACTCTCCTAGTTGTAATCTAGTTGTAATGAGACTGGACAGTCAAGAACCACTTGAGAAAGCCAGTCCCTCTGGCTGACAGCTTGAAAGGGACTCTGGCCAAGATGTCCAGGTGGCAGGAACCACTTGAGTCAGTTCGGAGATGCCTTCCAAAGACTCCAGT
>NC_022020.1:11924809-11933318 GCF_000317375.1 Microtus ochrogaster | reverse complement strand
GTCCTGGTGCCTCTAGACTCCAGTGCATACCTCCCTTATGGCGGTCAGCCGTCTGCGGTGCCTTTAGAAGCAGGACAAGAGAAGGGTCCCATTCTCACCTTGCCATTCTGTGGCTCTACTTTCCAGCCACTGTGAGAATCTTCTGTACAGGGTGGCGATGCCAGGGAGGCTCACCGTCTGCCTCAACAGCTCTTCTCCATGGTGCATGGCCCCTCTGTGCCTCACTTTCATCATTTATTAAATGAGCATGACAACAGGGATCTCATCCACTTGTATGAGGATTAGATGACACTTAGGAGCATAGCTGGCTACTCTCAGCACCGTGTGAGTGTTCTCAGCTGCCATTACTGCTTTTTCAAATGCGCTTCCATTTGCAATTGCTACACAGGAATTGTACATAGTTAAGAGATTTCAGTGTGACATTTTAGTGCATGCAAATCCCCAGCTCCATGGGTCTTTTTCACGGGCTCCTATGAGTTAGGGGAATCTCCATGTCTTGCTCATTGAGATTGATAAAGCTGAGCTTGAGAGTATCCCTCCTGCTCATAATGAACTTGGCGAGCCAAGAACAACTGAACAGGCCAATCTCTATGGCTGGCAGCTCTCTGATGGATTTGTGGTCCCTGCAGTTGTTAGTGCTGTTCTTTGGGGTGTTGAGGTGGCTGTAGGGAAAATTACTTGATTCTGGTCTTTGCAACTGAAGTTCACATTTCCAACTCTACAACTTCAAAAATACTTTTTTCCACTAAATCCTTGTTATAAGGAGACTTTGATTGTTAAGAACTTGGAATACTAAATGGTAGTTGGAATTTTGTAAATGATACAGGACCATTCTTTTACACTCAGTGTACACTTAACATCTTTTGGAACAGGTGGATGGGTGTCTTTAGTGCTTAAACAAATGACATTTGATCTTTGTCATTCTAAATGGCCCCAGTCCCCCTTCTTGGAAGAATTTACTTGTGAATCACACAGTCCTTTATTGGAGCTGTGTCTGTCACAGTAGGGTATAAAATGTCCATCACATGCCTGTGACTTTCATATAAACTCCTAGGCCTATTTCATTTAACCTATGAATCCTTGTCACAATGCATTCAGTGTGCAAGGTATATATATAGGAGGTTCCTTCATGGCTGAAAACATGAGCAGTCATTAAGTCACCATGTGTGTTACCCACCAAGCCAAGCTGTCCTCAAAAGCGTGTGCCCCTCAAGCATCTTTTATTTCTGTTGTCATTCAGGCCATTTTCCTCTTGCCTTTCGTTTTGTTTTCCCTCACCGCCTCAGCAGGCGTGTGCCTCTAGAGTGCTGCCCCGAGTAGTTGTTTGTGTTGGGGCTGCATTGCTTTGCCTGAATTTAAGAAAGGATCTAGCAGAATCCAAACATTCGATTACTGCCAGTGTGGTTTCAGCTAGTGCTCAAACATGATCCCAGGGGCCTGTGTCAACCATGGTAAGGTCACTAGCAAGGACCGCAAGGACGCATTCACTGATCTAAGAACACGGACTTAGTCTAGAAAACTAGCCTGCAAGTTAGAGGAAGTACTCTTGTAATTATCCTGAGCAAGAAGTGGTGCTGTGGAAATGACGGGATGTGGTAGGGGAAGCTGGCTACCTGCCCAGAGAAGGCATTTATGACCCCGTGGCCTAACTTTATCTTTGTCTACTTCAGCCTCTGCAGTGCTAGGGTTTAAGTGAGCTACCATATTCAGCTTGCCAGAAATACTACTGACAGTTTTATAAGGCCCTAAAGACTGATTTCTGATGGGGCAGATAGCTCGATCAGAAAAGTGCTTGTCATACCAAGCACAAGAACCTACTGGATCACCACAAACTCATGTAAAAAGCTGGGGTGGTAGCAACCTCTATAACATCTGTCCTAAGGAGGTGGAATTGAGTAGATTCCCACCAGCCTAGACAAATGGGCAAGCTCCAGGCCAATAAAGAGCCCTTGTCTTAAGAAACAAATGACAAGGTGAATGGCAACAAGGAAAAACACATGAGTTTGCTCTTTGGTCTTTGTACAAATACACATATATGTGCACACAAGCATGCATCCGTACATATAGGCATACACATAGATTCACTCAAGATTGGTTTACCAACATGATTGTAAGGGACTCCATGGTTGACACTGTTGGCAGTAAACCTAGTGTGCAGTGAGAGGCTCCTCCGTGTCTGTACTGAGACTGGGGAATCTGCATAGTATGGAGCAGCAAAATTAGTGGCTCTCTCATGACAACTCTTCCAGACCCTTGTTTGCAAGTGACTTTGCTTGTAAAGATATCCTTGAAAACATGAGAAAGTTACCATGCCACTATTTTTTGGCCAGAATCTTAAAAACACGAGAAGAAGAGAAAACTCATATTTTTAAAATGATTTTACTCAAGAATAAACAGAAACTGTAAGTAGGTTATACTGTTTCTTGGGAAAGCCCAGCTGAACAGGAAACCCTCTTCCCCTTTAACCAGTCTGTCTATTCCTCCTTGTCTGTCCGTCCGTCTAAAAACCACTGAAAAGTCTGGCACCTTGTGTTTTCAGAGACTTGTCTACGTTATTCAGGGCTTTCATCAGCTGCAGCCCATGTTGTTCCTCAGTGGGTCTCTGTCCATGGAAACCACTACATTGAGAAAAAAAAAAAAAGAAAACCAAACATTGACTGATTAGAAATGTTTCAGAGTTCTGGGGTGCTGGAGGACCTAGAACAGGCAGACTAATGACAGTCCGGGCTTACGGAGGGCACCTTCTCTCCATGTCTTCACGTACTGAAGAAGTGATGCTCTCTTGGGGGTTCTCTTTAAAAGGCACTCGCCCCATTTACAAGGGCTGCACCCTCATAAGCTAATCACCACCCAAAGCACCACCTCCCATCATATTAAGGGTTGGGTTTCACTCTGCCAGTGTGTGGGGAGGCCACCTGGGCACTCAGACTAAGTGGTGGACCAAGTCCCACTTCCCACGTGGGTCCTGGTTCTGCCTGTGTGGTACTTCATTTCATCACATGCCCAGGGATTTCATGTTCTAATCAGGAAGAAATTGCCTTCCTTGTTAATAGACTCACTTTCTTAACGTCTTCCTGGTAGGCTTGTTTACTAGTTGGCATTTTGCTCTGTAGTTAACAAACAAAAGCGGATCTCTTTGAAGTAGCAGAGGGGTCACAGGAATCCTCTCAATCTGTGTAGAGAGTGTAGTCAGAAAAGCATGATTGCAGTGTTCCTCTGGCATCTGCTCGGACAGAGTCTATGACTTAGAAACGGGCGTAAGAGTGGTGAGGTTCAGAGCGAGAGCGGAGAAAGCTATGGCCAAAGTAAAGCTGCTTAGGAAACACTGGTGTTCCTCTGTTGGAAAGATAAATACCCAAGACAGGTTCACACTTATTATCCTAGCACTCAGGAAGCTCACACAAGAAGTTCAAGACCAGCCTGGGCTGGTGAGACTCTGCGTAGATAGGTACCAGCATGTAGTTTTCTACAGTAGCAGCCCCTGGCCCAGCTCTCTTGAGATCTCCAGGAGCCACTTTTCTATGCCACAGTTCTGACCCCTCGCCCATTTCCTGGGAGAGTGAACCCACGCCAAGTCCAGTGGCCATTCAGCTACGAGCCAGTTTAACCAGTCTTTCCTGCTCCTTAGGCATTGCCACACTGCTCCAGAGAACCCGATGTGGCTCCCTTTGTGGTGGTGAGACAGAAGGCAGGTGTGGAAGCTTCCCAGGGTGGGACTCCCTCTGCGTGACTCACTGGGTGTCACTCCTTTGGGTGTGTGTTAGCACACTCTCTCTCAGATGGCCTTTGCCTTCTGGGTGTAGCACCCAGAGCTCCCTGCTAAGTTTTGGAAGCCCTCCCAGTGGGTAATTGCTTCCTCTCTGCTGCAACCCAGTGAGTGGGACTGGGTGTGTCTTTCTCCTACCTTTACCTCTCAGAAGTAAGAAAGATGCCTGCTTTGTCAAGGGCTCACATGTGTCGTATAGAAGGATCAGATTTTCATTATAAGAAGTACTATTTCCTTTTTGTATATGTCTGTGATACTGAGAACCTAATAGGCGATTTAGATATAGAGACACAATTCCTGGATTATAATGTGCCATTCTTGCTCACAGTAAATGCCTTTTGTCTATAATGTATGTGTACGTGCACATAAACCCCATAAGAAGGAACAAAAGGTTGCCACCAAAATATTAGGTTGGTCATGCCTTGACAATAAGTAATTTAAAGAACGTCGCAACCTTAACCCCCACCCCCACCCCTGTGCTTCTAGCAGCTCTTTGACTGAGCACTGACCTCTGACCTCACCAGCCATTGAGGGCTAAGACGTTCTCATCCCGTCACCCCAGGAGCATTCTCTAAGGTGTTCAGTCCGTCCTAGTGTAAATAGAATTTCCAGTGCCCTTCTTTCCTTTACTGCTCTCTCCTTGACCTTTGACCTTTGTGGGCTTCTGGGGCTGCCAGAACCTCACTCTTTGCTCCCTTCCCTTTTCAAGCCCCCTCACCCGTAGAGTCCCCATCCCTGTGGCTTGCTGTCACCTTGAATGCCACCTTGGGCTCATTCCTTTCCCCTCCTGAAAGAGCCATGTCTGAAGGAATGTCCAGTGTCAGTTCAGGACAGCTCTGTCTAAACTTCTTGCCCACCCTAAACCTGTTCTTCCTCCTGCATCCTGTTTGGTGGCATCACCACCCAGGCCAGAAAACTAGGAGTCTCCCACGGCTTCATCCTCCACATCCTGTGATGAAAGGTCCCTGGGATTCTATCTTCTCTGCATATCAAATGTGCCTTTAAAAACACTGTTTGCTGCCCTCACTCAAACCCTTTGTATTTTCCACGTACCACAGCCTTTCAACTGCTTCCAGCTTCATTCCCCCAGATCCTACCACCCACAGAGTAGCCAGAGATGGTCAGTATTAAAACCTTCCTGCCCTACATCTTCACCTTAAGTACTTGTATGGATCTCCAGGCCAAGAGACTGTCTTAGCAGAGTGCTAGGCACACTTGAGTAGTGTGTTCCTCTCTAGGACCTGCCTGTGTCCCTGCGGCATTCTGTGAGGAGTTCCCGATGTGGATCACGTCATCATCACATCCTCCCTGTCGTCATGCTGTCTTCTCCACCCAGACTTTCCTAGGAGACTTTCCTGATACATCCTTGACCTTCCTGGTCTCATTATGGTGCTCCCCTTTCCTGGCAGCTCCTTGTGTTTGTGGATAGGTACATGAGGGCTGGTAAAGAATGCCTCTTGTTCCTCCAGCATCTGCCAGTGGACCTGGCTCTAGTAGACAGCACATTTTAAAATCAATACTTTTATTTATGATATCTGCATTACTGATAAAAATTTAAGATGCTACTATTGCAAACAGCTTAGGCTTCAAAACCTCTGCAGAGCCAGTTTCTATCTCTCTTCACAACTCCAAGGAAAAGATATTTCCCAGACAAATGTGAAGTTGTTTGGATGCCCATCTAGATTCCTGGTGTGGAAAATACTCCCACATCTTTGGATGAAGCACTTGAGCTCTGAAATGGGACCTCGTGCGTAGAACTAGCTTTCTCCCTGTCTCCATCTCTCTAGTATCTAATACTGTTCCAGAAAGTATTCATCCTATCACGGGGAAAGATTATTGTCTTTGGTTCTTTTCTTGTTGTCCTGATAATATATCCTTTCAGAAGTGACTTAAGTGTGAGGTTTATTCTGTCGCACAGTTCAAGGGCACAGCCATCATGGCCGGAAAGTCAAAAAGGCAGGAGCGTGAAGGAGTTGGTTGCACATGCTCACAAGTAGCAGAGACCAACAAGAGGTGATGCTCAGCTCACTTGGTGCATTCCATGCAGCCCAAGGAGGGGTCCTGTCCACAGTCCTGACAGAACTCACCACATCAGTTATCCTAATCCAGATAGTCTCTCACAGACATTCTCAAAGGCTCGCGGTCTACATATTTCCTCTCAGGCGTGCCTGGAGCTTTACCGGCTGTGATTCCAGCTCCTATCAAATGGACATGTACTGGGGCTGGAGAGATGGCTCAGAGGTTGGGAGCATTGCCTGCTCTTCCAAAGGTCCTGAGTTCAATTCCCAGCAACCCATGGTGGCTCACAACCATCTGTAATGGGGTCTGGTGCCCTCTTCTGGCCTGCAGGCATACACACGGACAGAATATTGTATACATAACAAATAAATAAATATAAAAAATGAACATGTACCACTGTCACAGCAATAAAAGTGGCAATTGGATGTTGTAGCTGTTCTGGCAGAGCCTTCTCTGGGGCCACTCATTCGGGTTTATTGTTCAGACCAAATGTAGACTAATGGTCCACCTTTTAAAATGACAATGATTGCACTTTCTGTTTAACTCAGAAGTGTATTTTCTTCTTAGCTATATTTTTAAAAAATTAGGTATTACCACTGTTTATTTTATTTTACAGGGTACTGTGTTTTATAGATTTTTTTCAGGAGGGTGTGTGGTTTCAAGACACGCTTTCTCTGTGTAGCCCTGGCTGTCTTGGAACTTACTCTATAGACCAGGTTGGCCTCAAACTCAGAGATCCACCTGCCTCCGCCTCATGAGGATTGGAATTAAAGGTGTACATCACTAGTACCCAGTCCAGATTCTTAATCTAAATACAACCCCATTAAACAGCCATGTTCACACTGTTCGTATGTAAGGAAGTGGAAAAGAATACGTGGAAGAGCGAAGGGACTGATGAGGTGACTCAGTACCACCTTGATGCCGAGCGGCAAACCTGACGGCCACTGCTGGCAAGGTGCCTCAGGTAATAAAGATGCTGAATAGGAAACCCGAACACCATGAATTTCATCCCTGAAACCCTCATGGTGTAAGTTGTCCCCTAATCTCCATAGGTATACACACGCACACCAACAATACATTAATTAATAAATGGGGAAAAAAAGAAACTTCTCAAAGTAGTATATCCTCTGTAAATTGATGGAACTTAGGTTATGCCTAGATGTCTGTAACTAAATGTGTTAGGACAATATCAAGGCTTAGTTTGAATCTTTGCTTAGAGTCTATTATTATTAACAAGTTTGTTACCTGTGAGTTTATAGTAAAGACTGTCACACATATGTTAGCTGTGATGACACACACATCCATAATGCAAGTGTAATTGGTATAGGGGTGCTCTCACTGTGTAAGCCAGGCTGGCCTGGAACTCACGGTACCGTGGACCAGCCTGGAACTTTTGGTGACTCCTCCGCTGCCTTCCAGTCACCAAAGAAGTGGTTTGAAACAAACTTGTATAGCATTCCTCACCTTTAAACAATGGTTTTAAAATACTGTTTGGAAACAGTAGTTTGTCAGTTTTATAAGTAAAGAACTTCTTGGGCTTTGCAGAAAATTGAAGGACTGGTAGATTTATCTTAGAACATTAAACTATCCCATCTTACTTTGTTAGGACTTTTGTTTGACATGGAGCAGTTGGAAAATTAGATTCCTAAGATTAAAACCCGAAGCCGTGAGTGCTGCTAGAAGGCTCTGGGAGCTGGGAGGGACTGACTTAGTAGAGAGTAAACGTTTGTATTTGTGCCTTGTCCTTGGTCATGTAGTGTATCATCAGTCAGTCCTCATTTCAATAACTAAGAAAAGGTGCTATTTCAAGTTGTTTTTTTTCTTACTGAGCATTCCATGTGAAGTTGTGGCCTTATTGGTTTATCAACCCTGCATTTTACCTATTGGCAACAAAGACATTGTTAATGAGAACCTGCATTCCACCACTGGTTTTTCCAGAATATTTGTAGCACTTTCTCAACAGCTGCAAGTTTGCCAACCCAGTTTTGGTATGTAGACCTCCCAGCTAGCCGGAAACCAAGCGTAATTTACAAATCACTCCTGTGTTGCATAACCACGTTTAACTCTGGCACTAAATTAGAGCTAATGATTTTAGCCAAAGTTAATCTCATGTTCTTCTGTGGTGGTCAGATTTTCCTGAAAAGTGGAGGAGGAGAGTGATGTAAAGTTCACCGTTGTAGTCTTCTGGTCTGCCAACCCAGGGCGTTTTCCGAGCTGGATCTCGGGTTACAGGGAAGTCTTCCATTGTAAGTGTACACTGACGTAAGGTCTCTTCGCTTCCATGCCCTACTTGGGGTTGCTCTGCTGTAGTATTTGTTGATGCAGCACTTGATGAGTCTTGGGACACAGGGAAATCCTAAGCCTTCCTGGAAGGAGCTGGCATTTCCTGACAGTGTCAGCCAACAAGGAGCATTGAGAGAAAAGGCACAGTGCTGTGAGAAGCGACCAGACCAAGCCAGTTCCTGCCAGCTCCTAGACTGAATTCTGTGGCCGGTGAAGGAGGATAGGGCAGGTGGGAAGGAAAGAGATATTGGAGGAGCAGGGACTTTTTCAAGGGAGTAAAATTATGCATTTGAAACTATACAGTTGGCTGTCCCCCTTTCCTACAGGAGAGGCGGGGACGCTTGGGCCCTAGAAAGGGTGTACATTCTTCTCCACCTCTTTGAGATGCAGTCTTCAGAATCATCTATCTCTCCATGTGCCTACTGTGTGGTACCCACATCC
>NC_022020.1:11909910-11924577 GCF_000317375.1 Microtus ochrogaster | reverse complement strand
TGCTCAGCACCCATCTGCTCAGCACCCACATCCATGTGCTGTGTGCACACTGCTCAGCACCCATATTTGTGTGCTGTGTGCCAAGTTTGATTTGGGATTTACTTCGTCGGTGCTTCCTTTCACCATAGCTGAGGTGTTAACTTAGTCTGGTCCAGGGCCTCCACTGATGGTCATGATGATGACGACAGTGATGGGGTGTTTTTACTGGGCTTCAATCACTGAACAAACTAGAAAGATATTTTCTTCCTTTTCCCAGCCTGCCCCTCTCCCCCACACACTCACTGTATGACATTCATGAGGTAAGAAATTAAAAGTCATAATAATCAGCCCTACAAAGCAATTGCTGGTGCCAAAGTTTGAACAGAGAAAGTGGAGAATCCACAGTTGGATCAGGCCCCTCATGTGATTTACCTAAAGCATGAGGCAGTTTCTGAGGACCTGTTTGTTCTGGATGAAAACAGAGAAGGTATTCCTGTCCAGGTCAGAAGGGACCCCTCACTAAGAAAGAAAACTTGATGGATTCATTGCCAAAGAAATGTTACTTCTTTCTGTTTTGTCTACTCTGGACAATGTGCAGATGGTCATTAGCACTCTGACTTAACTGTCAGTGTAGTGGCATTGTGTTTGTATTTTAATAAATAAAGCTATAACCTGAGGTTTAGAGAAACAAAGCAGCCAGCCACTGGCTCTTACCTCTGCCTCAGTCTGAAGTGGTGGTCCTGCCTCCAGGAATCTCAGAATGAGACTGAGACTCAGAGCAGTCTCCCCCATTTTATAATCCTCTCTAGGGCTGGGATTAAAGGCATGCACTGCCCAGTTTCTATAGCAGTTAGTGTGGCTAGTGGCTACTGAGATTAAAGGCAGTCACCACTGCCTGGTCTGTAAGGCTGAGCAGTGGGGCTGTTTTACTCTCTGATCTTCAGGCAAGCTTTATTTATTAAAATACAAATGAAATCTCACAGTGCAGGTGTATAGCGGACTGCAAATCCACATTCTCTTTAGAGAGTGATGGGGTGACCAAGTGCGGTGTCTGCCTTTGTAAAGGAGTGGAGGCCCAGATTACAACTTTAGATAATCAATGTTCTTAAAGAATACTGTATATCTCATTAATTCTTCCTCCCCCCAAAACAGGAAATAATTTTTATCACTGAAGAAACTGTGATAAACCTTAGTTTTTCAGAGTAGTTCTGCTTTTGTTAAAGCAGAAATCAATTTGGACTCGGCACTAATCTTCCCATACAACCTACTGGAAAAACTACTTACCAGATGCAATCATAGTTTATCTAATTAAGCAAACTTGATAAATGAATATAAATAGGAAGGTATTAGAATTAAATCATTATATAACTGACATGATTGTCATAAGATTCCTTGGAAGAGAAATCTTAGCTAGTCGGTACAAAATAATCTATTGTAGAGGTGAATTTACAGTTATACAACGAGGTATGCAAGTATATAAAGAGAGGAATACCGCTGTATTTAAAGGATATGCATGGCTCATAAACATCCCATTTCCTTGTTTATACTCACTCTTGTTCTAGTAATTAAAATATTGTGAACTTTACTTTCATGAAACCGAAGCTGGAAGGGCAGATGAAAGGGTAAATACAGGGTTATGCTGTCACCGAGGCCTTGCTCAATGTCAGGGCTCACGTCTCAGCAGACACCAGCATAGTCATCATCTGGTTAAATCTATATGTAGTTGTCTCTTTCATTCATTTCCTCATTGAGGTTTTCATGACTCTTAATAATCTCTCTTTTTCTCATCTGTAATTTGCCCTTGCTGATATACAGAAAGCTGAGAAAATCACATTCCTGCTGTCTGTTATATTTATCTATAAGTTTATGACAGTTGAAGACTAAGCTGGTCTCACAGAGATCTGCCTGCCTTTGCCCCCTCTCCCCTAAATTCTGGGATTAGAGACTTGAACCATCATGCCCAGCCTTCTCTCTCTCTCTCTCTCTCTCTCTCTCTCTCTCTCTCTCTCTCTCTCTCTGTGTGTGTGTGTGTGTGTGTGTGTGTGTGATATATTCAGAAACATGAAAAAAAATCACAGATGAAACCACTCACAGTCTCTTGGAAGCAAGAATCAGTTTGGGAGGCGTGGTCGGGCTGCTGTTTTCCTTTTTTGAACTGTAAGCCTTACACACCCTACAATATGAATCTTAAGTGCCCCCTGCAGTCCAAATATTAAAGATGGAGTCCCTAGGTGGCATTCTGCGGTGTTGGTGGTACCATTAAGACATAGTGCCTGGGGGGAGGCCTTTGGGTTATTGGGAAATGGACTAAATGAAAAGGATTGTGGAAGCCAGCCTCTTCCTCGCTGACCACAGGGCTGGGGTTTTACTCTGCCTCTCTCCCACCTCCTGCACTGCCTCACCAAGGCCCAGAGTAACAAGAACCAATATAGTAATGGGCTAGAGTCTTCAAATATGAAAGCCAAAGACAACCTTTTTTCCTCCTAAGTTCATTAGCTAAGGTATTTGTTAAAGTAACAGAACCAACTAGCAACCAGCTAGCACCTCCGCCATCTGATGATCCCAGCTGTGAGAATGCTTTGTTTGACCAAAGCAGAAGGAAGGCCATTCTTTGTTTCACTGTGACAAAACACCACCAGGGTTGTGACACAGGAGGGAGGAGGCACAGTATAGTTTATAGATGGTTTGGGGCCAATCTGCTGGCCCCAAATTCTCTGTAGTTTACAGACCCAGGTTGAGCACAGGCCTTAGGCAGCGCTTCTCAGGGTGACGTGGTTTGGAATCTGGCCTCAGGGAGATTGCCACTCCTTGCTCTGACCCTGACCTTCTCAGGCCTGTTGTTTCTACCCTCAGACCTTGGTAAGACCAAGAGGATTGGAGTAAACTGACTTCTTCTTGAGAGAAGTTGAAAGTAGCTTATTACAGGACACCCTGTACAGTTGTGCTGGTATTTCTTATGGGTCATTACTGTCTTCTCTTAAAGAAAAAATTTGGCGTGGAAAGGGTCATTTTCAACTGTGACGCTATACTAAATGAAATCCTGTTTCTGGAGTGGGGGAAGGGACAGTACATGGAAAGCTGAACTTGCAGTCCCTGCTGTCCAGACTAGAAACCCAGGCTGTCAAGGCACCTGCCTCCAGGATGGAAAAGCTGCCCCTCGGGGAACCCTACTTCCTTTGACTTCCTGTGGTGAGCTGTGCCCACTGCCAGAGGTTTGATTCCCTGGTGCACACCATGAGGTGAGGCAGCTTGGACAAAAAGCAATGCAAATCTGAAGTGCTGCTCAGAAAGGGCTCCCTCCATTGCCTCTTCCTACGTAGGCAAAGTGAACCCTCGACCTTTCCTGTGCAGTCCACAGCCAGACTGTCAGAGGTCTATCTCTGGTCAGAGTTCAGTTGAGTGAGTTAAGTGGCGATCTGGGAGGAGTCACTGTGGCAACTAGAACCAGCGGCCTGAAGAGAAGAGGCAGGATTTCTGATGTGGTCAGTTAATTCATTTTAAAAGTAGTTGTCAAAGAGATCCTTAAAAACATTAAAGCATTAATGATAATATGGTAATCATTGCCACCCATAGAACATTGCGTCTAAATGGTGCTGCTTCTTGGAAGCCTGTGTCCCACTGTTTCTCTTGTTATTTCATTTGTAGCTGTGACTTACTCACTGAAATTACTTAAGGTTGCAGTGCGTAGGGATAACTCTGTTTTGTAGGGGAGAATATGTGGCTTAGATAAAGACTTGTTCTGAGTTTTGGAGAAAACCATTTTATAGAGGATGGGATCTATAACACAGTGCTGTAGAGCAGGAGGTCAAACTAATGGGCAAGGCAGGCTCCTCCTTTCTGTCTGTATTGGATCCTGATAGCCCTGCAGGTCCAGTGCCCTTCACATTCCCTGAACAGGGCGTGGAAAGATCCAGGGTAGAGCAAGGTAACAGGGGTGTCTGTCCTCAGGAAGCTCACAGTGCAGGCAGTAAGGAATGCAGTTACACAATGAGATAAAGGCAGTAAGTGCAAAGTTTGAGGTGTCATGAGGGTCCAGAAGTTGGAGTAAGTATTATCGTGTTCAGGACAGATCTTTTCGAGGGAGTAACTCGTAAGCTAAATATTATGTGACGAGAAAGAGGATTGCAAGCAAGGGAATCAGGATTGATGGTAACAACAAGCTGCGGAGGAGTTGCTTCCCAGAAGTCCTGGCCCCTCCTCAGAGTAGAAAGAGCAGAGTGGGGTCATGCTGGACTCTGCTGCCAGGACTAAAAACACCACAGAAATTTCACCATTAAGCTGTGTGCTCTACGCTTGTAGATGGTGTGTATGTGCTGGTGTGTTTGTGCTTGTTGATGGGTATGTATGTGCTGGTGTGTTTGTAGGTCATGAAACTAGAAAGGGGAAGAGGGTGGAACGCATGTGACATGAAAGCCCAGAGTGAGCAACTGGAACAGGCAGGGCTCAAGAGTAGGCACAACGATGAGGAAGGATGAGGGGAGAAGAATCAGCGAGATTGGATCTGATGAGACCAAAATGAAACCTAATGCTTTGTATGCTAATTTTCAAAAATATTTCAGACTTTTAAGGTAAAACCAATTTCTGTGATAAACAGTAGAAAGTCATTGATAGAACAGAAAGCTCAGATTTAAATGCAAAAGTAGAAATATTAGATCTTCAATTTTTTTTTTATAAAAATGATTCTTAGGAAGTAGATGTCACAACCTTTTAGTTCAAATCCTGCATCTGTTTATTGCTCATTGTGTGACTTGCACCGAAAGCTTTTGACCCACCACATCCCAACTGACTCGACAGTACATGCCGGGAGATGAAGGACTGCTAAGACCCTGGTGTGGTACCTAATGTTTAGTGAGTTCTCAGTGGTGGAAGGAGTAATGTTGCCGTAGTTATGTATTTGAGGACTTGAAGGAGGTACTAATGGACACAGGAGAATAAGCTGATCAGCAAGTAGGAAAAAATAGAAAAATTTGTTCCAAGAACCCGAAGCATGTGTTTATGAATTATTTTGTGATAAAAAAAAAACCTCAAAAACTGTAGTAGTAAAACATGGATGATGTCACTCCTTTTATTCGGGGTGGTTTTACTCTGAGTAGTTGTAAGTTCGAATGAGCGTGATACTTCAGAAAGCAAAAGGGGCATAAATGGGAATGATCATCAGACCCAGTCAAAATTCCCACAAATAGCTATAAAAAAATAGGGGGGATTGCTAACCTGACCTGTTTCGTGGCAATTCATTCTCTTCCTATTTTGCTTCTTAAAACAAACCAAGAAGCCAGATGTTCAGCTGCCTGAGATGAAAGCTACTTCCTTTGAAATACTGAATGAAAGAGGCAGTGCCTCTCCAGAATTGCCAGGTCCCCGCAGAAGGTAATCGTGACCTGATTCAGGCATTCGAATGTGCTCAAAGGAGCGTTGCTCATGGCAACAAAGAGCACTTGTAGACATTAATGCCCCCAAATCAGCCTTCTGTGATGAGTGTACATGGGATTGCCCTGTTCTACTGTACCAAATGTGCTTTAGTTTTCGCTGATTATGTTGACCCAAATAGTATTCCCCTTGGTAGTCGTGTAACCTTTAAAGCTATATGTTTGCTTAAAAATCTCACATTTCTTTCATAGAACATTTCCACCCAACATATTCCTTGATGTTCTTTCTGTGGATTTTAATCAAAGTTTTAAATGTCAAGATAATGGAGGAAAAGGTCCTTCCTTCACCCCATTTATAAATAGCAAGGTGAAACCAGTCATCTTTACGTACTATTTCAGAAGATAAATGTGAGTGAGATGAGGGCTGGGAGAGTAGCTCAGTGGGTCTTGGGTTCAATCTCCCCTTAAGAAAGAAAGGAAGAGAAAAGGAAGGCAATTTCTGTTGTTTGGTAGATTTCATTTTATTCTATTGTTAGTAGCTGAAACATGAGTATAGAGCTAGTGTTTTGAATACGTTACCTCCCATTCTTGACTCCTTCAAGTAGTGTTCTGAGTGATTATCATAAATTAAAATCCACATGAAATAGCCTTGCTTACAAAATCTTGTCACCGAGTAAAGCTTCGTTTCCCCCCCAGGGTTGGGGTTCTAGGGGCACTGTTTTGTCCTCTACTTTAGAGCTTGCTTTCTAGCTCGCCGTGCTTTTTAACAGAATTGTACATTTGTAAAATTCTTCATTTACTAAATTATTTTTGGCAAAAGGAATGCTGTAATTAAACATGAGGTCTTCATTATTAATAACGATCACATGGCAGGCTTCTATTAAATGTCTGTCTGTATCTCACACCCAGTTTTTATCACAGTGAAGACAATTTTTCATGTGGAATTTTCCGAAACCATGTCCTTACCACAGCGACATCTTAGTGATGCCACAGGTGTGTCTGTCACACCCTCGCCACTTTGCCTTCTAGAGTCATTGCTCTTCAGATTCCTCACAAACCATTCAAACATCCGCTGACTAACAGTCAGTGAGGAGGAGGACACTGATTTGTGTCTTTAATCTGCAGAGCCCTGGAAGCTAGAAAGGGCCCTGAGAGGGAGGGGGAGGGATCTTAAAGGGATGGGGCTAATGCAACCCATGTGAAAAGTTGAAGAGGAAGAGTATGGGCACTAGAGGAAGACACCAGAGGGGTGTCAAAAGGACTAGTTGCTATTCTGCCTCGTGACGGGGCACCAGGCTCTCTGTGCATGCTCTCTCTCTCCTTCCTCTTCCTTCCTATAGAGTGGCATTAGCTCCTTCTCCCATGCCACTCTATAGCCCGTTCTGTGTGATCATGATGCCCATTTCGCATCATGAGAGATGGCTCAACAGTAAGAGCACTTCCTGCTCTTTCAGAGGACCCAAGTCTCGTTTCCAGGAGCTCATAACTCTCTGTAACTCCACGTCCGGGGAAATCCCATGGCGCCTTCTGGCCTTCATGGACACCCACATATAGAGCATACACATACACACAAATAAAAGCAAATATTCTTTTTTAAATCTCTGCTTTTGTCTTTCATATAGTGTTCAAGAGATCATTTGTCTTTCATATGCGATTTCAACACAGGCAATCGGAAACAAATGTGGACAGACAGATTGCAGACTCTGGTACTAAGTCACTGTTTTCCACTTTGTCACAACCTTGTAACAAATGTGTCAGTTGGGTTGTCAAAAGGATTTATACATGTTATCTGTGGTGCTTTTGGCTTAGACAGTATTCATAAATTTAGCTTTCCAATGTCAGCCAAGTGGGCCTCTTTGATTAGCAATCATTTGTTCTAACTAATCAGCTTACTCACAAAAGATGTTCAGATTCCCTTCCCGAGGGAAGCTTTGCTTTCTTGCCTTTGAGAATTTTAGTTCCTTCTTCTCTCCAATTCACTGTTCACTTTCTGTCCCAACTGGAGTTTTTCCAGCGCCCTGTCAACTCCAGGTCAGACCAGTCCAGGTTCCCAACTCCACACAGCGCTGTCCCGTGAAGACTGTAGAAGCCACTCACTCAGCACAGGTACCGTGACTGAGTAGGTTAAAGGCCTTTCCCCTTTCTGACTCATCTTCTCTCTTCACTCTTGGCCCAGGGTCAATGCTTTTACTGTTTTCAATGTACTTTTGCCTTGCAACTCAGAAGTCAAAGCCTGTCATCAGAGAAAGTCCTAGTCACACCGAGAGACACTTTGCATGAGTGACTGGAGGACTTGCAGTCAGCCACAAGTTGCTCAACCCTTGTTTTGGGGCTCAGATCAGAGGAGCTGGTTGTAGAGCTAGAGAAATAGCTCGCCTGATAGACTATGTGAATACAAGGACCGAAGTTCAGATCCCCAGCGTCCATGTGAAAGGTGCCGTACAGTCGTGCATGACTGAAGTCTTGCTCCTGGAGAGGCAGACAGGAGGCTCCCTGGAGCTTGGTGGCCAGGTTGTCTTCCCAAATCACAGAGCTCCAGGTCCAGTGAAAGACTCTGTCTTTAAAAGTAAGGTAGAAAGTAACAGCAAACACCCACCATCTGTCTCTCGCCTCCACAGGAACACCCTTCATGCTCACCCATGAACGTGTACATGCGTGTGCATGCATGTACTGCACATGCAAACTTTGGCTGCACACTAAGAGAAATAGCTAGCACATCAGTAAGTAGTAATCACAGCTAGACACCTTCCTTAGTGGGGGAATCTTCACTAACGTAACCTTATGAGGCAGCACACATGCAGCCTGTAGTGGGCCCTCAGAAGATACCTGGTGCTAGCCACATTATCATGGTACATTCCTTACTACAGAAAGAGTTAAAGATATTAATGAAACAAATAGAATAAGTGTTGGTGACAAAAGATGGTACATCCAGGTATTTATTCTCTTGTTAAAATATTGACACCTGAGCCGGGCGGTGGTGGTGCACGCCTTTAATCCCAGCACTCGGGAGGCAGAGGCAGGTGGATCTCTGTGAGTTTGAGACCAGCCTGGTCTACAAGAGCTAGTTCCAGGACAGGCTCCAAAGGTACAGAGAAACCCTGTCTCGAAAAACCAAAAAAGAAAAAAAAAGAAAAGAAAAGAAAATATTGACACCTGACCTTTGTAAGAACTCAGGCTTCTGTCATCCAAGAAAAGGAGTAAGAAGTGGGGCAGAGCATGAGGGAGATGGGTACAAACCACAAGGTGTGCCATGTGAGATGTCACTGTGAAAGATATTAATATGTATGGTTAATGGGCATTAATAAGTGTAGGGAAAATCCCATTCTCAGCCATCGAGTTGAGATTGGAATGTTTATAGTAGGAAGATGTAGTGTGCACTGGTCCCTTCCTCCTAAAACCTGGTTGTCTTGTTCTAAGTGCCTCCACGTTCTGTTTGTACCACTTACCTGCATTTTAGTAGTAGAAGCCAGTGCTGGGTCCTTCTGTGTCCCTGGCCACAGCTAAGATGTCCCACTCCTTCTGGACTCCAGAGAGACCTGGAATGCTCTCCTGTGGCACTTCCTCTGTTGACATTCTCCACGGTACTTAGAACCAGCTGGGTCCAGTCAGAGGCCATGTCTGGCTCCTGTTCTTCCTCACCCTCTTTCCCCACACACCTCTTTCTGCCCTGCTTTTAGCTGTACTTCTCCTTTTACTACCCCCCACCCAGCGTTCCCAGTAACCTGCTCAGCCCCTGAGTACCTGAGGCTTTGTCAGCCCCACCGGTGGTCCACACCACTCCTGAGCCTACAATTGGCACAAGCTGTGGACGATTCCCTCTCAGGAGACAATAGTTCTTACCCCACTGGACTTGGCTGTGGGCGTAGTTCCCAGTGTTCAGTGGTAACTCAGTACAGTGCACTGTTCTTCCAATCACATCCTTTGTGCTGATCTTGCAACTCAATCCTCGACTGTAATTCTGTGCCCCTGGGAAAGTGTTAAAGTTACAAGCGACTGGCTAAGAAGTGAACTTTTAGCATACCATACGTCTGGCATGGGTGTCTGCCCCTTCTGATAAGGCTGTACTCTACAGCTGCTGAGGGCTTTGTTTGGAGTTGGAGGTGGGAGAAAGAGGGCTTGAGAATTTGAAAATCTAAAAGCACTTTGTGATCATTTGAATTTATGTGACTGTTCCACTTAAGTTTGGGCATAGTAAATATTCGCAGAAGACATTTATTTCTCATATGTAATTCCTTAAGTCTACCTACCAGCAGCTATGTACCCCCATGGAGGAAAAAGATCCTTTTCACGGTCATTATTTTCATGGCATGGAACTAATATTTTAATCCACGTTTTCAGAGAATGGACTGAGAATCCGAGCATAGGGTGACTGGTCATGATGAGCGAAAGCTGATTTTTCCTAGTTTTTCTAGTGATGTTTTCTGTTCAAGTAGGGGGATTCAGGAAGAGGGGGACAGAAAGAGGTGGCGAGATGGACTGAGGTCCTGGAGCTGGTGATGGTTTCGTTGTTCAGGTCACTGCTTTGAGTGTTGGCAGTGTCAGACAGCTAACGCCCTCCTGCAAGTTTGTTTTTGCACACTTCTCTTGGTTAGACCTGACTGGATTCTGTGTGTACTCGGAAACTTGGTTGAGCTGTGTGCCGCCCACATAGTGCAGGCCCTTGAAGGTGCTCCTCGGGGCTCTTCATGGAAAATGAGTTATTTCTGTGTTAAGTGAGACCTGAGAGCTTACCATTACTGTTGTTCTGCTTACATCAGTAGTTTGACATCAGCCTTTCCCACTGGTAAATTTGACTCAGATTAATGAGTAATAAATCTAAAGATAACCTTTTAAAACCATTGGAGAGCCAAGAAAGCGAATATATAATTATGACTTAAAAGGGCACATGAGTAAGACACCCGAATACATTTTCTTTTTTACACAGTCTTTTCTAGTTGAACGTAACTGGATGAAACTTCCTTCCTGTTCAACATAGCACCATTAATTCCTCTTCTAAAAACAAGTCTGGATGCATATCTGTGGATGTGAAGAAAGATACGGATCTGAAGTCTAACCATCATACTAAAATTAGCTTAGTACAGGCTTCTTGGAGGAATTTCTGTGCCCCTACTCCATATTTTCCTGTCTTTCCTAGTTTTAAACACAGGCCACACTACAGAAAAGCATGGCATATGTATCAAAAGGTAGAAACTTGTCTGGTAAGTTGAAATTTTTTTTAAAGCACTGTTCTTTACATTCCTGATGGGCCATAAAATTTAATGTGTAACAGAAATGCAAAGCGTTGGCCATTTAGATCGCATGTATATTTTGAGGCCAGCAGGCTGCTGTTTGGTTTGTTCTAGCATTGCACTTTGATGTCTCTATAAATAACTATCTTTTTATCACATGAAATAGAAGTGAAAACTTCAATTTATCATCCAAGTAAGGACTCTTTAAAGCAATTCACAATCAATAGGAGCTTCACTTGGCTACTTTGTAAACTGCATCTAAATGCATTTTCCTTATACCCCAGGGAGAAAGGGTGTTTTCTGCAGTATGAAATCGTATGAGGTAGCTTGCGTGTACAATCAGCAATACCATGAGTTTAAGTAGAGGTGCTTATACTTAACTGGACAATTTTAATTTCTCACTTTCCTAACTATAAAATAGTTCTGTTGCTTTTTGTTCTTTTTTAGATTTTTTTATGTTTCCGTGTGTGTGTGTGTGTGTGTTATATGGATCACACATATATGAGAGAGGTAGGGAGGGAGGAAAGAGGCTACAAATGACTCCCTAGGGTTGGGGGAGCGCAGTTTTTAACTTTCCCACTGGTCTTTTTTCCTCCTCATGTGCACCCCCCCACACACACAGTTACAGTGTCTGCACATAAGAAGTACCCCTTCCAAGCATCTGCTTGTTGCCAAGGTGTAAATCAGAAAACCCTGGCTTCTTCCTCCCACTTCAAAAACAAGAGTCCCTTCTGCTCCGGCCCTTGGAGCCCTGCCAGCGTTGTCATGATGATGTCAGCTGACCAGGAATGCTCACGTCTCCTGCTGTGTGCCACAGTCTCCAACTTGAGCAGACATCCTTTAGAGCTCACTGAAGGAGGGGATCAGAGGAGCACCTTGTTTGCCCTCCTGCCTTTCCTGTGGTACCTTTCGAAACCAGGAGTCCATTTTCTAAAACAACTTGGTAATTTATAAACTCGCATAACACTTTCTGCATTTGTTGGTCATGAGAATAAAGAGTTACCAGACACTTGTTGAACTTTCAAACCAGTAAGGCTTTATTAGTCTCCTAAGTTGATTTTTTAAAATTCAGTATTCTTTCATACAGCAAGTATTTACATTATACATCCATACTAATAATATATTCTCATTGACTTTCTTCATCACAAATAACAATGTCAGATGCTTAATTGGGGAAAGTAATTTCCGTTGTAGAATATTGTCCACAGTGTATACAATTCTTACACAACTTACAGCATTTCTTGGTTCTTGCCCAGCTCGTTGGAAACTACTAGGTAATAATTTCCAGTCAGATAACAGTTTTGGCCTAGAAGCTATAAATATTTTTCAAACCCGATAGTTATTGAACGTGTATGGAGCCAGCTGCGGTTGGAGCTGTAGAACTCTCCATCAAACCTTACTCTAGTCCACAGACATTGCGTGTGTGTTGTGAGACACAGGAGGAGTTGAGTCCATCCAGCATTTAAAATGTGTGTAAACTCAATTTTACGGGCTTTTAGAGAACAAAGCATTAAAATAAAACCTGGTCTTTTCCACACCTGTTACATCGGAGCTAATTATCTCGTGTAATTAGAAGCCATGTGTATAATTCTAGTTCTGCCATGACCCTGGTAGAACATGGAGTCTGACTAAAAGTTCACGGGTAAGTTTTAGGTCTCTGTGTGATTGCGGATAGTATAAATGTGTTGAGCTGAGCTAAAGATTGCAAGTTCTGTGAACTGAGTTCTCAGACTTCTTTTAAATGCCTGGTAAATATAAGCTTGTTAGTTAATGCCCATTAACGACCTGATTAACCTTAATATAAAATAAAATGGCAGTATGTGCTTATACTATAAGTATATATATTAATTTTTATGTCCTTTCATTTGAATAGGGAAATTAATACCTAAAGGAAGGAAAGCAGAAATTTTCTTGACTGTTACTTTTTACATTGAACCTTAGTTGGCAGAAACTCACTCTGGGTATTGACTACATCCTCTTAGGAAAAGGAGGATTATGAATAGCTTTCTTTTAATCATTGAATTTTGATTCATTTAAAATAATGGAGCTTCTTGAGGCAAAAACTTCCCCAGACACTCAGATGCATGATGTCAGTCAGGCAGAGCCCGTGCCTTCTGTCCTCTGTCCCGTTGAACAGTGTGATGGCTTTTGATAAGATTCCAATTCATAAATTTAAACCATTGTGAATTTTATGTTTCATCTTCCTCTTACTGCTCTTGGTAAATTTATCCTTTTGGTAATTTTTAGAGTGTTCTTTTGTGTCATTTTATAGAAATTTCAAAACAAGTTAAACTAGGCAAATTAAAGTCTAGTTGAAGACAGAGATTTGTAAAACTCTATTTTAAGAAATAATTGCAGATTCTAGAAGCAGTTTCCAAATTAGCAAGGAGGACTCAATCAACATTTCATCCCTGGGTGAGCACACCTACCTGTATTATCTAGAATCCCAGCAGAGTCTCCAGAGCTAGAAAGGGACCTGAGTTCCCGAAGGGTCAGGAGTCTGGATTCTACCTTCCTGAAGGTTTCCTAGGACTTCCGAGGATGGCAGGTTCAGGGGTTGCTTGGGGTGCATTTATCCAGCAGAGCATCCAGGAAGCTGGAAGTTAGGTACTTGTGGAAGGACAACAGACATGTCTGCTGCCCTACATGCTGGAGTGCTGTGGTAGAGGCAGCTCTTGTCATTGAGAAACAGCTGCTCATAAACCTGGTATTCTCTCTTCTCTCACCTTCATTGAGCTCATAAAAGACATAAATGTTTTGCTAATTGACATGGGTTTGGCACTTCTATAATTGATGTTGGTATTGTGTACCTTCCAACATTTCCTAAAGAAAGGCTACATTCCCCCTGCAGAGGAGCATCCTCATTGATCTGAGTCTTTCTGTCTTGCCCAGCTTTAACACAGTTTTCACGGATCACCGTTATAAAAGACCACTCTTCTGTGTTTGCTTCCATGTACTGTACCCAGATTCTTGTTCCCAGTGTGAGCTGCAGGGGTACCTTTGTTCCCAAGCAACCTAGTAGAATCCTTGTTTACCAAGGACATGAGTTGATTCCCTTGACTACAGAAGATTGCTTTTCTTCACCAGCGGTTTTCTTTTTCTTTCTTTTTAATGGTCTTCTTACTAAGACATTAATCTTTTTATTCTCTAAACTTGTTCCCTTTATCGTTAACTATCTTAAGAATCTCTTGCTTTTCTGCCCTTGTGTGTACAGAACCGGCACTTGAGATCATGGTATGCACATGCACCATAAATCAAGGCTCTGTGGCAGATTTGTGTTCAGACTTCTAGAGGTTCTATTTTCAAACAGAAATGCCTTGTTAACAAAGCAGAGACTGAAGGGTTGAATTTAACAGAATGGCTTGTCTCTCCCTTGGTCTTACCCTGGAGATCCACTCTTCCCTTTTATAGAATGTTCTTTGTAGAGCTGTAGGTTTTAACACTAGACTTACTGCCTTAGGGTTTCTGTTGCTGTGAAGAGACACAATGACCACAGCAACTTTTAAAAAGGAAAAACATGTAGTTGGGGTGGCTAACATTTTCAGAAGTTAAGTCCATAATCACCATAGTGTGACGTGGCACACAGGCAGACATGGTGCTGGAGAAGTAGCTGAGAGTTCTTTATCTTGACTTGCAAGCAGCAGAAAGTAGTCTGTCTCGCTGGATGTAATTTGAGCATAGGAGAGCTCAAAGCTAACCCTACAGTGGCACATCTCCTAATACTGCCACTCCCTTTGGGAGCCATTTTCTTTCAAACCACCATACTTGCTTTTTGAGAAACTTGTTAAGAGTTTTAAAATCTCATTCTCTAAAATTCTTCAAAGCCCAGAATTCTGCTCCCCTTCGCTCTTCAGAGTCTCATAGATCAAGGAGTCATGGTTTGACTTCTTCACTTCCAGAACATTAATGTATTTAAAAATAAACAGAACAATGAGTTGTTCATTCTCTTCCCACCAGAGCCCAATCTTTGAACTGTACTGGAATTTTACATTTACATGTGTGCTGAAACAAAAGAACCATTAGTCAGGGGGCAGAAACTTTTCCCACATTATAGTTTACTTCTGATAATCACTATCAGTTTTGAAGAAAATTTA
>NC_022020.1:11904517-11909650 GCF_000317375.1 Microtus ochrogaster | reverse complement strand
GCCATATCATGTATCTCAATCCCACTCATCTCCCTATCCCTTCGCATCCACGTTCTGCCCTCACAATCTCTCCCACAAGATAAAATAATAAAATTTAAAAGAAAAGAAAAAATAAGAGAAAAATCTTGCCTTAGAAGCTGCAGTGTGACACAGTGAGTCATGTAGTAAACCTTTTAGTCTATACATCTTTACTTGCAAGTGTTCATTGCAATAAGTCATTGGTCTGGTTCAAGGCCTCTGGTTTCTGCTACAGTATCGATACTGGCCCCTTACTAGGACTCCTCTTGGATAGTCTGTTGTTCTCCTATGTCATGGAAATCCTACAACTTTGGGTCTAATAGGACTGGCCCCTTCATATGCTCCTGCAGGTCATAGATGGGGTGGATGTTGGGGCAGGCCAACTTATAACCCTGGTTTTGAACCTGGGTGGTTGCTGGGTTGGTCAGCCTGCCAGCTGTCCCTCATGCTCAACATCAGGATGAGCTCTCCAGCACTGCCCTGGCTAGCTCACTCTATGTAGCAAGTAGCAAGGGGCAGAGCACCTGTAGATCCTCAATGCTGGCTCACCCACACCTACACCACCATGGCCAGCTCTCCTGTGTTTCTCAGGCAAGGTGCAGGGACTGTTCTGTCAAATGCTGTAGCCGGTGAGAGGCAGGCCCAGTTTGGTGAAGTGCCTAGCCAACTCACTGGTTCTCGTGGTCTAAGGACCAGCTCTCCCACCTGCCACAGGTAGTGGAGTTGTGGGGGAGGGGAGGGCATCTTCTCCTTGCTCACACCACCTTATGTAAGATGATGGGTGGGGCCAAATCTATGGGCCTGCTCTCCAAGCCCATCTCCACAGGGTAACCTCTGTCGTGCTGCCCAGGTAAGGTGCAGGGCCTGTTCTCCCTAGAGAAAATGTACTTTCTGTTAATGTAACATTCATCAAATATGTAAGGAAATTCCTATTTGAATTTAAATTATTAAATTTAAATTCCTATGGTCCAGTTAGGCTCATTTATATTGGTAGAACTAAACCAGTAAAGGCTAATAATTTTATATAAAGATATACTAACGTGTTGTGTCTACTTTTAAAATTATCAGTTAGTGAAGGGTTCTTTTCCAACTATGTTCTAAATTGATCAGTATAATGATGAAAACAAGTCAGATTTTGTTAAACATGGCAGTATCTGTGGAAACTTGCGGGCTTAAGCTCTAGTCAGAGTTGATGGAGCCAGCCCAGTAGAGACTCTGTTCTGAAACCAAGGCACATCCAGTTGTAGACAATGACAATGATTAAATGCTACAGTGACAATCATCTGTGTTTGTCTGGCAGGACCCTGTCCCCCCTTCAACATTGCTATCACCTTTCAGAACTCAAACTCAGGTCAAGTTGTTCCCTCTGTCATTTTTGTCAACATGGTGATGTAATTATCAGCCAGAAATTCATCACCTGCTTTTCTGGTGAGAGTCACATAATCATTTGCTTGTTTGGACAGAATTAACCAGGAACAGGCATCTCCTGTGCTTGTTGCTAATATTAATTCCATATGCTGATATTAATAAATTTTGCCTCATCAGGGCTGTGGATAAAAGATCCCTTCAGCTTCCACTGTGTTCTTACTGTCAGTCTATATGAAGGGTTCAGTGCAGACATGGTGGAATTAATTTGTTCACATTTTATATCCTGTGACATTATCATTGAATGATATCTCTGGTTATCAGGCTTAGATTTCAGCAATGCAATAGAAACATGCAGTTGATATAGAAGACATGCTCAGTGGGCTCCTAGCATTGATTTCCTAGTGCACAGCCATACCCTCCTTTATAGTTTGGTTAATTTGTCCCCTGGATCATGGAGAACTTAGTTCTCTCCATGAAGACTTGTGCTGCTGAGACATTGTGCTATCTAGCTTACTCATAGATTATGGGCTGTTTGTCATGGGCTACTCATTAGCTTTCTGACCTGACCCTTCAGTGTTAAAATGTGTGTATCAGTATATGCCTGTGTTTTATCATTTGTCACTATTTTGTTTTGAGAAAAAAATTTAAACTATAAATCTTTAAGATTAATAGTTTACCCATGATTTAATTTCCAAATGATTATTTGATAAGAACTTCTAGATGTATCAGATTGCTCTGTACCCGGCATGGTGAGCCATTAACTTTGCATGATTGGACATAACCATTGATAGTTTCCTTGTATATAATCTGTTCTGTTTCTTAAAAAATCTGAACATCAGTATATTACCTAGATCTCTGTAAGCCCTTGTTGGCAATGTAGGCTTCTAAAAGGTCTATAGATATTTTTGTCAAGACTCAGCAGAAATGATCTAATTGGTCAGCATTAACCCTCGTTTTGAGAAACTTTCGAAGGCGCTCGATTGTAGGGACAAGGCTAATAAAAACAGGAATGCAAACAGTTCCACCTAAGAAAGATGTCAGATCCAAATAAACAATCTGAGTTTTGAAGACTAGGGTAGGATGGTGAGAAACCACAGGTCTGTGACTATAATACAGGGTGATGTGGATGCCTTTTCAAGTGGGCATGTCCACAATGTCCTCTGGATTGGTTGTGAACAGGATGCTTGCAGACACCTGAACCTAGGCACCCACAAAGGAGGGAGCAGCCTTGATTCTTATGGAGCCCTGGAGGGGACAGGAGAAGCTCGCGGTGGGCGGAGCACAGGTACAGCCTCTGCACTGAGGCAGGGACAGAAAAGGTGAAGGAAGAGGTGTTTACACATACCCTGACTCCACCCAGAGTGGGCAGCTCACCCCTGACTCCACCCAGAGTGGGCAGCTCACCCCTGACTCCACCCAGAGTGGGCAGCTCACCGCCTCTTACATGTACTTGCTGGCTACTCACATGGACCAAAACAGTGCTCAGAATGACAGCTGCCACTTCCCACAAAGTTACCGTAAATGCATGGTAGGCAAATGTTAATGTGTTTTATCAAATACTATGATCTGGGACCTATGCTGAGGTAAGAAACGTGGGGTCTCTTTCTCATTGAAGTGGCTGGCTTTGAAAGTCGTCTGTGGCTTTTTCAGAAATCACATGTTCAGATCCTCAAAAGTGATGCTCCTCTCTACCTGTCCTGCCTTCTGTTTCTGTCACACTTTGCCACCTGAGGGCATTTTCTAGATAGCACACCATCATCACTTGCTGTGTATTTGAGGATGACCCTGAGTTTCTGATCCTCCTATTCCCCTCCCAGTTGCTAGGATTACAGGCTTGCACCATCACACCAATTTTATGTAGTGCTGAGGACTGAGCCAGGACTTCGTACATGCTAGGGAAGCACTCTAACACTCAGCTACATCCCCAGCCCTAGATAGTGGATCTTGTAAAAATTTTCATAATATGTATATTTCTAATTAGAAAAGTCAGCAGTAAACATCAGAGATTGGGTCTTGTGATCTGGGGGCGTATAGCCATTGATGAAGTAAGTTAGTATTTGCACAGACTGACTCAGAGATTAGGGAGCTAAATACTAAGCCTCAGCATGGTGTTCCTGCTGCTTCAAGGCTTTGAATAAATACTCCCCTGGCCAATCTCAAGTTCTTACATCTGTAGGTAATGCTATATGCCAAATATTTTAGGACAGAGGAAGCTTGGGCAAACAATACAGTGATAAGCAGAGTAAACTGCCTTCAGGATGGGTTGGTGGACACACCCAGAGAAAAAGTAGGCATCCCCTTTCTCTGCTACAGTCACCTAAGCTTCTGTTCACACTGCACTTGCTTCATTGATCTAGCAGACATTTCTAAGTATATATTATTCAATTATTTATTCTTCTCTTCAATTCATGTGTATTAGGAGATGGGGATTCCAGACAAAGAGACTGCCCTTGGGGAGTCTGCTGAAGAGACAGACAATCTAACAATTCTGCCAGAGCGGGGAGTTTGAATTGTGTCTGGAGTTCTGAGGAGCCAGCAAGGGTTCCAGCCCTGGCCGTGCTTATAGAAATATGTTACATTTTAAAGCTATTGTGTTAGCACCAGGGCTGTGGATGGGTGGAAAACAGAGCCAGACTATAATTAAGTGGTGTGATGAAAACTGTTTCGGACCAGAACTCAGACAACAGAACTAGAGCGAAGAGAACAGCTTCAAGGAGCAGGGTGTATGTAGATGGCGTATCTAACAGATCCTGTGTTCAAGCCCAGCCTGGGCTGAGCTACATAAGAAGTTGTAGGCCATTTTGACTAGATAGTGAGACCAAGTTGTGGGGACAAGAAGGGAGGTGGGATGGGTTTAGAGTAAGATCCGTTCCTTTCTGGGTCTTTATTTTCAGTGACTGCCATGCATGAGTAAGTCTAGAAACTACATAGCCCATGTCCTGAATTCTCTAGGTCATCCTGTCTCCACCCCATGACCTTTAAGACTGTTGTCAGGCATCCTGTCTGCCAGTGTTGAGTCTGTGGTGTGCTCCTTCCAGCTTGTGTGGTTAGTTAGCTAATGTGTTTTGCATTCAGCCAAGGAAATCAAAATGCTGTCTCTGAAAGCCAGCAAAGGTGGAAATGCTGTCCAAGTTACAAGTGGCAGGCTAGCTGAATTCTCAGAGTGATGATTGAACAAACCACCCACTAATTTTAGGCTGGGAGAGCATAGGGCAAAAACTGAGTTTTCCATAGTACATAATGTCCTTCTTGAACATTCTATAGCTTTTGGAACCGTCTTCTGGCTCTCCAGCTCTTGGCCATCTTAAAGGCTCATATCCTCACTCATTATCATATTAAGTATGGTCAAGAGTTTAGTTTTGAATTTTTTAAGTTTCTGCACTGAATCATCTGGACCTCAAAGGTCATGGAAATTTAGCTTGCCCTTTTCTGTCCCTAATGGAGCTGGGCAGCAGTGAGACTGGCAGCCTTCTCACCTATAAGTACATAAGCTAGGTAATGACACACAGGACCACACAGGAACTACAGTGTTCCAACTGCTCCAGAAAGGACTAGTGTCCATCAGATGCATTCTGACCCACTCCTGCCCATGTGGGTGAAGTTTACATCCATAACCAAAGATCTGTTTGGTCTTTCATAGGAAACTTACAGTTGGCTTTTTGAGCCCCACTTCTGGTACTTTTTCAAACATCCTAGAGCTATGACCAAGCCATCAGATGTATGTATATTTTCGCAGTGATCCATGTC
>NC_022020.1:11900270-11904125 GCF_000317375.1 Microtus ochrogaster | reverse complement strand
ACTCCCACATTACCCAGCACAATACCAACATACAGTGCATATTTTTCTTGAATATAGATGTGCTCATTCATACTGTGAGGACCTGACTTTGCAAGCTCCATTTTAAAGAAGGGAGACTTCATCTTAAACCATATAATGGGTGGGGGCAATCTCAGCTCCAGAAATGTGCTGCAATAGCAGAATTCGAATAAGTACCCTGAAAATAGCTAATTAAGGAGCTAGGACTATAAAATTTAATGAGATCAAGATGCTCCTAGGAGATACACTCTCCTTGAAGATACCTTGTCAGTAATTTATGACTCTTTGTTAGGTTTTTGTGCCCAAAGCTGACCATTGGTTTCAAAAACTATGTTACTCCATGCCCTCCTTACCCAATCCCAAGACAACAGGATATGAACTCCCTTCATTATGACATTTCCCCTTTAAAAGTTCTACCCTTGGAGGGTTCCCTGCCACACTTTCTGCACCCACCATGCTGGAGTGCAGGAAAGGTGTTGGTCCAAACTTGAGTTTAAATATTAAAAACTCTCATGTAATTTGCATTGGAAATTCGGCTCTGTGAATTCATTTGGGGACCAGAAACTTGGGTTTAACAATACCTACTACTTTAAAGATTGGCCCTTGCTCCTTTATTTCTCCACGGGATTTCCATAGCAAATTTTCTCAGCATGTAGAAGAACTGATGTTACTACTGTCTTATAAAATAAATGAAAACAGAAAACAGAGCTCATTCCTCTTCAGAACCCATACTGCAGAATTTTGAACACTTACAGTTTTTAGCCACTTACTCTGAGTCTGCAATTTCGCTAGCTGTTTTATATATTTATTTGCTAACATTAATTACTCGCAGCCTATGAAATCAGTAAAACAGACTTTGCAGATGAAGAAGATATGTTCTGTCCTTTCCACTGGGTCCTGGAGCCCACCTGGTGAAGACTGTCATTCTGGCGACTGTTTGTATCAGTTGTCATCTTGATCAAATCTAGAATTACCTGTAGACAGACTCTGGTCAGACCTGTGAAGGATGGTTTAATAGCTGTGGTGAGGCCATTTCCTGCCCACGGTCCTGGGAGATGACCTCTAGCATAGCATTCGTGATTCTGTGCTGCTTGAGTGTTGATGCAATGGGACCAGCTTGTGCTGTGGTGACTGCTCTGTACCATCCACTATGGACCAGAGTAAACCCTTTCTCTTGTATGTAATGATATTTTGTTTGTATTTTAATAAATAAAACTTGCCTGAAGATTGGAGAGTAAAACAACCCCAGTGGTCAGCCTTACAGACCAGGCAGTGGTACACACTTTTAATCCCAGTGACCACGCTAGTTGCCATAGAAACTGGGTGGTGCATGCCTTTAATCTCAGCCCTAGAGAGGATTATAAAACAGGAAGAGACAGCTCTCAATCACAGTCTCATTCTGAGATTCCTGGAGGTAGAATCGCCATTTTCAGATTGAGGTCGAGGTTAAGAGCCAGTGACTGGCTATTTTGCTTTTCTGACCTTCAGGTTTAGCCCCAATTTCTCTCTCTGAGTTTTTATTAATCGTGCTGTAAGTGTCTTTTGTTGGGGCATTTTATCCCAGCAGTAGAAGAGTAACTGGGGCAGCAGTCCATGAGCTTCACCACATTGTAGGTTAATTCCTAGTGCTCAGCTCCAGGACTGGTCGATATTCTGCCATTAGTCCATTGTAACACTGAGATGGGAAACAAGTGATAGCTGATAGGGAGCTGACTTGTTGGAATCTAGAGCCACTATAAATCTACTTTAGTAATAAAATAACATAAACCCCTGTACTTGTATTTTATAGCAATTGTAATGTTTTCACTCAGAAAGAAAACACAATTATGAAACTTAAGTTTAACAAATAGTTCTAGCACACCATATTGTGGATACTTTTATACATGCTATTCATTTAGTTTTTAACAGTAACGTCTCAACAAGCCTTAGTTGTTGCTCGTTTACAGATAAAGAAACAGTGTCTCCGGCTGGGAAGATAACTCAGCCCATAAGAGTTTGTGCTGCCCAAGAGTAAGAACCCGAGTTCAAATCCCCAGAGCCCACATAAAAAGTCAGGCATGGTGACTCATACATCTTTAACCCTAGCACTTTATGTGGGAAGGAACAGGAGGGTCAGTGGGGCTTGCTGTCTGTCACCCTAACTCTGGATCCAGTGAGAGACACTGTCTCAAGGAAATAAGGACCGAGTGATCGACCAAGACACCTGACATCCTCTTCTGACCTTGGCGCTGGGCACATACATGTACCATATGACACTTGCAAACATTCAGAATGAACCAGTTACTTGAGGAAGAGTACTCATCTAATGGGAGAAGCTGGATCTACACAAAAAGCTTTTAGTCTCCTGTCTGTGGCTGTGGCCATGTTGGAGTGTCCCCTGTTCTGTGAACACTCTGCCTGCCCCTCAACCCAGCTCAGCCCAGCCCACCGCCTACCATTTGAATACTGTACTTGTGAATTTCAGATCACTTAGGCACCAACACAGAAAGAATTTCCTGAGTTGTAACTGGAATTGTCTAGGGGAAGTCATGCATCTAAAAAAGGTATTCTATTATGCAGTCATTAGCATATCATTTAGGAACCTCTGTTTTCAGAATTAATTTCACCGAGAGCAGTGCAGTTCCTTATTTATCAGGCGTTTCTGAGAAATAAATACAAGAGACGGATACATGTAGTTCAAATCAAGACAGTTCTTTACACCTGCTCCGGGTGTTTAAGGCGTCCGGAGGTAATTGGACATAGTAATTGTGTTGTGGTATCTGAAGGTTTTCCCTGATGCTTGTTTTGGGGTTGTGTTTTGCCTGAGCCTGTAATTGCAAAAACATTCGGCCATGGTGATTAGTTCCCAGTTTAGAATTGACTGTTTCATTAAGGGTAACTCCATAATGAGTCCAGCGAGGAGCCCAAGCTGTGTCCTGTAAAATTGCACTTCCCTCTTCACCAAACCATGTGTCCACAGAATGGTGTGTCAGCCTTCACCCTCACTCTGTCTGTACTGCAAGGGGAGAAGAGGCTCCATGACACTGCCATCAAGGTCCCTTCCAGATTCAGCATTCAGTGATCCTTTGGAATATTCACCAAATGGAGGCTCAAAAATTGATTCTGCTTTCACACTGAGAGAGAAGAATGCCCACGATTGAATAAAAGATTAGAAACTGTGGAGAGGAAATAGTTGTCTTGAGTGAGTTCTTTTATTGGAAATCAGCCTTGGACTACTGGACAGGAAATTAAGTTCTTGCCTGGGTCATTAATCATTGTGCCAATCTGAAGATTGGCAAGGGAGGGAGGTGGCTATATTTAAGGAGGAAGGAAGGAGTGGGCAGAGGTAGCTCTCCTACAGCTCCCGGGTCTGAGTGGGCATTCTCTGGCAATGGTGGGATGGCACCAGACACCAGCTCTGGCTCAGATGTCTGTGATATTTTTGTCCGACCCTCCTGAAAGTTCCCATGTCTCTCCTACCCAAACCCGTTTCCCACTTTCACCAGGAGGAGAGAGGTGAGTTTTCACTGAGCAATGGTAGAGAAGTGATAGGCCCATGGGGATCACATTCCCCCTTCAGCTCCAGAAATGTCCTAGGGAGGAAGACAGCAGGTTGGGGTTATCACTCACATCTGACCACTAACAAAAGCAAAGGACCAGGATGTTCTGCTCAGAACAGCTGCGCTCCTGAGCCTCCCCATCTTCTGTTATCTCTTACTTGTGTCTTGCCCTCTTCCTGGGTGGAACACTATTTTGGGGAGACTATCTTCTACCATATAAAGTAGGATTTTCCTCAGCATTTCTCCATTGTGCTAGAAAAGTATCCTGGCTCTTGCTCTCCCAGCCCCCACCCTGCTC
>NC_022020.1:11877628-11899891 GCF_000317375.1 Microtus ochrogaster | reverse complement strand
CCTGCTCTCCCAGCCCCCAACCTGCACTTGCTCTCCCAGGCCCCCCCCATGGCTGTGTTAGAGCTCTATGCTTCTCTATTTTTTCCTGTAAGGTGAGAAGTCTTGGTAAATAAATAAAAAAAACTTGACAGCAGATTTTATTTTCACAGAAATAGTAATTTTGACATCTGCAGGTGTAATGTATCTCAAAGCTGTTTCCGACTCTAAATATATCTCTAAACCTCCTCTGGCCCAGCAAACCCACCTGGGGAGTGTGACCCTCTTGGGCTGTGACTAAGCCTTCTATCAGCCCTTGCCTACAGACTTTTCTGATAAGGAGGTGGCTAATTTGGGTTGGAATTGAAACCTTTGGCTTAGTTATACTTGTTGAGGGTCTTTGGTTCTACCCCCATCTCTCTAGACACCAGCTTCTTTCTACCTGGGATTTCACAGGGGTCTTTCTTGCTCTGCCCAGTGTGGCTTTCTGCATCTCAAATGAGCCCTGTCCTGACCCATCCTCTGGCACTCCCTGGGTGACCCTGGTGGTGATGGCTTTCTCAGTTCAGTAGGACCCAAGTGGCTTTTGCTGTTCCCTCTACAGATCCTGCCTGAGTGTACCCAGTCATAGCTGCCCGCATCATGTTATTTACACCAGAGATGAGATCCAAGGTAGTTTCCAAGGCTCAGGAGAAAGAATAGCATCAAAACACAAATGTCAGTGTTAACCTAGGAAGTAAATTTTCTCCCCACCCTCCTCTTCTGTAATTGTCATTGTCAGCGCAGTCCATGCACTGGGCCATATTAACCTCTCTACGTTCCTCACCGTGGTGGCATTTCCAGGAAAGAAAGAGCTCAGGTAGACTTCTGAACTACACCTGAACACTAGGGACTCACAATAAAACCTCTTGGTAAAGGCTTTATATTTAGAGCCTATCTGAGGTGGAATCATATGAAGACCATGACTCCCTATTTTCAGAGGAAAGTCTGAGAGCTTTTAACTTCGTTCTTTGGTTTGGTTATTGGATTTGGGGCCCAGAATCTATTGTCTTCTTATTTTGGTATTTGTCACTGTCCTGGATTTTCTAGTTGTACAGATCTGTATTTATTTATTATCAGGAAATGGATAATTTTTGCAAAAACTCTTTATGCAATATAATTTGATTAGTTCTACTTTGTCATTAATCAATAAAATAAGTTGTTGGTACAAACAAGGGGTGGAAAAAAAGACCTGAGATAATAGACCCCATCTGAAGGGACTCTCTACTGAGCACTGTACTGTACCCCACTATAGGTTTACTCTATGTGACCCTCACAGAATCCTTGCAGATGGTGTTTTAATTCAAGTTTCTGTTGCTGTGATGAATGTCATGACCAAAAGCAACTTGGGGAGAAAGGTTTATCTAGCTTGCACTTCCTTAATCGTAATTTATCAAGGGAAGATGGAAGCCAAGGCTGGAACCTGAAGGAGGAATTGATGCAGATGCCCATAGGAGCGCTGTTTGCTGACTTGCTCCTCCTGGCTTCCTCAGCCTGCTCTCTTATAGAACTCAGGACCACCGGCCCAAGGATGCTCCCACCCATGATGGGCTGAGCTCTCCACCCTCAATCATTAACTAAGAAAATATCCTCCAGGTTTGCCTACAGCCCAGTCTTACGGAGGCATTTTCAACAGAGGTCCCCTCCTCTCAGATGACTCCAGGTTGTGTCAAACTGACATAAAACTAGCCACCATGGCTGGCAACAGGAGGGCCTGGGACCCATGCAGCACCTCTCGCTCCCTCCCTCTGTAGACATCTAAAAGACTAAAGGGTGAATGGCCATAATCTAGATTGCACGGTGGGCCGACTCCCTTGGAGAGTTTGTGCTTGGGATCTTGAGTCTCCTCTTTTCAGACTGGTAAGACTTACTTCCATTTGGCATCTATCTTTGGCTCTGCCTAGAGGAGTGAGAATTTTAAGGCCCAGCATAGTCTTTGCCCTAGGTTTTCAAAGGGTGAGAGAAGTGAGAGAAGGCTCCAGGAGGACTTTGTCACACTTGGGCCACCTTGGCTCTGAAGCCTTGCACGGTGGCATTCCTTAGTAAACATTAGTGGTGCATGGTTCACTGGGTAATGCTAGAGATGCAGCCCTGTCCAGCTCCCATGTACATCCTGGAGAAAAGCTTTGGACCACGGCCTTTACGCTTCTGTGGCCATGACAACTATAATAGGCTTTCTGAAGGCATGATAAGCAGATGGCTTCATCATAAGGGACAGTCAGATGTGCTGTCTGCCCAGCTTTCTTCGTGAGGGATTGCAAGCACAGAGTGGCAGCTAGGAGATGTGCATGTCAAATTGACAGGACTGCTGGGGCAACAGTCTGCAGCAGTTTGGTAAATGTAGTCCAGGCCCTCCTTCAGTGGCCCTGTCATCAGGCCCTATGGACAAACTGTCCCTGCTGTTTGTCCTTCCCACTCATGGGGTTCTGTTTATTCTCATCTCTCCTCCTCCTCTTCCTCCTCCTCCTCTTCCTCCTCCTCCTCTTCCTCCTCCTTTTCTGTATGTTTCCATTCTGTTATTTCATCATCTTGGCTTTAAGTCATCTAAAGAAAAAACCTTCCCTAAAATTGACCCTCCACCTTCTCTTTTTCTGCAAAGCTGAGTACCTCCAGTCTCTCCTGAATTTCTCAGTCTCTTCTCTCCTCCATCGATGCCATTGTGTTTGGCCTCCTCTCACTGCATCAAGGGTTCTTTCGTATGTGTGAGGGGGTGAGACAGGTTTTCTCTGTATAACAGTCTTGGCTGTCCTGGAACTCTCTTTGTAGACCAGGCTAGCCTTAAACTCTCTGATATCAGACTGACTTGTGGCAGGGGTTCTTAAGAATGAACTGGGTGTTTAGTGCCAGCATCACTTTGTTGGAATGCTGAGTGTCTTCTGTCACCCCCACACCTGAATCAAATTTGGGTGGTTGATGGAGCCTCAGAAGTCCATTTTAATGAGATATCCAAGGATTTGACTACGGCAAGTTTAAAATACTGCTTTAGAATTTACCCATTATTTTTGTTACTTGATATAGGTTGTTCCATGGTGAGTCCATCCATACACTATGGTTTGGGCCACATTTGTGAGTTTTTATTGTTACATCAAACAGTTGAATGAACATTTGGACCAACTGTTGAAAGTCATTTCAATTTTTATCTTTGTCTCTAAGACTAATAGTTTTATCTTGAACATTATATAAAGAAAAATGTTAGGTTCTTCACAACCCCTGAACCAGCTAAGCACAGAAGAAAGGGGCGGGACACCAGGCCACCCTGCATGGGCTCCCAAGGGGCTTTTGAAGAAGAGGGAGGAGCAGAGTTTTGTGTGCTGGAGTGTTTGCTTAGGCCATGATGTCCAGGCATAATCCTTTCAGAAGCTGACCCTGGGACCTGTGTGGAGCTTTGAAGGGAACCCTTGCAACAGGCAATCGAGCTGATTCCTAAAAGAGCATGTTGATTTACTCTTGCACCCAGTGTTCGACCTTGAGACGCTGTGGCAATGTTCCCTCTGCCCTCTACCCTTTCTCCTTCTGTAGCAAATAGTAATTTTGGAAACCAGCCTTAATTTTTCTTCAACTAATAAAAGCATGGGGGAGACTTTATTTTAATGCCGTTTTATTGTGATTGCTCACTCCCTTCTCACCCATCCATGTGCAGTCATTTAAACGTGCTTATTATGCCTGGTTTCTTTAGAAGTGCTTTTGTAAAGGCTCCATGATTTCTGTGCACACATTTTTAGGTGGGTGATACATGTGTGTGCACATGTTTGTGAGTACACACTCAAAGGCCAAAGGAGGACTTTGGGCATCTTCCCCATCACCCTCTCCCTTGTTCCCTTGACACAGGATCTCTCAGTAAACCTGGAGGTACAGTTGGTCAGATAGGCTACCTGGCCAGCAGACTCCACTAGTCCTCCTGCCTATAGGCACCCCCACCCCCTGCGCCCACTGCTGTGAGGTAAGGATCTGACAATTACATCAAACCTTCTTCGTGACACTAGGATCCAAATTCAGGCCCTCGTCATGTACTCCAATCCCCTGAGCAGTCTCCCCAGCCCACAAGTATCTTTAATTTATGTAAATTGAGTAGTGATATAAATCTCATCTCTTTTCTCTTTTCATCTGGCAAGATCCAGCCTTGCTTCAAATCCCATTTTTGTAGTGTGTTTGTACCCCGCTGTCAACCAAAGGTTATCAAAATGGTGCTACAATGAATGTCCCCATAGGCTCTGCCATTATGTCCCTGTGTGTCCTTATATTTGGCACTTATTCGTCAGAGTAGAATTTCTGGAAGTTGGAAATACGGAGTGTTAGCCTGACTAAATGGTGCCAGGTCATTCTGTGGAGCTGCTGACCCCCTCTATTCCGTCCACTTTTCAATAAGATTCCTTACCTGCAGATTGGGGACGTAGCTCAGTTGGTAGCCCTTGCCTAGCATGTGTGATTTGATCCTCTGCACTGCGTAAAACCAGACATGATGTATCATACCTGTCTGCTCAGTACTCAGGAGGTGGGGGGATCTGAAGTCTCAGCTCATCCAAAGCAAAATGGCAAGTCTCAGGCTAGCGGGGCTGCATAAGAGAATCCTTACCTCCATGAGGAAATGCAACTGTGTGGTCCTACTAGGTGTGAAGGGTTGCTCTTCGTTTGTATTTGTTGCACTTCTCAGCTTTGCTTCACATGCCTGTCAGTCATTTGTGCAGCATCCTTAAGTAAATGCCTGTTGGTGCTCCTCGCACAGTGTGGTACTGGTGGTGGTATCTTCAGGATGACTTTCCCAGCATTCATCTTAGCTCCATTTCAGGCTTCCTAAGTTTCATCTTTTCTACCACCTGCCCATCAACTTTTCCCACAGTATAGTTCTGCAAACAAAAACACTTAATTTTGATAAAAATGATTGTTTTGACTGACTTTACATTTGCTTTGGAAGTCCAATTTGGTTTTTCTCTGTAGAATGAGCCAGCTTTGCCAATACCAAAGACTGGTCTTTTCTAGTTGGTAGTGGCAACATTTCTTAATCATATATTAATTAGTTATTTTTCATCTTCCTTAACTGTAAATTCATTTATTTCACAAAAATATTCCTGAACACGAAAATGACCGGAAGTCAAGCAAAATAAAACTATGTCCCAGTGTTTAGTAAGAACGACACTTAAAAAATAAAAAAGGAATTATGTGTGTACGCGTGCATCATGAGTAGAGGTGTCCCAGAGGCCAGGAAGAGGGCACTGGAGTGACAGATGGTTGCTAACTGTCCAGTGTGGACACTGAGCATCCTACCACATCTTCTGTAAGAACAGCAAGTGCTCTTAGCTACTGAGCCGTCTCTCCAGATCCCTTTCGATTGTCTTAATCAATACTGGTTTTCTTGATTATGAACTGTCATCACCATGGATGACATAACTTTTTATGAATAAACTTTTTTTTTATGAATAAACTTTTTATATACATTCTTTACTCCTCTGAATGCACCACCATATAAATGATGAACATGTGTGAGGACCAAGTCCATCTACCCGATGGCCATCTGCCTGTGTAATTCACAGATAATTTCCATTTGTAATCAGTTATGAAGCTTTAAGACCATAGTAATCACCATCAAAACAACAAACACTTCGGTTTTGTGATTGTTGCTTTGAGTTGTCCCCACAGAGGGCAGCTTTACACATACAGTGTGTCACCTTTGAGTTCTCCCCACGGAGGGTAGCTGATGCACATTGTCACTGTGGATTGATTATTGGCATCTCCTATGATTCAGAGTAAACAGAACCGTACTTTATGTATTAATTTGCACTTGTCTCTTCAATATAGTTTTTTAAATATTATTAATTCTAAAGGCAGCCTTCTGAAATATCCCAGACACTTTAAATATTTTTGATTTTTCCTTTTAAAATAATAAAATTTTAAAATCTCAAAATGGTCCCTTTTGATGATATCAGAAATTACAGTGATCAACTAGGTCATTATTAATTTTTTAAAGATTTTCCCGATGATTTCTGTTTGTTAAAAGTTTGACCTTACATTGGAAACAAGATGTTGCTTTTTCTCCTCAGATGTGGTGATGCTAACCTACAGTCCTAGCACTTGGGAGGCTGTGGCAGGTGTATCTTACATTCCAAGGCCAGCCTGGACCACACAGTGAATCGGGAGGGGCGGGCCTGAACGAATAATGGTAGTGTTGCTTAGACTTCATCTGTTCCCTGACAGATTCAGCCCTCTCTAAAAGCGCTTTTTCTCCTGAGCTGTGTTGATCCCATCAGACATCTTGCCAGCAGCCCTGTTTACATAACTGCCCTCCTCAGATGGAGTGTTTTACAGAGGCCTGTCCTCCACACCAAGTCCAGCCTGTTTAACATGGAACAGGGTCAGAACCTGAAAGCACCAGAGAATGCCCAGTAAGCTAATTCTTTGCAGAACAAAGAAGGAGGCATTTGGAGGAAAATGAAGTATTGGAACAAGAGCAGGGCCATTTCATCAGCAGAAACTGAAGCAAGCAGGAGAGGGCGTCTTCTCTGGCGGGGGTGGGGAGCGGGAGGGGAAACCACTTGCTGCTTTGCAATAGAGGAACAATGTATGCATCTGCTGCTCAGCAGGGTTAACGAAGCACTTGCAGGAGAATGGAGCTGTAAGCAGCAGAGCAGCCCCTGGACTGTTCAGGTCTCCATTTCTTACTGAAAACAGAAGGACTGGCAAGGTTGAAGAGGCTTGCCATAATGTAGGGCCTTTTCGTCTGAGTGGTTGGAAGGGTTTTTCCACAGCTAGGATTGAGTCTTAATAAGGATAGGACTCTAGTCCATAGTCATTGTGGTCACAAATATATTTTAAGTGTGTGACATTTGGATTGGAATTGCTCTTCTCCAGGTGAGCAGAGGGTTTGGTTGGCAACTAGTCATCAAAACAGATTACACTCGGCATGGTGCGTGCTGATCCCTGTCTTTCTCAGAACCTATCTCCAACAAGGTGGTGGGAAACCACTCTAAGTACTTCGAGTTTGTTTCTCTGCCCTCCCCACTTGCCATCTAACCTCCAAATGTCACCGCTTTATCTAAGTCAAATTCACAGAACCTTTTGGTGTCTTGTACCCTGCAGGAACTCTCCCAGATCGATCACTGTCAAGAGCTAAGAAAGCTTGTGTCCTAGGAAAGGTTAGGATAGCAGCATGGTTACTCCCCTTCCCATCGATAACACATCTTCTTCCCACGCTTTGACCCAGCACTGATGAGTGCGTCCACTGAGCTCTTACCTTCTGTCGCGTGCCGAGCTCCGTCTGTGTATCTAGTCAAACTCTTAAGTCTAATGTCAGTATGTCTGACCTGTATTACGGAACCAGGGAGTGGATGTGTCTAGAAAGTTAGGACTTAAACAGAATCTCCCTGTGAGAGACGAGACTTGGACTACAGAAGCCCACACACTTAACTGCTGTGCCGAGCTGGAGACACAGTGATAGTCCAGAAGCTGAGCCTGCGCTGAGCCAAGAGAACAGAACACGCCTGCCTGACAGTGCCCTCGCTTGGCTCTGACCTGGCCACTGAAGCACTTAGAGGCCCTGCCTTGCTGTGTGTGTGTGTTTTTTTTTTTTAACAGAGCAGTTTGGGGAGATTTCCCATAGTCCCCTACCCCGACGTATACATTCTCACCCTCCCCTATTATCAGCGTCTCACAGTAGAGAGAGTATTTGTCAGAGTTGACAGACCTACCTTGGCACATCATTACCCAAAATCCATTGTTTACTTTAGGGTTTCTCTTGGTGGTGGACACCTGTGCGCTTGGACAGATCGTAATGACCTGAAGCCACCGTTCTGTCATGCAGAGTGCTTCCATTGCCTGGCCTCTGTAGTCCCTTCCCCACCCTGGAGCCACAGGTCATTATACTGTGCGCACAGTGTGGCCTTTCAGAATGTCATGTGTTTGGAATTGTATGCTGCATAGCTTTTCAGATTGGTATCTTTCACACAGTAGTACAGATTTAACTTTCCTCCATGTCTTTTTAGAGTTAGTATGCTTCACTGTTTCTGCCTTAAAAATTTGGTAGAAATGTATCTACCAGATTTCCAGAGGCACCACATAGGGCCTGTGTGTAAAATGTTTTCATTTTGCTGTTGCTATATTTGCGTAGACAGAGCCCGTGCGGCGATTGCTGTGCACTGTGGTTCTGGGACACATCGCGTTTCTGTGCACGGAGGTTCTTAATCACTCTAGCTTGGGCGCAGAATTTAAGAACTAAATCTTCTATAATCGAGGCATTTCCCCCTAACGGGAACCACAGTGTGAGCAGCCGCTGTCTGGCTGCCTGTCCTCTGTAGTCCCACCGGTGTGTGGGAGTTTGCTCTTGAGCTGTGGAAGAGAGCGAGCAGGAAGCCAGGAGTGGGGTCATGTTTCAAGAGAGGGAAAGTGGTGGGATCCTGCAGTCCTGTGTGTTCCTCACCACCCTTGCTCTCTGGCCACAACTCTGGCTTTCTGCTTCCCCTGTAGATGCTTTCCTAAGGCGTGGAGGGGAAGCACGTACCACCCAGACTCCTCGACTTCCACGTAGACTCCACACTCCCGCTCCCAGTTTTCTGGGTGGAAAGTGTGCATATGTGCATTCTGATTTTTTCTTGTCTGTCTTTCTCACTTAATCTGTTCTCTCTCCTAATTTTCTGCTTACCTTTGTTTGTCCCTTCACTTTCATACAATCCAACTTCAAATTAAATAAATTAAGTTTTATTTTGGGTACTCGTTCTTTATGTAGATAATAGGTCATTTCATTATATTTCTGTTTCTTAAGAACCTACCTCAAATAAAATTGACTTTTATATATTGGAGCCTACTTTTTTAATGTATGTTCTTGCTCTTTAGTAGAAGCAGCTGCTCCATACAGGCTGCACTAGCAACCATGCCAGATATTATAAACGGAAGGCGGGGGGGGGGGGCTGGGTTCTACTTTCCCAGAACAGGGTCAGTTCCAGGCACTCCGTGAGCTGTCCATGTTTAGCTGCCCTACAGCATGCTTAAATGAAATATGGCCTTATCATTTACTCAATTTCAGGTCACTTTGGGGATTAAATGAGACGATTCGAGTAGGCTTTCAAATTTTATCAAAAACGAATTCATTGACTAAATTAATGACCACTCTTGCTACTGGCTTCCTCTCTGTTCTTCCAGTGGGAGGTGAGCTGGAATGAGCAGGCCACTCCATTCCCAGGAGCTGCGGGTGCTTTGAGAGCATCATGGCAGCAGCCGATTTGGGTCAGAACACAGCCCCAATCCCGGATTGACTCCTGACCCACGCAGACCAAAGCAAACACTTTAATCTCTGCAGGCTCCAGTTCCCTTGCCAGCTCAGTTTCTAATCGTCCCACCCATCCCTGGACTGTTGAAGGGGACACTGGGTGGGAAACCAGACTGACTATAAATTAACATCCTTAGATGGCTCTCATCCAGAGGTGGGGCCTCCCCAGGCTGATGGGGCACTGAACAAGCTGCTCATGTGGTGTGTGATTCTCTAGCTCTTTCTCTGTGTTGGCACTGGGCACACTTCAGCCTTCAGAGCAGAGCAGGTCATGGAAGGCCCTTAGAGATTGGAGAGCTATTGTGGTACAGTGTTATTCATTGTACGCATGATTAAGGGATGCTCTGGTCCTCGAGAGAGGTGGATTTAGCTTCGAGTGTAGTGGTAACAGATGGGGAAGGATGGGAATGGGATTTCAATTTGAATAGAATGATGTAGAAAGCAGAATAGACACAATGGGTGCTGAGGACAAAAAGATTCCTAGAAAAGAATATGGGAGAGTTAGAGGAAGCCTGAATTCAGCGGAGGAGGGATAACGACAGGATTGAGACTCCTATTACGGAGGGTTAGCAGCCACGCTCAATTCTGAGATCATATTAGGGCCATCCTTTCAGTGGAACACTCGCCCCAGAAATTTTCTAGTAAATCTAAAGACACAAATGACAAATTAGATACCTTGAAAAATAAAATTTTCCCTTTTTGCAAAAAAAAAATAAAATAAAATAAATAGGGAAGCTTTTTTTCAGAGTATAGACTAACGTGACTGTTTGAAACATCTACCCAGAATTATGCAGTAATTATACAGTTTTATTTTTTTTAATTATACAGTTTTATATCCAGGTAGACTTAGGTTCATCCAAAGATGGTGTGTCAGAGTAGAAGGTGATAGTCCAGCTTGTTTGTATAAGCCCTGTGGACGCATAAGTAGAAATATCCACATATTACTTGCAATAGCCCACTTTTGTATATTGTGCTTTTTTGTGGGGTAATTGTTTTTTGACTGATGGTTTCTTTCTGTGTTGTTTTAATTCCTGTTCTTGATAATGATGAGGGCCTTTGTATTGGGATCCATTCCTTCTCTTTGATTGTAAGGGACTTCGTTCTTTTCACCCCAGACTGTGGCTTTAGAAACTAACACAAACTGATACAGAGAATCAGATGAAGATAGGAAATGCCACCTTGTAGCATTTCAAGCCTGTTCTTATTTTATGTGTGTGTGTGTAGTGCATACATTTGTACATCTCTGTGCATGTGTGTACCAGTACATGAACACGCATGCACTTGCGGCAGTCAGAGGTCAGAATTGAGTGTCTTCTTCAATCACTTCTCTACCGTATTTTTAAGACAAGGTCTCACAGTATCCCTGGAACTCTCTGGTTCGCCTGTGGTTGGCCAGTGAGCCCAGACACTCCTGCTTCGCCTTCCACAGCTGGGACATCATGGGCACACACCACTACACTGCCCATTTGTATAGGCTCTGGGGTGCAGAGCAGGTCCTCGTGCTTCTGCACCAAGCGCTTCATAGCCAGAGCCGTCTCCCTAGCCCAGTTCTTATTTTTAAAATTATGTTTAAGATTGGTACAAATTTCAAAGTTGGTAATAAGAAAATGAATTTTTAAATCCCCAAGATATAAAATAGGAATTAGTGAAAAATAATTGTGTCATCTTTTATAATAAAAATATAATTCAAATCCCAGTGAGAGACTTGATTGACAATGATTTTTAAAGGTTTTTCCAGTAAACCATTAGGCAAAACATGAGGTTGGGGGAAGTGTGAGTGGGCACAAATTTGTACTTTGTTTGGCAGAGTAAAGAATTAAAATGTACTTGCCCTTTGGCCCAGCAAATTCTCATTTAGGCATTTTCCACCAGTGTCCTGGGATTAAATACTCAGAACCTTCAGTACAAGAACACTAGCTGACTTCACTGTGGCTCCAAAAGACTGGAATAAGTCTGGACGCCCACCCGGAGGAAGCTGTTTAAATGGGTGATGCCGTGTGTGGATTCTGTGCCGCTCTGACAAAGAACAAGATGGTTTGCACGCCGCGATAAGCTGTCCACACAGAATGCTGCTTGTTGTTCGGCATTAGGCAAATAGCTAGGCTGTGTCAGACACTCTTGGACTTGGGGAAGGATGTGAGTAAATGAACTCCCAGCGCTTGTGGAAGTAGACGCATGCGTGCAAGAGGGTTAGTTGCTGCTGCTGTGTGTATCTTATCCCGGGCAGTCCTTTTACTCCAGTCCTAGAGAGGCCTTAACCTGCTGTATATGCAGATAAAAAACAAGAATACTTTGCTAGGGAGAGCTTGATCATCAGCACAGCCTTTTTTATTTACTGGGAGGTGGCATTTGGTTTGTTGTTTCATTCATTGGGAATGGCTCACTTCTTTCTTCACCTGTGGAAATGGTCCAGCGGTTCAAAGGTTCAGATATTTGAGCTATTTAAAAGACATCGCTGAGTCAGCTGTAACTGTACACGTCTGAATCTCAGTATCAGGAAGGCAGGGGCAGGAGGTCCAGGAGACAAAGGTCATCTTCTAGAATGCAAATTGGTGACCAGTCTAGGATGCATGAGATCTTGTCTTAAAAATTAATCAGTTAATTAATTAACCAACCGAAAAGCATTTCTGCACTGTGGTCTCAAGCCTGTCCACCTTAACGCTGGCAGTCTGTCTCTGAAAGAGGCGAGAGGAGAAGAGTTAGAACTATCCACTCTTTCAAAGCACCTGCTTCTTTCTGCCAGTATGGCGGTCTCACGAAGAACACAGCATCTCGACATTCAGGGCTCTCTTTGCTTAGCCTTGGCTCAGGCTAGCCTTTGGCTGTGCTTGTATTATAGCCCATTCCTGGCACTCCTCCATTCTTCTCTGTTTTATCCTCCTGGGGTGGTCTCTGCTGTTTCTGCTGTTCCCACAGTGGGCGTGGAGGACATCAGTAGGATGCTGTTCAGGTGAGTTATGTCCCATGAGGGACACTGCAAACCTCTGCTCTAACCTCGTTCTCTCATTCACACACGTGTGCTGACAAGATGGCAAGCAGTAAGAGCATTGCTGTAAAAACAGAATATTTACCCCTGGCCATGCTCACTGCCACGGTGATGAGGACCCCTGGAGTCTGGTCCTCACTGGGCGCAGAGTGAATTCTTGCCGATGGTTGCCGCACTTAACTTCCGGCCCATAGCATGTTTGACAAACTTGTACTTTCCTCCCTCTTTCTCTCCCTGCTACAACTCAGCACTGTTGCTCCCTCTTCTTAATCAGTGAGTTTGGTTTCTCTTTTTCATGTCCAGCACAACCTTCCCCTGGAAGGAAAGAAGCGTTGTTGTAAAATAGTCCCTTGGTATTGGGAGGGTGCTATATTTTAGATGTCAAGGGAAGGGCTTGGGGCCTCTCGATTGTGCTTAATATAGTATGCATTATGAAGTTCGTCCAGCACTTCTGCCTGAGGGAGATGTAAAAAAATGACTATTTTCCAAATGACAGTCCTAGTCAACATGTTAATTATGAAATGGAGTTTTAGGAACAGCACATGGACTGAGGCGTGAGTTCTTGGCTTCTAAACATCACCTTAGAGTCATTTAAACTCTCCCCAACGAGCATGTCATTGGTGTGGGATTGGCTCCTGGGAGTTCCAGGGTACCACAGATGGGCCAGGTCTCACAATGGAGATGTTTTATGAGATCATCAAAGCGGCTGGAAGACAATGCAGCTCCCTCTGTCTCCAAGAACAGAGCTTGACAGTAACATCTCAGAACAGATGTTTCCACAGCCTCCACATGTTTTTATTTGGTGGCACAAAAGACTGTGTTATTCATGAAATGGTCTGTTAAAGAATTAGTTCCCCTGTGTGGGGGTCGTGGGAATATGTGTAATATAAATTGATTTTACTTTTGGCAGGAAACCGGCCCTTAACTCATCCAGTCTGCAAGGTTGGGCTCTAACAAAGTTCCAATTTTAAGGCCACAGAGTGACAGAGGACGTAGATCAATGACATAGCCTAGCATCTTCCCTAGAGTGTGTCAGGCTATCTAGTCCTACACCATCATATCATTTATAAAACAGTAGAAGCCAAGTAAAAACTACACAGGTCTGGCTGTCTAAAGCACGGGCAGAAGGTGGGAGCATCCTGCGGCTGGCTTTTTATGTCATCATCCCAGGACAAGTTCACCCATTTCGAGCCAAACTGCCATTCCGAGATATTGGCAGTGTAGTACACGTTACAGGCTCTCCCGAGACCTTGGTGTGACTATTCAGTGATGTAGAATTAGAGGGCTGGCCATTTGTGATGTCTTGTTTTGTGACTTACCCTGGTCTGTACTTTCTACCCTGTCCAGCAGGACAGGCGTCGGCCGACCCAAAGGCCACCTCTGACCTGTCATCTGCTGTTGTGTGGTCTAATGCTCTCTTTCAATGTAAAGTTTCTATGACTCCTTTTGCACTCTCTTGCCAGAGACCACTTAGCTAGTGAGATCTAAAACATTTACAGAAAAGTGTACCAACCCTGCCATAGAAGTCCATACATGCTATGACTCAGCCCATGAAGAAAACATGTGATTGTGACACTCAGGTGACCGAGGCAAAAGGGTCACAGGGCCAACCTAGGCTACACAGCAAGACGTGTCTCAAAAATAACATTCAAGAAGAAAAGAAGGCATGTCAGGTTTTAGTAATCTAGATTTAGAAGTCATCCGGAGACTATAAGAACTATAAATAATTGGTGTTAGATAGCCTATCACAGGAGAGTAGTTAGAATATACAGAGACAAGCATGAAAATCAGAATGTTACACTGAGATCTGAAAAGCATTCTAAAATGAAAGCAGTCTTTTTCTGATGTATAGAATGTTCAGGTGATAAAAGCTGAGTAGCATTTGGCTGCTGCTGTATTTGTTTCTTATCCCTCACCTGTGTGTGTTGGGTCTCAGAACTCCACACATGTGCACTTTTGACCTTCCTAAACAATGAGCTGACAAGCACAGGCAAGGCTCTGATGCTTAAATGCTAAGATATACTTGAGAAGATCAATCATACAAAATCATAGCACCACAGAAGAATGACTCCAGAGTGCCCGAAGAACACGGGCCATGGTGGGAGAGAAGTGGATGGGAGGAAGGTGTATGACAACCGAGAGCTAGATGTGTGGCTCGGCAGAGGAGCTCATGCCTGGCGTGCACACACACTAGATCCAGTTCCCAAAACCTTCAGGAAGGAAGAAAGGACTGAGGATAGTGTTCTACAGAGAGCACTCGCCTAGCACAGGACCTGGGATTAATTCCCAGAAACACAAACACACAAACCTTATACAAAACACAGTATCAGGTATCATGGTAACCAGGGAGGGAAGGAGGAAGAAAGAAGGAAGGAAGGAAGGAGGGAGGGAGGGAAGGAGGGAGGGAAGGAAATACTAATTGTAAGCCTTGTTATTTCATGGACAGGATATGGTCTACTCTGTCAAGATATAAAACATATATTGGATTTAAGAGATTTAGTGCAAGCACTAGGGAGATGGCTCAATTGGTGAAGTGCTTAAAGGATCTGAATTCAATCCCAGAACCCACATAAAAAGACTGGATAAAATGGGGCGTGCTTATAATCCCAGTGCTGGGAGGCAGAGACAAGGGCTTGCTGGGAGCCCGAGCCCCAGGTTACTATGAGAATTCCTGTGTTGAATAAGGTAGAGGGCACCAGAAGACACCTGAGGCTGTCTTCTGGCCTACACACACACACACACACACACACACACACACACACACACACACACACACACACACACACACACCATGAACATGTATCACAAAAGGAACAGGAAATAACTTTGATTTTATTCAGTCCATCTGCTGACTTAAACCAAATCTACTGTTAAAATTGATTTCACCTTTTCCTTTTCGCTTTTTGTTAGTGTGGCTACTAGAAAAATACACGTAACTCAGTTTGAGCAGCTGCTAGCCACTTAGTGAGTGTTTAGGATGCATACAAGTCCCACCTCAGCTTAGGAAAAGCTTCCTAAAACACTGACCACAAATTAAACTCTAATGATAGACTTGAGCAGGTGACATTTCAGACTTTCATGAAACTGTTTCTTGGTAGATAGCTTGAATCACCTTCAGCTTCCAAATCTGTAATTTCTTATTCATTTAATAAATTAATAAATTACAAAACATAAATCACAACTTCAGGTAGTTGAGAATGTTGGCAAGTACCTGAATTCTCTGTCAGATACTCTCTAGCTCGCAGGCAAGTGACTATATATATATTCTAACTCCCCCGACAACTGCTTTGGTCCCGTCACTCATCCCATAACACAGAGAGATTGTCTATCTCAGCTGGAGTGTATCAAATCTATTTCTTGGCTAGGCTGGCTCCTGAAAAGTAATATTTGAGCTTGTGTAGAGCATCCAAGGGATGTGTTTTAAGTAGGCCTCTCTCCTTTATAGCTTTTGAACTAATTCCCTCTACATCAGAGCCATTGTTCCCACTACATCTTCACTGTCTCTCTGCCTTCCCACCAAGAGCTTTGGTATCTTTCCCAACCTAAAGGTGGATGAGCAGGCGTTGGGGTCCCCCTTGCATATCTCCTGAGTCCTTCCTCCTGCCTCACTTCTCATAGGCACTGGCGGTTTCACAGCGGTGGCAGAATCTAAGACTAAGTCTCTTCCCATTTTGTGCCGTGTCCCTGACCTTGCCTTGTGCTCTCTGGCTTCCCTTTAACTCTCAGCCGGGAACCTCCAGTGTTGATTTCGTGCTGCTCAGCACACACCGCACTGTGCGTCCTCAGTGGGCACTTGACATCTTCTTTCTTTAAACCTCCATCACTCTCTTCCACCTCGCTTTCAGCTGATACCTTCTCTCCAACTCTAACTGGAAACCTTGAATCAGGAAAGGGAGCTAAGTCCAGGTCACACTGCTGCCCCTGCTGTATACAGCTGAAGGTGGGTTGCCCGTGGCTTGTCTGGGGCAACTCCTTCGTCTGGTGTCAGATGCTGTCTCTGAGCTACACCCCAGCCCTGATTTTATTCTATCCTAAATAATAACTTCAAAAGATTTGCTCTGCCATGGTACAGGGCCTCAGTTTTAGAAAGTTATATCAATAGTTATTAAAACGAAATGGCAAGAAAATGTAGTGCTGAAAACAAACCGAGCCACTGTTTATAGCAGACTATGTTTTCCCTTGGAGGTCTAAAGACAAGCAAGCATCCATCCACTATAATTTTAGAGCCCTGATAATGAACCCTGAATCTGATCAGAAAAAAAGATGAAATGTAATTTGTTCTCATTTTCACACTGATTTTTGAAAATTGTATAGATTCTAGTTTAGCCAAACCTTCAGGGGTGATCGTCCTTTTTTAACATGGTAGTGAATAGCAATCTACAACAGAGAAGAGCTGCTTGAAGGAAGAGGATGTTGTCACCACGGTGACAGCTCTCCAGCATAAACATCTTACTTCTCTTCTGCTTGTCGTGTGTTTTAGGACAATTCAAGCTGCTGGAACAAGACCGGGACGTAAAGGAGCCGGTGCAGTATTTCAACAGCGTGGAGGAGGTGGCCAAAGCATTTCCTGAACGTGTGTACGTCATGGAGGAGATCACATTCAATGTGAAGGTAGCCCTGAAGAAACAGAGACGCTGTCACATTCAAGTGTGTGATATCGGAGGTGTGCACATCTGTGCCTCCTAGAAACATTCCATCCTGTCAGTGGGTGAATGTTAGCCTCTGAAACGCTGCAGGTGGTAGAGACGACCCCACGCCTATCCACACTCTGTATTTATCACCACAGTCTTTTATTCGACCTTAAAATTGTTGATTTCAGAAGTAACATTGCTGTATCTATTCTTCTCATGCCTGAGACAAATATCAACAAAAAGCAATTTAAAGAAAGATGATTTTTTTTTTGGCTCACAGCTTTGAGGGGACAGTCCCATCAGTAAGGGGACACCGTGGCAGCAGGAAGGAGTTCAAGGCCCTGGCCTCACTACATCACAGTCAGGATGCAGAGCCAAGAGTTCCCATGCTCAGCTCGCTTTCTTCTTTTCCTGCAGTCTGAGATTCCAGCCCATGGATTAGCCAGTTAATCCGACCTAGAAACTCCCTCACAGACAAGCATGGAGTCATGTGTCCTGTCGTGTTCATAGTCAATACTGAGCATCACAATTCCTAAGCAAATAAAAGATGCTTTTATCTTGAACTTCATCCTCCCATCTCCAACAGCTGTTTCACCAGGGCCTCTGCTAAGTTGAGTTTTCCACTCTTAGAAGCAAAAGGCCTATGATGAACCAAATATCATCATTTCGTTTTTTAAAAAAGAAATCAAGGAGGGACGAGAGAGCTCACAGGCACATGCCCAGTGCCAGCACTGAGGTCAGCACACATCCCCTCCATTCTCTGTGGACTGTCTCGGTGTACAGAGACTCTGAGACAGCCCAGTGCTGCCTGTTGTTCTTGAAGGGACGGTGCACTTCCATATATGGGCAAGCTCCTCTGACCAGACTGGCCAGGGGAGCAGGGCCCTCGCATGGGTTCCAACTGTACTGTTCACACGCCTGCTTCATTTTGTCATCGACACCCACAGTCACCCTCAAACACCTTCAGGTGTCTATGTTGAAAGGATTTCCTGTTTACCCTCTTTTACATAGGAAGTCAACTAAATCGGATTCTATGAGCAGGTCAAATGTTAGGAGTCAGCGTACCTGTTTCTTAGAACAACAGGCTACATGAGGCCCAAGACGGCATCTGTGCCTCTGGGTTAGTCACCCCGCCTACACTCCTCAGGAAACACAGGACCAGGTGGTTCCCAAACATGTGCCCATGACGATGGCAAAGGCACGCCATTCTTCCCCACTTCTGAAGGACAGTCACTATGGTCTGCTTTCTATAGTTTTATTATTCGAGTTAGGGAGATTTTATGCTGTGTAAAATCTTCTACTGAATGTTTTACTTATATGTAAAGGTCTGGTTTTTCCTCCAGTGTCCCGATGTATCAGTAGAGCAAACCTTCATTTCCACGTGCATAAGAGCATATTCTTTGTTTTTAAACTTACTAAGTTCCATTAATTCATAAAATATTGAATCTAGGTTTTTAAAGTCAAAACCTTCCCCTTAAAACTTTTATTTAAAATTAGCTAAATGAAAAAAATAAAAGTCAAGCTAATACTTTTAAATTCTTTTCTAAAATTAATTTATCTCCTAACTGGTGACAAGTCAGGCATAAAATCTTTTATGGATTTTAAGATTAACATTCTATTTTTGGTTACATATTGCTCATGTAAAATTTTCTGAGACATGGTCTCATTGTGTAGCCCTAATTAGTCTAGAACTCACTATGTAGTTCAAGCTAGCCTTGAACTCACAGAGATCCTCCTGCCTGGGATTTAATGCATATACCACCATACCCTGCCTCATGTACAATACAGGCTGGGGAGATGGCTAAGTCAGTAATATGCTTGCTCTGTAGGCAGAATCTGAGTTTGATCCCCAGCATCCATATAAAAGCTTAACCTGGCCATGCATGCCCGTAATTCCAGTGCTGGAGAGGCAGGCAGTAGGATTTCTGCATTCACTGGCCAGCCTACTTAGTCACTGGGTAACTTCCATGTTCAGTGAGAGATCCTGGCTTAAACAAGGTAGAGAGTGATAGAGAAAGATAGTCAATGTGGACCTCTTACACACACATACACACACACATACACACACACACACACACACTCATATAAGTAAACATAAACACACACAACACAACAAAAAGATAGGTATGTGTAATAGAGATGCCACTTACAAGTTTGAGAGCACAGATTAGTTTAGGAAATGTGAGGTCAGAATACCCAGAGCCAAGTGGGTTTTGAATGAGTTCCAAGCTGTGCAGACATCGGTATTTGATAACTTACAGAGTTGTTTAGTACTTACAGAGTTTCAAGAGCCATCAGTCAAGTTTGCATTCATCTGTTCAAAGAACCATTGGTAGAAAAATTTGGGGAAATTTGTGTAATGAAGTACAGAACTCCGTGTGCTTAGTGAATGTGTACCCGGGCAGGTGAATGAACTGGGCCACTTGCAGGAATGTTGGGTGCTGCTGGCACTGAAGTCCAGCGCTGGGAAGCGTGACCTCTAACAACAGTTTACAAGATATTGGTGTTGGGTACAGACGTGGGCGGGACAGAATGCCATGTTTGGTCATTGAATCCCCTGGAGAAAGAACAAAATGAAAAATAGCACTATATAGGCTCAGGTGGAAACTGTTTCCCAAGAGGCAGAATTTGGGGGCAGGGTTGTTTTTCAATGAATTTAAACCTACATAGAGAAAATGTCACCCTTTATTTTCCAATTCAGAAGTGGCATAGGTAGTAGGAAGATGGCTCAGTGGCTAAAGCACTTGCCAGAGTTCAGATCACTAGAACCTCCATAAATGCCAGGAGGGCTTAGTGACCCACCTGTGGTTCTAGCCTCAGAAGGCAGAGGCAGTTGATCCCTGGCAAGCTGATTGTCAAGACTGGTCATATCAGTGAGCTCTGTGTTTGACTGAGAGTTCCTGGCTCAGTGAACAGGTAGAAGGATGGTCATGGATGATTCTTAACATCAAACTCAGGCCTCCACATGCACATATGCATTCATGTGTGTGCTTGCATTCACATACATGAAATAGAAAAGGAATGGGATAAACTAGGCCAATAAGATACACTATCGAAATTTTTTGTAGTTATGAATTCATGAGCTGTCTTTATAATTGTCCAAAGACATATATATTTACATACATAAATAAATATGCATTTTATAGAGTCCAAAGTGGAAATTAATTGTAATAATTTGAAGTAATAACAAATATATTGACATAATAGCAACTCAGGGTTGAAAATATATCTCAGTAGTAGAGTCTTGCCTAGCATGTGTTAGACCCTAAATTTACTCCTCAACACTACAAAAATAATAAATCATAAGGACAGCAACCTTAGTTCTGTCTTCTGTCTAAGACGATAGTAAAATTTTAATTAAGTACAGTGGATAGTATCATATCTATCTACACTTACTTAGAAATGAAGTGTCCGTTTCATATATGCTCGATACTGGGTTTCAGATGCAGCCCTGGTCTCGAGCTCACAGCACTCCTCCTCCCCGGCTGCCTGGTACTGGCACCACAGGTGTGCTGCCACACTCACCAAGCCGCTCTCCTAGCCTAACATTAACAAGGAAAACTTGTCTTTAAAAGGTATCTTGGTACATTTCAAATCATTGACCTGATTGCCCCATCACTCGTGAACTGCACAAAATGAGTTCCTATGCAGTATTTAACTGGTTAACTGGCAAATGTATTTTGAACTCCTACTGTCTGTCCAGGACTGTTCTCAGTGAGTATGCAGGTGCCCGTCTTCAGGGACACAGCCTAGTAGGAGAGGAAGACAATAAATAAACAAATGTTTATCCTAACTCCAAGAGGAAATGTGGTATATAACTGCTCCACGGATTTCAAACTTGGAGAAAGGTTGAAGTTGGGGTGTACATGTATAGCCCCTCACCTTTAGAGAATATTTGAAACCCTGAGTCTAGTTTCACTGAGCTGCAATAACTGCTCTCATTGGCAGGCGATTTTGTCCCTGGGCACATTGGCAGTGTCTCTAGGTAACTTTGTCATGATCATGGGATGGAGGAGGTTCCTGGTCCCCAGTCAGTGTGTGGGGCCGGGGTGCTCCTGAGTGCAAAGCAATGAAGAGCTGTCCATTCCAAAACAGCTAAGAAAACACAACCCAGAGAGCAGAGGGCAGAGGGCTCAGGCCTGGGGCCTGAAGCACCGCAGCATCCAGAGAGTAAGGTTAGGAGAAAGAACTGAGCTCCAAATGAGGTCAGTGCCAGAAGGGGACTTGCAGTGTCCTCAAAGCCCAGTTTCCAGGACAAATGACAACCGAACCATACAAAACCTGACGTGGTTGTTCATGCCTATCAACCCAGCTCAGGAGAGGTGGAGGCAGGATAATCAGAAGTTTGAGATTAAGCTCAGTTGCGTAGTAGTTCAAGGTCAGCCTAGGCTACTTGAGACCCCTTCCTGAAAACAAAAGAACCAAAGTATTCCATGTTTTTAGAACAGCGTTCCCTCCCTCATCCTTCAGTTTTTGGTTTCCATGATGAAAATTTTATTATTATTTGTAGTATATATGTGCGCACGTACCCAAGGAGACCAGAAATGGGAGTCTAACCCTCGGGAGCCAGAGTTACAAGAGGTCTTAAGCTGATAGTGCTGGGTTCTGAGAACCAAGTCCAGGTCCTCTGGAAAGCACCAAGGGCTCTGAATGGCCAAGCCATCCATCTCTCTAGCCTCTCCGCTGTCTTTCAAAACAGCCACACCGGCTGCTAGACAGATGGCTCAGCACTAAGAGTGCTTACTGCTTCTGAGGAGGACCCAAGTTCAGTTCTAATCAACCACACTGGCAGCTCAGAGCTCCTGAACTCTAGCTCCAACATCAAGCATCCTCCTGGCCTCTGTGGACTTCTGCCTTTACACACACACACACACACACACACACACACACTGGCCTCTCTGGGCTTCGGCCTTCACACAGACACACAAACACACACACTGGCCTCTGTGGGCTTCTGCCTTCACACACACACACAGATACACACACGGGCCTCTGTGGGCTTCTGCCTTCACACACATACACACACACACACACACACACACAGATACGCACACACACAGGCCTCTGTGGGCTTCTGCCTTCACACACACACACACAGGCCTCTGTGGGCTTCTGCCTTCACACACACACACACAGGCCTCTGTGGGCTTCCGCCTTCACACACACACACACACAGACACACAGGCCTCTGTGGGCTTCCGCCTTCACGCACACACACACACAGAGGCCTCTGTGGGCTTCTGCCTTCACACACACACACACACACACACAGAGATACATACACACAGGCCTCTGTGGGCTTCTGCCTTCCCACACACACATACACACACACACACACACACACACACACACACACACACTGGTCTCTGTGGACTTCT
>NC_022020.1:11874519-11877119 GCF_000317375.1 Microtus ochrogaster | reverse complement strand
CTGTTGAGCCCATGTGTCTCTCTTTAACTAAAGCCACCGTGACCTGAAGACCTATGAAGCTGTGGAGTTGCTCTGGTACTGGGTTTAGAGCTGAGTTCAGCCTCACCCACAGATAGTGTAACCACATTCACATTGCAGAACCCCGGGAACTCCCAGCATCTTCACCTGCAATGGAGTGATACTGCCCGCCTCGGACCTGTGTTGTAAGAATTACACGAAGCCATGCAGTCCCGTCCTGTTTAAGTATCTAGTGTGGGGTTAGTGAGCCGTGGGCTGTGGACACACCCATGTTTCCAAATGTGTTTCGGTATCGTATAGAGTGCAGCCCTATTTACGTGTTGGCTGTGGCTTCTTTCACCCAGCAGCCACGCGACAGAGACCCTGTGGCTCCCAAAGCCCATATGGAGAAGCTTCAGTTCCTGTTGCAGAACTCTCAGTCATACTGAATTGTCTCTCATTTTAGAAGAATTGCCCTGCACATCACTTCACTTCTACTTTATTTAATACTTCAGAGCCATTGTCTTCATTAAGCACGCCATATCGAGAAGCTAGTTTTTGTTGTTGATTCAAAATTACCCCTTTATTCCAATATCTTTAGGAGACATTACACTAATAGCTAGTGAATTATTTGAAATGTCTTCAGCCTTTCAAACTCAGCCCAGTGCTGATGGGAAATTTTCCCACACATACATTCTTGCCATCAAAATAATGACTAACCAATTAGGTTTTAATTTGCGTTCTGTCCTCATTGCTGCATCTGGAGGAGGGTGGGGACGAAAGGCAGCTTGGACTTGGCATTGGTTCTGAGCTGTCCTGTCTTCACTGCTGCCCCCAAAAGCTTTCAAATTACTTCCTTCCAGACTAAGAGGCCCCCGTTGCAAACTGGACGCTATCTTACGGCTTTTAGTTCCGGCCTGGGAGGTCTGGCTTTCAGCTGTCTCCGCAGACATTTCCCCAGAGGCAAAATGACAAGTTTGCATTACCTCAAATAAGGAAAGTGAGCCACGCAGCCATGCGACGCTTTGGTCAGATGTGGACAGGAACTCCCTGTCCTTGCCCAGACCTCATAGAAGGAACTTCTGATGATAGCATTTAGGATGTACTCTATCAAAGGTGTCTTAGTTAGGGTTTCTTTTTCTGTCATGAGACGCGTGATCAAAATCAGCCTGAGTATGCCAGCTGCCAAGCAGAGAAGTAGTCAGTACCTAAAGCCCATGAGCCGTAACAACGGCCAACATGGCAGGAGATCCACAATGCTGTAATAGTGGCACATATACTCTTGGGAATGACTACGAGTTATCTAAATGAACTTAGGATCCTCTCAATGGGATGGAGGGAACTTATTGCTTGGTTCTGTAAAACTAGCCAACAGTCCATGGCAAGAGAGATCCTAGACCTTAAAGGAGAAATCTACACTACTATTTTCCAAAGTCAGTGTAGTTTTTAACTGTATTCTTTATACTTACACTTACATTCACAGATAAGTATAGCTCTCGTCCCTCAGAAAATGAGCTTTTTTTTTGAGTAGAATGAGGCTACTACAGAGATCCATAATGTCAAAAAACAGAGTAAGAGATCAAGGAATGTCCAGCACCAACTGGTACATCTACAACAAGAATCCTTATACCTAAGGCTCATTTCTTGATACTGATTAATGTACTCAAGAATCAAATTTTAGAATACTGTAAACAATTTAATAAGGTGAGGAGTTTGAGTTTTTGTAGGCATAGTTTTAGATCTGGAGGGGTCTTTATACATCCCCTAAGTCTTCTTCCCTTGACCAAATATAACAACTAAGAAGCAAATGCCTTAGTTGACTTCAGTGACTCAGTCAGCAACGCCTAGAATAGATTCCAGGTCTCTCAGTCCAACCCAGCCACCTCTGTGCTCTGCCTCATTCTGTCTGTGTGTCTGTCTGTCTGGCGGGACTCAATAGTGGTCTGAACATACTCTCCATTGTCCCAGTAGCATGTGCAGTTGATCCATTTTCTTTTCGGCTGATAACTTAGTATCTCACGGTCCCATCTAAGTCATGTGGCACCCCTGTGTCTGTTAGAACACCTGCCTCAATACTCCCTTTTCCAGTTTTACTTCCCGTCTCTGATCTGCTGGGCTGGGAATTGGGAACCACATTGGATAGTGTTTGGATTAGCACAGAAGACCACACTGGCTTCTCTACCAAACCTCACAGAGTGACACACCTTTCTGGTGGTCCTGAGAGCCTCCTCAGCACACAGCCTTGTTCTTGGTTCCATGCCACCGAGGTTAGAAAGGATTGATGGCTACACATTCGATGTAGGTTTTGCAGGTGGAGAGGGAAGATTCTAAAATAACAGTAAATTTTAAACGTAGCCAAGTTTTGTTTGCTTGTTTTAAAAATCACAGGGTTTCCTTAGCATGAGTCAAATGACATCTATTGTCAAGACTCATGGAGGATGATAAACTGGATACAATTATGGGCTTGCTTATTTTAGTGTTTGATGCTTTTTCTGTTTGCTGAGCCTTTGTGAACATCTCTGAGGAACTGCCAAGTTGGCAAGCTGTCTGCCATGCCGTCACCACTAAGCCAGTGCCATTGTGCTTCCTGTTCCTCGCCTAGT
>NC_022020.1:11871508-11874417 GCF_000317375.1 Microtus ochrogaster | reverse complement strand
CTCTCTCTCTCTCTCTCTCTCTCTCTCTCTCTCTCTCTCACACACACACACACACACACACACACACACACACGAGCGACACTTACCTTATCTCTTAAAGCACTAATTGTTGCCATTTTCCCAGACACAGCTGGATTTGTAGTTTTAGATATCAAACATTGTACATTTAATCTACACATATTTATGAGATCGGTTATTGTTATTGAGAATTGGAATTTTTTAGTTTTACCACAATGTTAACTTTATTGAAACAAAGAAAGGACTTTTCATAAACATAACTTCAAAGGACCCATCTCCATTGTCTCTCTTAGATCTTCATCAGAAACTGCAAGTTAAAGTGACCTTCTTCAAGGGATACTGCCTCAGTTCTTCTGTTTTATTGTTCGGTTATTAGAGATACATTGCCTGCTGCAGAGAGAGAATATGTTTGTGTGTCTGTGCCGTGTGCATACTTTACATCAGTGGTTTAGAGTGATGGGGGTGGGGGTATTAGTTCTGAGTGGCATTATGAGCAGTAAAAGCCTGATCATTTCCTGGATTAGACCTATTAGAGTTGTTTAGATAACACACTTTGAATTACTTCCTCTCAGGAAACATTGAAGCTGGAAATGTTAACCAGGCTCACATACCAAAGCACTTAGACAGAGCACGTTGTTTCTTTTGCAGTAAAAAAGAAAGAGAAAAAAAAGAAAGAAAACCTAAAAAGATGTCAGGCTCAGTGACCAGAGGAAGAGCGTTGCTCTCTGAGATTCCTCCTCTGTCCCAGACAGTGACCACAGATCTACTAGGGTCATAACGCATGCAGGACTAACTGCCAGCATTCATGATGGCTTCAGAGTTGAAGCACAGACTGCAGCCCGTAGTCCCATGCATTATGCAGTTTCTGTGTAAACGGGGGCCGCCTTACTGAATACACAGACACAGAGGAGGCAGAGGTGTTGAGTGTGCCCAGACGGTGACATTTGCTAAGGAAAGCTCTGCTCTGTTTGGTCTGTACACGTTCTGTCTGCTCCATGTCTTGGACGCTCACTGACATCAGCTTTCAATGTATTTCATGGCGGGTACTTCTCACCCTGTAATTTCTTCGTTCTAGGAAGTGTGTGTTTATGAAGGTACGGTAGGAAAAAGTAGAAGCAACAAATTAATTGCCTAGGAAGGAACATATGCTTTACAGCCTGGGTGGGGGTGGGGTGGGGTAGGGTGTGGTTGGTTCCTTGAAGAGTGCTGGCCTAGCAAGCACAAAGTACTGGGTTCAGTCCTCAGCACTGTGGTGGGGGAGGGGAGACAGAGAAAGGTTTTTTGTTTTTTTTATTTCTTCACATTTAAGGAACATTACTGATTCCCTGAATACTAGCTGAAGATGGTTTGTAGAGAAAACAGATGTAGAGAGAGACTCAAAATCATGAGCACCGCATCTTCAGAACCCCTGAGTTTTTCACAAGACTAAGAAGGAAGCGTAGCGATCAAGCTGAGAACTTCACACACCAGTCTGTTCTAAATCAGGAAGTTTTGACTCATTTCCTCTGGGATGTGTCTGTAAGGACACATCGGGCTCCATTCTGACATTAAGCTTTATTCCAAGGTAATACATTTGATAACAACTTGAGCTCTCTTCAGTGCAGACAACGCTTAGAGGTAGTGGTTTTGGGGTTTGAAAACTTAGTGGGTGAAAACTCGCCCGTGTGAAAATACAGGGCTACGAAAGGTGATTGTGATACCGAAGAAGTCGAGTGTTCTTGAAAAAAGGAGTGGTTATGCTGCCTTTGTGGACTGAGTGCCTCCCCATGCCAAGAACTATGGTAGCTGTTCATATGTGTGCCTTTAGCCAGCAGAATAAATACAGGTGAAGAAAGAGGCACTGAAAGATGAACTTTGTCTAGCGTCCCTTCCTGTTTCAGGCAGGATTCAGACTCAGCCTGTGTTTTCATAGTGTGTTAACCAGTAGAATTGTACCAATCAAATCCCAAAGGCCATGGTCTCTTCCATGATTGGTGAGATTTTTTGTGGAAAAGAAGAACATTGAACAGTATTTTTTTTTTTTTTTTGGTTTTTCGAGACAGGGTTTTTCTGTGGCTTTGGAGCCTGTCCTGGAACTAGCTCTGTAGACCAGGCTGGTCTCGAACTCACAGAGATCCGCCTGCCTCTGCCTCCCGAGTGCTGGGATTAAAGGCGTGCGCCACCATCGCCCGGCTTGAACAGTATTTTAGAGTTTGTGGGTCATGTAACTGCCTGCAAATACTCAACGCTGCCTTTGTTAGGACAAAGCAGCCATGGACTGGATGTGAACGGGTTTGTGTGACAGTGTCTTCATACAGTCAGATTGTAGGGCGGATTTCCACCATGAACAGTAGTCTGCTGACCTTGGGTCTGCATACATGCTTGTTGTAGATGCTAGCTGAAATTAAAACCTTAGATATATATTAAAAGTTCAAATCAATAGTGGAGGATTCTGGAGACCAAAGTCAAGGAAACAAGGTGACTGAATCCCTGAAGCTACAGATCCTGAAGAAAAGGAAAACTGAGGCTAGAAAAAATGTCTCAGGGAGTTAGGTATGTGCTGTGCATCCAGAAGGAACTGAACTTGATCCCTAGTACTTGTGCTAAAAACCAGGTATGATGGCACATGCTGTACTCCAAGCTCTGGGAAGACAGACACACAAAGCCCTCGGGCTTGCTGGCTGCCAGCCGAGTCTACTTGGTGAGCCTTGGCTATCATTGAGAGTCCCTTTCTACATACAGGAGAGGTACTCTGAAGAAACAGCATCCGAGGTTGACCTCTGGTCTCCACACAAGCAAGTGCACCCATGGGCATACACCCATGCACCTGTACATAAGCACAGTTGTAGCAAAATCACATCAGTTATTAGCAGGCACTTAGTGTTGGGCTCATAGGAACTGTCATATGCAGC
>NC_022020.1:11856778-11871388 GCF_000317375.1 Microtus ochrogaster | reverse complement strand
TGTAGACCAGGCTGGTCTCGAACTCACAGAGATCCACCTGCCTCTGCCTCCCGAGTGCTGGGATTAAAGGCATGCGCCACCACCGCCCGGCTAATATGCAGCTTCTTAAACAGTCAGAAATTATTTCAAGTAAATATTCTTACCCTTACTCTGCTGTAGAAGCTGAGAATCCATCTAGGGCAGGTGGGTAAATACTGACTGAAAGAAAACAGATACTAGTCTTTAAAACTTAATAATACTCCTGTGAGTCACCCCAAATGGACTTTAAACCTCTGCGTGAAGCACCATTAAAATAAGATTGTGTTGGCATCAGGTACTTAGAATGACTCCTCTAGAAAAATACGCTTCACTATGGAAACGTCAGAGTTGTTTGTTTTTTATAGTACTAATGTTGATTGACAAATTGCTTATTCTAGCGATTAAAATTGCATAGAGATGACTTGTAATGATAAGAAGTTATTTGCAGAGCTGTCTCTGCCTAGTTTTTCTCAATGCACACTGGCACTTGCTACTCGGGAAGCAATTTAACATTGTTGATCAGTTCAGGCAGACACTCTTTATTGGCAAAGAAAAAGTTTAGTCTCATGAATGCGAAGCCCTGATATCCAGACCTAATAGAGACAGACTAATAAAACTGTAGGCCATTCTCCCCTGTAGCTAAAATCTACACACCATAGAGCAAACACTATCACAGAGAATCGCGTGGTCTTGTCACAGGCGCACCGTGATCGTGCGTAAATTATTTCAAGCATGTAGTCATTTTAGAATCTGAGACTCTACTGCTAGGATTATAAAGTACCGCACTGAAATAAAAGAAAGAATCATGACCGTATTACTGGATAGTGAAATAGCAATCAGTTTAAAAATTTATTTCCTTGTAGAAACTTCTAGAAAACCGAAGTTGGAAAATTAATTAACGGTGTGGTGAAGGGTCTCTTGGGCCAGTGTGTTTCCCGTAGTTGTGTACGGAAATGCTGAGCGCACTCATGTGAAGCTCAGAGGCATAGAACACTCACTGCCCCCACCACCATGTCATTGGAAAGAACAGGAGAAAATTGAAAAGTGGAAGATAATTTGTTTCATCCAAGTATATGGGTGATCTCAAATTCCACGGGAATTTTGGGCTAGAGAGAGATGACTCAGCTGTTGAGAGCACTTGCTGCTCTTCCACAGAACACGGTTTACCAGGATCCCAGCACGTCAGGGACACCCAGAACTCCTGCAACACCCTCTTCTGGCCTCTGCACACACACACATATGCATTTGTGCATAATTTACAAATAGACGCATATAATAAAAACAAAAATCATTTAAAAAATAATTCTGTAAGTTTCTACATAGTGAGACACAGAAAATAGCACCAAAATATATGCCAGCCAACTATTAGCAATTAATTGATTTGTTTTTTATTTCTCTTTATTCCCCTCTAAAACAGTCATTCAGCCTTTCTTGTCTTCCGGGTGAATGACTGAGGTACAGCTCGGTGGACAAGCACTTGCCTGGTTGATGCCCAGTTACATCCCTGCACAGCAGAGAGTGCAGAAAGGAGGCTGAATGTTTCTGTCTGGGTGTGTCTGATAGTTCATGCCTAGATTCCAGTGATAGCTTGGAGTATTAAATCATGAGCATCTTGGGGTACACAATTGATATACATCTCTTGGGTGTGATTAATCCTGATCTTTCAGGCAAAGTTGGTCCAGTTTCTTCAGTGTATTGCTCCTTTTTCCTCCCGGCGGTTATAATCAATCTAGAGCAGGGACTCTCAACTTCCCAATGCTGCCGCCCTTTAATGCAATTTCTCATGTTGCGGTGACCCCAACCATAAAATTATCTCCATTGCTACTTCATAACTGTAATTTGCTGCCATTATAAATTGTAATGTAAATATTTTTGGAGATAGAAGTTTGCCAAAGGGGTTAAAACCCAAAGGTTGAGAACCACCGTTCTGGAGGAAGATGTTTAACTATACATATGCATGGGTTCTTTGTAAGTATTTTTGTTTACTCTTTGACAATTTCATACCTGTATATAATGTGTTAATACCTTCTCTCATCTCCCTCCCACACACTCTTGGACCCCTTCAGCTCCCTAACAAGTGTCCTTTTACTTTTATATTAGTCTTTTCACTGATGAGCGTGGATGTGGGGTTCCTACTGGCTTACAGGCAGCTTACCAGTGGCTACAACACTGGAGAAAGTTTCTCTTCCTCCCAGCATCTGTTAACCAGCAGTAGCTCCTTGGACTAACTGCTCTTTATTCAAGCTTTTCTGAGTTTATAACCTGTAAATGACTGAGAAGTGGTGATGGCAAAATCAGGATTTCTCCATTCCCACCATTCCTCCACATTTGTTGGCTTTCCCCCGTCTTATTATTTTCATTTGTTTATGGTTTTTGTTGTCAGTATAAATTCTGTCCTATTTTATTGGGTAGATTGATTGTGTTATTTAATTTATTATGTTATATTTATTGTGATTCTTAATTTATCCCAGAATTTGTCAGTGTGAGGTAAGTCAGGCCATCTCCTGTTCCCTGGACATATCTTCATCATCTTATAAGTACTCTGTTTCCTGGCACAACAGGATGTCCCACGCTTATCGTTCACCCCCAGCTCACCCTAGAGTCGTTATTCCTCAACAAATCCTGGTTTTATTGGGTTTTGGATATAAGAAAAGAGAATGACAGAGAGAGAAAGTGACAGAGACAGAGAGAGAGAGACAGAGAGAGAGAGAGACAGAGAGAGAGAGAGACAGAGAGAGAGAGACAGAGAGAGAGAGACAGAGAGAGAGAGACAGAGAGAGAGAGAGACAGAGAGAGAGAGAGAGAAAGACTGGATATGTGTGCCAGTGTGTGTGTGTGTATGTATGTATGTGTGTGTGTGTGTATGAGTGTCTGTGTGTTCTTTTGTCAGAGTCTTTATAGGTATATGTCTTCTGATAACTCCAATTCTCAACCAGCCTGCAAGGAGTTCTTTTTCACTCTTTCCTGCTTTTCATGATGTTATTTCTACCTCTTCTTCCATAGCAAAACTCTGCAGGTTTAGTCTTTAAGTTTTTGTTATGTTATTACAAATAGCATTAAGTTATCTGTGTGTGTGGGTAGACACCGTGCATGTGTGGAGCTCAGAAGGAAGCAGGCAGGGGTCACTTCTCTCCTTCTACCGCATGGGTCCCTGGACTCAAACTCAGGTCATCAGGCTTGATAGCGGGTACCTGAACCCACTGAGGCAGCTCGCTGATGCAAACATCCACACACACATTTATTTGTTCTACAGTGCACATGAAGTCACTCACTTGGATTCTACTCCTCTTCTCCGCTGTAAAGAACAGAATTTTCTACAGGAAACGCAGTATTTTCTTAGCTGGTTTGAATGTGTAGCATCTAAAAGTCGAAACTTGGCAAGGCTGTCTCAGCTGTTGCTTTCACCAGCTTCCCTCTACCCTAATCCTCCCCACCCCCTCTTGAAAAGTAACTCACTTTATTATTTTTTTCTTTGTGTTTCTTCTTTTCTAAAAAAAAAGGGGGGGGGTGTAAATAAATTAATAAGCAGAAGATATAAGCACCATTTTCTAGGCAAAGGAGAACGTTCTCCACAATCCTTTGCATTTCGCCTTTGCTGAATGCATCCTCTCTGTTCTGTCATTGAACTTTATTGGACTCGCTGCCATCAGCAGAGGGTCCTTTGCTCTGTTTGGGGGACTTCACAAGCAGGCCATGTGCATCTCCCGTGCTGTGAGCCACTTTCTAGTTTTGAATGACAGCAGACCAGCACTCGGCAGCTAATCCTAGGAGCCCTGGCAGCCACTCCTGCTGCACAATTTACAGCCCCTACCTAGAGCCTTTCCAGCTGCTGACGCCAGCTGTTTTGTTCAGCAGTTCTGCCTTTGTAGTGTTCACCTTCCTTAGCTTCTTGCCATCTTGGCACTGTCTCAGCCTTGTTTCAGGTCTTTGGAGTCTCCCTCCCCTATCTGCTATCTGGGACTACAGGAGTTGTCTGTTTGTTCTATCACAAGCTTCGTCTTGGTCTACCCATGATAAAGGACCACAGTAGGCAATGAAGCCTCCAAAAGAAATTGAGATCTCGACTGCAACCCACGGCCTGTTGGGGGTAGAGAAGCAGTGTGGAAGAGGGAGGCCTCCCTAACTGACCCTGGGAGATTGAGCAGGGCTGTTTACATATCCAGTCACACATGTGTGTAGCCTTCTGTTTGCTAACCACAGCGTTTCTGCACAGTCATGCCAGTCTGCACGGGCGTCATCTGCGACAAGTCATGGGTGTGGGCATCTGGAACGGCTGTCACAGTAGACATAATACCTTCTAGGGTCACTAGTGTGTGGACTAACGACTAAAACAGCCCCTGACTTTCCCTTAGAAAAGAAACATGGTTTCTGCAGTTGCCAGAGCAGCTCAGTCTGGAGTAGATTCTCCAGTTGGCCATGGCCATATTGAACATATATGTAATATACTTTGATGATATCTCTCCATTCTTTCTTGTCCCCCTAGTACTGCACTATTTCTTTGTGACAAGTCCCCCTCCTACTCTGATGATCTATTGCATTTAGTTAAGGGTGTCTGCTTGAGTACAGGTGATATGATTTACTTGCGCAAAGGCAACTTGCTCATGACTTCACCACTGAGCACCCTGACCTCTTTCCCCCTGCAATCTTTTAACTGCTCTTCAGAGAGGGATAAGGCTATAGGTACCCCTCCCTTATCCCTAAGGGAAGGGTGATGAACCCTGTCTTGAACAGGCCTCGTGCAGGTAAACACTGTTGTTGTAAGTTCATGGATGTTAGAACCAGGTCATGGCCTCCTCACCTTCCAGTTCTTACTGTTTTTCCACCTCACTCTTCTGTAGTGTACCAAAGTGCTAAAGAATTGATATAGACACCCATTTAAGGCCAAGCTTTCAACAGTTACTTATTCTCAACACTTGACAAATTATAAGTCTCTATACTAGCTGGTGTCCATTGCAAACAGAAACTTCCCTGACCAAGGCTGATGGCAACACTGATCTGTGGGTATAAATATAAATATTGGCAGAGTTTGACACCCTGTTCCTTTAGCAAAACAGCAGCAACACATGCACACACACACACCTTCTAGGGTCACTAGTGTGTGGACTAACGACTAAAACAGCCCCTGACTTTCCCTTAGAAAAGAAACATGGTTTCTGCAGTTGCCAGAGCAGCTCAGTCTGGAGTAGATTCTCCAGTTGGCCATGGCCATATTGAACATATATGTAATATACTTTGATGATATCTCTCCATTCTTTCTTGTCCCCCTAGTACTGCACTATTTCTTTGTGACAAGTCCCCCTCCTACTCTGATGATCTATTGCATTTAGTTAAGGGTGTCTGCTTGAGTACACACACACACACACATCACCCCAGGACCACAACTTTTGAAGTGAGGCCAGCTCACTTCTAACTCACAACTAACAAGGGTGTTAGTTGATTGACAGCTTCTGTGGGGATTTTGAGTCAGAATAACAAAGAGATTTGTTATTGAATGTAATGAAATGATTGCAAAGACACAGGAAGTTAAACAGTGTAACTATGGTAGGACAGATAACTATGATATATGTCCTCAAAATAGTATGTATTCACAAACCTTTAAGTACTTGTTTTGTGAATTTTAACACATATTAAAGATGGCACTTCAGCTATGATAGAATATTATTTAGGAAATATACTAGACACTCTATTAACTTTAAAAATAATCCACCAAAGAGAATTCAGTTAAATAATTTTATTAGTAAATGAAACCATCCACATGTTGGCCAACAATGTTGGTAATTACACTAGCAACTCCCAACTTGAGTGCGATTGAAATTTTGAACTTGAGTAGTCTTTTTCTGAGGGGCAGGGCAACAGGCTGCCCTATGTATTGTTCATGCTTAGGAGTACCCTGGTCAGTGCCCAGAGATATGAAAAGCAGCTCCCCTCATCATGACAACAAAAATGTCTCCAGAAATTGCCACCCATCTCCTGGGAGGGTTGTAAAATCACCCTGGTTTAAAACCATTGGTCTCTGTCTTTTCAGCTAGAATCGTAGCACCACAGAATAAATCACAAAAGATAATTCTGGAAATACTGTCTATATGTTTTGATAAAAAAGAAAAAATTCATTTAAAGAAGCCACAAAGTTAAAACTGAGGAACAGTCAAAACTACATAGTATGAAATCCATTGATTTTTACATAAAAAAAAAAAAAACTCTAAGAAGAGACCTAAAGAGTCAGGCATGGTGGCAAATGCCTTTAATCATAGCATTAGGGAGGCAGAAGCAGGCAAATCTCTGTGAGTTTGAGGTCAACCTGGTCTACAAAGTGAGTTTCAGGACAGCCAGGGCTGTTACACAGAGAAACCCTGTCTCAAAAAAGAGAGAGACCCAAAGAGATGAGTTAATACCCCAAGCATCAACTTACTAATAGTCAAAGCTCTTAACACAAAACCTGAATAAGTAAACTAAGGATGCAGGCTTTTCTTTCAGGTCGGTGATGTTTAAGTACAGCATGAATGAAAAGCAAAGGTTCCATTTCACCTCAGATTCACATAGCTATGGCCCCCACAGTTCTGATTCTGTTGCTACTTCCTATGGAAATCATTCAACTATAAAAGTTTACATTGCAGTACTATTTATAATTGCTAAATGTGGGGGGAAACTACCACTTTTCTAACAAAAAGGAACTGGCCAAAACAAAGTAAAGCCCATTTTTGTGTAATAAATAAATGTATTAAATGACAGTTATTATTAGTGAAGTATGCACACGGGAAAATGGGGAGATTTCAGTTGGAAACTCCAGAGGTGGCTTTACAGATTCCCTGAGATAACTAATACATACCATTTCTTATTTCTATTTATGTAAGATTTTTGACAGATGATATGAAGTAAGAAAGTAATATAGGTTTGTGTTATTTTTATGTCTTATATTTCTTCTAATAACTATGAATGCCTTGTATACTAATCTTTTTTAATGGAGAAATAAAGCATTTTAAGGATCTGGGGTATAGCTTGGTGGTAGACCAGTTGTCTAGCTTGCTCAAAGCCCAGGTTTAATATCTAGTAAAGCACACAAAGTTTTGTAATCCTTTGTCTCAGTTCCAAATTTTAAAAACCTATTTATTAGGAGATTTTTAACAGGTAAACTTCAACAAAATTTTAAATACCAAAAAGAATTTTTTTCTACCTTGTTTATGGAAATGTTATAGTGGCAAAAAATAATGTTAATATTCCAAAATAATTATCCATCAAGTAGACCTCTCTCTGTGTATAGGGGTAAAGCTGTTTTAATGATCCAGTGTAAAACTGGAGTGCTGGCACGTGCCTTTAGTCAGGGCACTTGCGAGCCAGAGGCAGAAGGTGGCCCCAGCTGCCTGGTCGATTTGAGGCCAGCCCCAGCTGTGTAAGGCCACATCTCAAAAAGACCAAGGTAAAAAACAATGATAAACTAAATTAAAGCCTAAATTAATGTTGTCTTACATCAAGCCTGTTTTTTTCAACTGAGGGGCAGTTGGTAGTTAATGGCTGTTGGAGGAGGGGGAGTTATCTTTCTTCAGGTGTATGGCCACTGATAAACCATCCATGATCCAGTAACTAGCCCCACACCCATTCACATGAGGGAAGCCCAGTTAACTCAGTGGGTTATTCAAAAACTTTAAATACAAGAAAGTAGGAGAGAACATCCTGGGAAGAAGGCAATTTAAGAGGGACAGGGGCAGAGAGAAGAAAACAGAGGAGACTCTGCTCAAAATGCATGGTAGACGTGTGTGAAATTGTCAGAGAATAAATAAAACACTAGTTCAGAATGAGAAAGTTTTCGGCAGCGTTTACTTCAGTTCCTCTCCAAAATAAATATATGTGACAAATAAGAAAAATGTGGCTGTTGTCAGCCGTGTCAGTAAAACTGAACCATCCGCATGTAGAATTAAAGTGAAGCATAGCGTTCGCCTGCATGTGTGTCCTCACTAACGTGGAATTCGGTTTATCATGTCATAGGTTGCGTCCGGTGAATGTAACGAAGACACCGAAGTTTACAACATCACCCTGTGTACTGGGGACGAGCTCACCCTAATGGGGCAGGCAGAAATCCTTTATGCAAAGACCTTCAAGGAGAAGTCGCGACTCAACACAATTTTCAAAAAGATTGGGAAACTCAACTCCATCAGCAAGCTGGGGAAAGGCAAAATGCCCTGCCTCATCTGCATGAACCACCGGACCAATGAAAGTATCAGCCTTCCATTCCAATGCAAGGGCAGGTTTAGCACCCGAAGTCCCCTGGAGCTTCAGATGCAGGAAGGGGAACACACTATCCGACACATCGTGGAGAAGACTAGGCTCCCCGTGAATGTGACGGTGCCCAGTCCTCCACCCAGAAACCCCTATGACCTTCACTTCATCAGAGAGGGACACCGCTACAAGTTTGTGAACATCCAGACCAAGACGGTGGTGGTGTGCTGTGTGCTCCGGAACAACAAGATCCTCCCTATGCACTTTCCTTTGCACTTGACTGTCCCCAAGTTCAGCCTCCCGGAGCACCTGGTGAAGGGAGAGGTGTGGCCGGAAGCCCTAGTCCATCACTGGCTGGGCATCTGCCAAGAGCAGTTTGACATCGATGAGTATTCACGGGCTGTGCGCGATGTCAAAACAGACTGGAATGAAGACTGCAAGAGCCCCAAAAAGGGCCGTTGCTCTGGCCACAACCATTTACCCAACTCCCTTAGCTATGCCCGTGATGAGCTCACCCAGTCCTTCCACCGACTCTCAGTCTGCGTATACGGCAACAATCTTCATGGCAACAGTGAGGTGAACCTCCATGGCTGCAGGGACCTTGGGGGAGAATGGGCCCCTTTTCCCCATGACGTCCTTCCCTATCAAGACTCTGGCGACAGTGGGTGTGACTACCTTTTCCCAGAAGCTAGTGAGGAGTCGGTGGGCGTCCCAGGGAAGGTGGACGTTCCCTATGAAGAGCTGTGGCTAGAGGAAGGCAAGCCTAGCCACCAGCCTCTCATTCGCTCCCTCAGTGAGAAGAGCAGCTGTGACCCCTTGAGAGGCTCCACGCGGTCCAAATGTGCAACTTCTTCTCTCCCTTCCCCTGCGACCCTGGGAGCCACAACGAAGTCTTCAGAAATCGCCCTACCTCCACCTCCAGTGCCTCCCAAATCTGAAGCCGTAAGTCACTTCTGGGTGTGAATGGTCTGCCTGTCTTTCCTCTGTCTGCCCAGTCATTACCTCACGTATTTTCTTTAAGAAAGTTCCCAATTCAAGATGGTCAGGATGAATAAATGTACTTGATTTGGAGTGAAATACGGATGCTAGCCCAGCTACTTCAGTGGGGAGGTGATAGGCCTCTTCTATGCTGGGCGGGAAACTCTGAGAGCTCCTAATAGCAGATCTTTAAGCCTGACTTGCTATTGCCTAGAAAACAAATTACAGGGATGAGACAGGGGACATTAGGTGGCCAGGAAAGGGACAGTCATATCAGGTATAAGTGACAGTGTCTAAACTGTAGCAGCTGTCCGGGATAGGTGACCTGAAGACATGAGGTTTGGAATATGGTTTGTAGGCAGACCAGCAATATTCACAGACAAAGTGTGTATGGAGAGAGGAGGGAAGAGGAAGCCAGAGAAACGGCATTGTTCACTTGCAGGGACAGTGCTATGTCTGAAGGGACAGCACATCCTCTGTGCTTGAGATGGGAAGAAAAAGGAGACCTCAGTATCTCCAATAACGCTCTCACGTCCCTGAGTTATACTGAGATCATAGTGGGGGTACATACACGCCGCAGAACCAGGTGCCCTGTAGTTTTATTTATATTAGAGGATAATTCGGAGCTTGGTGAGGTGCCTGTGGAGTTTCAGTGTGAAAAGCTTGGTTAATGGCTGGAGTGGTTACTTCAATACCGGAGCCCGCGTTTACCATGCTTGTGGCCTAGTGTGGGAGGTTTGTCTGTCTACGTGTTGCTTTTATTGGTTAATACATAAAGAAACTGCTTTGGCCTATAGCAGGCAGAACTTAGCTAGGAGGGGAAAACTAAACTGAATGCTGGGAGAAAGAAGGTGGAGTGAGAAGAATCCATGTAACCCTGCCGGAGACAGACACCAGAATTTTACCTGGTAAGCCACATCATCGTGGCAATACACAGATTAATAGAAATGGGTTAAATTAATATGTAAGAGCTAGCCAATAAGAAGTTAGAGCTAATAGGCCAAGCAGTGATTCAAATAATATAGTTTCTTCAACAATGGCCCATGGTTTAATCCCCAGCAGCCCCCAAATCCAAAGTGAGGACACAGGAGGAAGGACCTGTCTCTTGTCTTTTGACCACCTTCCTTGGTTGAGAATCCCGTTCTGTCTGGAGGAGAAAGCCACATAGGCGCCAATGATCACTCTCTCCATTTGTTTGACATCTGCTACAATGGTTCTTTTTTCTATCTAGTGTTCAGCATCCCTTTTTACAGGAGGGAAGACTCAAAGGTTAAGAGCGCTTGCTGCTCTTGCACAGGACCCGAATTCAGTTCCCAGCACCAATGTCAGGCAGCTCACAACTGCCTGTAACTCTAGCTCCGGAGGATCCAACACCTTTTTTGGCCTATGTGGGTGTGTGCAGACATACGCACACACACGGACACACAAATAATGTTTTTTGTTTTAAATATTTTTTAAAAACAAATGGAAAAGCAGCCCTCCCACACGCTTCCCCCATTAACTGGTCTTCCGACGCCTCACTGAGACCCTAGAGTTGTAGCAAATCCACCTTCAAACCTGTGAAGTTACTCAGAGAACTGCTAGAATACAGATATCAGTTGTAGAAGAGGTAGCAAGTGCAAAGAGATGCTGAAGTCCAAGTTAAAGGATGAGGAACAGTCAAGAGACAGAAAGCTTGTGAGGCAGTTCAGAGCACAGAGAGGAACTCCCGGTGGGAGGTGAATGAGTGAAGCCTTAGGAGAGATAATCGGATCAAAAATATGCAGGAACTGGAAAAGCAGAGCAGCCAAGTGGTGGTGGCTGTGGCAGCAGCCACCCCTTTAATCCCTGCACTCAGAAGGCAGAAGAGGGTGGATCTCTGTGAGTTTGAGGCCAGCCTGGTCTACAGACCAAGTTTTAGGATAGCCAAAGTTACATATAGAAACCCTATCTCAAAAAAATAAACCCAAAAGATAAAAAAAAAGAAGAAGAGAAGAGAAATTGGGGGAGGCGCATTCCAGAGAAAGAGGATGTGGATCCAGAGATGGCCTAAGTGCGCAGGTTCTATGGAGCGTGCATGAAGGGCCAGTCAGAAAGCTGGAGCCAAAGTGTGGACAGCCTGGGGTTGGCAGGAGTTCATCCCAGACATCTGACCGGCTGCCCACAAAGGGTCCTTGCTGCTACAGAGGTTTCCTAAGACAGGGTTCCCTTTCGGCTTCCCAGATACCGCAAGACTGGACTGTGCTGTGCTTCTATAGAACCTTTCAAAGACTCCAGGCACAATGCAGAGAAATACCTGCATTCAATAGGAGATCCTAGAATTTTTGCTGAATTCTGGGTGACTTGAGGTCCTCAAACCTTTAAACCTTATATTCATGTCAGAGGTTCCCTAAGGATTTTCAATAAATAAATACAAGTACAGGACACCCTTCCTAACAAGCGCTAGACACCTTTAATGATGTCAGACCTCAGCAATATGTCTGATGTGACTTCATGATCAACATTGATCTGTATCAGGAACACAACTACCTGAGTTTTTCCTATTGAACTTTGGTCCTGCCTTACTTGTGGTGGCCCAAATGTTTGTTAATTGACTCAGGTGTGCTCATCAAGGCGATCACACCCAGGGTCACTTATGAAACCAAATCTAGAGACTGGAAACTAATATCACTTGGTTTTTTGTTATTGTTGTGTTTTGTGGCTGGTGACAGATGAACAGGAATATCAATGTTAAGAAGTCCCATCATGACTATGACTGATTCCTTGCCTACTAAAGATTGAGAGCTTTTTGGGAGGTGAGGGGGATTAATGTTGTTTTGTGCTGTTGCATGTTTCAGTGTATTGCCCCAAATCCTGTGCTTCTTGTGATCAGCTTTGGTTATCTCAGAATTTCTTCATCCCTGATGGCTGAATACTTCTCCTAGGTGTTTGTGGAGAGAAGTGCCTGAGGTTATTTGGCACATCCCTGAGGTTGGGTGGGTTCGTAGGGGCTTTTGGCAAGAATATAGGTCAGTTTGCAAGATTGCATTGGCTCTGATGGGCACCAAGACTGCCTTTCCTCAAAAGTCACTGCCGCGTGGCTGATCTGAGGTCACTGAAATTTGTAAACAGGGTAGCGAACAAGATATTTTTCATTTGATGTACACAGTTTTTAAGTGCAGTTTTTGTTCCATCAATCTGTGTTAAGTCACTTGCATAAGATTTAGCAGCATTTTTTATAATGTTTTAAACCTCTTGATGGTACTTACAATAACTTTAAAAAGAAATGACTGAGCTGCCATCCTGTTTTGACCTTGGGTCTAAAAGAAAAACATCAGACTTAAATTTGAAACTAAAAGCAAATGCCAGAGAGAAAGATACAGGCCTCTAGTCCATGCTGTAATTTCTCATGACACAAGAAACTCTTCTCAGCATGCCCAGTGTTTATAAAACACAATAAACATAAAGGGTGTGTTATAAACACCTGAAAATCATTTACTTTGTAAGGAAAGGCTAGATATTTTAACTGAAGCCATTTTTTTTAATTGGTTCTGTGACCATGAAATGAATTTCCCATTTTTAGTATGTGTGGGGAAGCCAGAGACTGTCGTGACTGTTAGATGTGGCTTCAGCTTATGATTTTCAAACAAGAACTTTAGTGGGGTATAAATTCAAGTGTTCCCATAGAGTGAAATCAGAGTTCTGCCTTGGGTATTTGGAGTGCTGGGAGAAAGATGGCCTTGTTTCGAGTGCCCACTCCACCCAATCCCTGAAGTCACTGTAACAAGACCAATGTGGTGGAAGCGGCCTGTGGGAAGCGCTATCTGGACTAATGGTAGGGTCTGCGGCAGGGTGAGAAGGTGTGGCCACTGATGGACTCTGTAGCAGGGAAAGTATATAGCAACTATCAGGTTGTCACCAGGCTCGAAGCAGAGAGAGTGATTAGAAGTACCCACCTCCCATTATCAAGGCCTTCCAACTGAGCTCCGCCTCCTCAGGGTTCCATAGCATTCAACAACAGCTCCACCAGCTGGAGACCAAATATTCAAACACATGTTCCTTTGGGAGACACGTCTCACTTAAACTGTAACCAAAGCCAGCAGAACACTTATCTAGGAAGTTGACTGACCCCTGCAGGAACTGCTAGAGCAGTAGAACAGCCAACAAAAGAGTGTGTGCACAAAAAGGAGGCGAGCTGTCCTGTTACGGCCGCTGCCGTGTGGTCCTGTGGTGTGGTGCTGTGGTGCGGTCCTGTGGTGCGGTGCTGGCCTGTTACTGCCGCTGCCCTGCGGTCCTGTGGTGCGGTTCTGTGGTGCGGTGCTGGCCTGTTACTGCCGCTGCAGTGCGGTCCTGCGGTGCAATGCTGTCCTTGGTGGCTGTCTGCTCATCCTTTTCGTCCCAGATGCCTAACCGTTGCTGCTGAGTTGTGCTTTGTGCCTTCTCTCTAGTGGACACTGATGGCCTTTGTTTCTTTGTGCAAAACTTAGAATTACACCGTCATCATGACGCCTCTCGGTAAAGACAGTTTCCCAGGGGTTTTTAACAACATGCTACCACTCGTCTCTCTGGAATAGGAGAGCACTCCTCTTGACAGAAGTGTCTTAGGGAAAAGCAAAAGGAAAGGATGTCTAGGGAGAAAGGACTCTGCCACAGTACAGCAGAGCACAAGTTAAGGACCATGCCACGCTCCCTGGCAGGCCATTGTCACTTTCAGGCCTTGTTAGGTGGACAGGCAAGATGTGCTTGCCACCAGGCCTGACAGCTTGAGCTCAGTAGCTGAGACTCACGTGGCAGGAGTGCCCAGCCAATCCCTGTGAGCTGTCTGACCCCCACACTTGTATCGTGGCTCATGTGCATGTACACACACGTGTAATAAATAAAGGTAATTTTTGATGAGTTTTGCAAGGATCTCTATACTGTGATGACCTGAAAGTTATTCTTAAGTACATTATCCTTTGATCCATGAGTTTATAATAACTCATTCTTCCTTGTGGGCCTCTATTCATGACTTTAATTCCTGAATATTGCCTAATATTTTCTAATAATTTATTTTTTTTTATGTGCATTGGTGTTTTGCCTGCATTCATGTCTGTGTGACGGTGTCAGCTCCCCTGGAACTGGAGTTGTAGACAGTTCTAAGCTGCCATGTGTATGCTGGGCACTGAACCTGGGTACTCTGGAAGAACGCCCAGGGTTCCTAACCACTGAGCTAGGACTCCAGCCCCCTAATGTTTATAGAACGTTTACCCAGACACTTGACATGCGACAGTCTTCAAGAACTCCTCTGTCTCTCTCTGTCTGCCTGGGCCCTACTTTTCCCTCTCCCCGTCCCCACCTCTAGTGGCTATCAGAAGTGCAGCGCCTACTGTTTACCTGCCCTGCTTCCCCCTCTCCCCGTCCCCACCTCTAGTGGCTATCAGAAGTGCAGCGCCTACTGTTTACCTG
>NC_022020.1:11855248-11855888 GCF_000317375.1 Microtus ochrogaster | reverse complement strand
GTGTGTGTGTGTGTGGTGAAAGTAGAAGTGGACCTATTTAGGGGAACCGAGAGTGGGGAGAGAAGAGTGTTAGAGATAGGAGTGCATGCTTAGTGTACAGTACACACTTCTATGAAAGTGACCTTACATAGCACAATGCTAGCTATGGTGACCACACAGGATGAATTTTTTTACAAGAAAATAGCAAAAAGTAGGAAAAAATACCAAAAAAAATTCAGGGTCTGACCGGAGGTGTGAAGCTCAGGGTCTGACCAAAAGTGTGATGCTCAGAGTCTGACCTGAGGTGTGATGCTCAGGGTCTGACCAAAGGTGTGAAGCTCAGGGTATGACGGGAGGTGTGATGCTCAGGGTCTGATGGGAGATGTGATGCTCAGAGTCTGACAGGAGATGTGATGCTCGGGGTCTGATGGGAGGTGTGATGCTCAGGGTCTGATGGGAGGTGTAATGCTCAGGGTCTGATGGGAGGTGTGATGCTCAGGGTCTGACCAAAGGTGTGAAGCTCAGGGTATGACAGGAGGTGTGAAGCCCAAGTCTAACCTGAGGTGTGATGCTCAGAGTCTAATGGGAGGTGTGATGCTCAGGGTCTGACGGGAGGTGTGATGCTCAGGGTCTGATGGGAGGTGTGATGCTCAGGGTCTGA
>NC_022020.1:11834107-11855038 GCF_000317375.1 Microtus ochrogaster | reverse complement strand
ATGGGAGGTGTGATGCTCAGGGTCTGATGGGAGGTGTGAAGCCCAGGGTCTGACCAGAAGTGTGAAGCTTAGAGTCTGACTAAAGGTCAGACTTGGAAGCAGAGAACTTATCTAGCATGCACGAAGCATCAGTTCAATCCCCAACTCCAAAACAGCCAACTACATCTCCAGGTCTCCACCTTCTGACGCCATTTGGGCAGCAGCGTCCTTCTGGGACCAACAGCTTCTGTACATTCACTTATCTGGTTGTGGGTATTGCCCAATCTGTAATGCTGGTGAAAGGAAGACTTGGGATGAGCTCTGGATTGGAGCTGCTGATCTCACCCGGTTTTACTAGTGTTTGTGAATTTGTTAACTCTTCTGACAGACAGGATGCTTTTGCAGCTGCAAAGAGGAGGCGGGGTATGAAAACTGAGCTATAGGAGGAGGAATGAAGTCACTCGTCATTAGAAGGTGGGAAAACCATCATTAATCATGCCCTTAATGAAGCACACCACGTAAGACTTAGAGCCTGAGTGGACAGCTGGGCTGACTGGGCCCTGGTGCAACAGGCACTAGAAGAAATGGAAGCCAGTGTCTGAGTAGGCTTCAGCAAGCTTAACAGTCAGTGGGAATGGAAGATACCTAGATCCCTGGAGTCATTTCCCCAGTGGTGGAACTCAGGGGAGCACTGGTATCCACACCACAGGATAGATCACTACATGTACCTGAGAGCCCCATGTGGAGCAGCATCTTCATTCAGCTTAGCAGCTTTACACTTGGGCAAAATGTGGAGCCCTCCAGAGTCAGTGCCTGTGGGATGATAAGTTCTTCACTGTGTTATTGTGTTACACAAAGGACTTGGCACGACTCCTTAGCACTTAGTAAACATTCAAAATGAAGAGGAGCAGTAATTGAATGTAGGCTGGGTTCCAGCTCACAGCCAGATAGAAAGTGATGTTGCCCTTTCAGACAGACAGGGTGTCCTTGTAGCTCCTGAGAGGCAGGCGTGAGGACTGGGCTGTAGGAGGAAGAATGATGTCACTCATCATTAGTAGGTGGGACAGTCATCGTTAATAATGCCTTAAGGGAGCACACCACAATGAGACCTACAGGATGTGTGGATGGCTGAGGTTTATCCCCAGCATCCCATCCTTCCTTGACTAATGGGTACAGAGGGGAAGTAAGGTCCCTCCAAAGGGTCAGGACACAGGCATGTGCAAGTCCAGAGAGACAGATCAATACTAAGAGGAGCTGCTCTTCCCTCATACAAGAGAACACTTGATTTTAAAACTAGAACAGAGGTGGAGAGTTGGCCTAGGGGTTAAGAGCACTGGCTACTCTTCCAGAGGTCCTGAGTTCAGTTCCCAACAACTACATGGTGGCTCACAACCATCTATAATGAAATCTGGTGCCCTCTTCTGGCCTTCAGGCAGACATGCAGGCGGAACACTGTATACATAATAAGTAAATTTAAAAACACTGGAACAGTATTTTAACTTGCCTTTGAAAACACCTCACAGGGTAAGTGTCTCTCACAGTTATCTGGCAATGGAGGGAGATCCATAAACCCAATGGTAAGAAACTGCACTATCACCCAGTTCTCTGAGGATCCCAGTAACAAGTGTCATTTCAAGGGGACTGAAGGGGTGTGAAGAACTTGAGGGTGCTTGTAAAAAGTGTGCCTGTGTACAAGTGTCAAGGAGCTAATATTCCCAGGCTGCCTGCATAGCTGTCTGGAGCCAAGCTGCTATGGTGGAACTCTCCCTTCCTCTGGCACAGCCAAGCCGAATTGTGGCATCACCGGCCCTTTAGCCCTGGGTGCCCCTGCCTCTGAATTTGGGTCTTTCATAACTACCCAGGTTCAGAAAGATCCGTGAAAAGGTTTGTCTGTGAACTAAGAGAAGTGATCATGAGAAACAATTCAACCACAATTTTGTATTTTATCTTTGCATTTTCCCCCTTATCAAATGTAGGGAGGAGCCAGTGCGATGGCTAAGCATACTTCACGTGTAAGGCTGACAACCCGAGTTCATCTCCGAGAACTCCTGGTAGGAAAGAAAGAGCTGGCTCTTCCGTAAAGAGTTCCGCAACTTCCGCGTGCACACCATGGTATGTGTGCACCTGCACTCACACACACTACACACAAATGATCCTACGTCTTCTCATCTTTAAAGAAAAGCATGTTAGTATCAGAAAAGGCATTACAAGACTGGTTTACCTAAGAACATCCGATGTATTAGTATTCGTTTAAATTGAAAACCATTAGAAATTGAAAACTGGAGCCTGGGGGTTTATATAGCTCAGCACTGAAATGCTTGCTTGGTGTGCACGAGGCCCCTGGTTTTCAGTCCCCAGGCAGGAAAAAGATGTATGGAAGTGATAATTTGCATCAAGCTAACTACTCTACAATAGCCTCCATTCAAGATTCCACTAATTAATGAGGTCTCCTAGAACTTGGGCATTTAATTACTTTTAATTACAACTTTTGAGGAATACTTTGTAAGCAAGCCATACCTGGGCTTTCATTTATTAATTGAAATGACGTCTAAATTAGTAAGCTGTTTTGGTAATTCTGAAACTAATTGCCTTCCATTTCAGGTAGGTTGTTTTTAAATGAAATTTTTTAAACTAAGACTTTTTTTTCCCTCCTATGTCCACTGGAACTCTTGGTGATTAGTATGCTAATAAAGATAATTATAGTGCCCTGGTGGGAAAGTCATGGTTCAGACATTCACTGAGGACAGGAAAGCTATATGCCCTGAGTGATATATGTCATATATTCTCTCCTTTCTCAGGAAAGTCTTTATCCTAGGCCCCAACTGCATGGCACCCTTGATCTTAAACAACAGCTCTCTTTCAGAGCCACTTGCCCTTCTTGCCTCCAGCTGAGTGACTGCAGCTCCCTCTTGGTCGCCCTTGCCTGAGGCTTGAATATTGGAGGCCCTCTCCCAGTAGGCTCTGTCTCAGATCCTTGTGGTCAAAGTGCAATGAAAGGAAGGAAAATAAGACACCACGGCTGAGAATGGGGATTTAGACTGTAGGTTGGCCTTGGGTAATTAATCCAGTGGAGATTCATTCATTCATTGCATTTTGATAAGATAAAACTTGTGTTTCTGTTTGGCTGAAAATACCCACTTATGGCTATGTGACAGGGTTATGAACTCTTTGTATAAAAGCCTCTTTATAAAGAAGATTTCTTAGGGCTGTAATGATTTTGTTATCTGGGAGACAGAGTGTGGGAAGAAATGTAAAACGCAGGGCAGCGAGCACGCAGGGAAGGCAAGGTTACAAAGTTCAAGGCAGCGTGGTTACAAAACTCCTTTCTTTGGACTGCCAGCACTGGCCTCAGTTTGGTTCTTTTGGAGAAGAAAGTCATAATGAAGGTGAGTCCGTCTTTCCACCAAGCTCAGCACTGGCATGTCTGTGTCTGAAGTGCTGTCAGTTTGGAAGCATAAGACGCAACTCGGGTGAGGAGTCCAAAGCTCACAGTTCCAGGCAGTGTAATCTTTCCGGCAGGGTAGCCCTCCCCACCCGGCCCCATCCCGCCCTGCCCCTTCCCCCCCACCACCAGTGTGCCAGGTAGGTTTAGGGAGTAAGCTCTAAAGGGGCGTGACCTCGGCGGGTGTGTCCCCACGCCCGCTTGCTTCCCTTCAGCCTCTGCTATAAAACTGAGTTTTTCCCAGAAAGACCTCTAAAGGATGGGAAGCAAAGAATGTGGCTGCTGATGTGATCTGTTTCCTTCTCCTGAGCTGTCTCACTGGCCAGCTAGTGGAGGTGTGTTCCACACAGAGTAAGAGCAGGGAGTTACAGCGTATCCAGAAATAAAGGCTTCCCAAGAAATGTCACCTAATCAAAGTCTCACCCTTCGTAGATACTTGAGGCGACTTTTATTTTTTTGTATTCTTTTAATCCCAGGAAATATATGACAAAATTATGGAGTAGGAGAAAATAAACTTTCATTTTATGTAAAAATACCACAACAACATGCAAAACTTGAATTTTTGTTGTAAAAACATATATATTTTTCTAGCCTGTTTCCAACCACACAGGAACCCACTTTGTACAATTAAACTTTCATAAAGTATTCTTAACATGGGCATTTCAAGAAAAAAAATGTTGTCCATTTTTTCCCAACTGTTGTCCTTTACCCTGTTCCTGGCCAGATGCTCTCACAGCTAAGCAGAGCTGTAACCACTGCTTTTAGGGGGCAGGAAAGGTTAAATACCTGTTCCCGGGAGGCAAGAGCTCAAGTCTAACTTTCCAGTCCATCTCCAAAAAAAGCCAAGGAGTGTCCCATCCCATGATGCATTTGGTTTCGGCCCAGCTATTGAAGTTGTGTTTGACTTCTTCAGGACACCCCCCCACCATGCTGTTAGATCCATTTTATCCTCAGGCGAGCTGATTGCGGGTAAGTTAGCACACGGGTAAGTTAGCACACGTCAGTTTTCTACTGGGGTGTGGCCAGCAGGGGCACGGCAAAGGCAGGAATCAGTGAGAGTCTGTGTTCGTTCTCCTTTCCATCCTCATCAGTGAGAGTTCAGTTTACAGGCCCAGAGGTGCATGAGATGTGCCCAGGCACATTTCTCAAGGTTCTCTAACATGTGTCCGCTCATCCTTCCTTCCTGGCCATTATCAGAAGCAAGTGGCCAGTAAATGGCCGGTCCCACTGACTCTCCATTCTTTTTTCCTTTTCACCGGAATTGTGCCTTCTGTGCCCTTCCCATCACTCACGCCCTATTTGCCGAGCCTTCCAGTGACCCTCTGAGTGCCGTATGGTGCTTCTTCTCCGCCTTCTCGGGCTTCCTGACACCTTACATAATGCTTCTCCATCTTCACCCTGCATCTTCTGTCCGCGGTCTTCTCTCCTTCACCCAGCCATTTCATCTTTTTCAGCTTTCTTCCCTTGGGGGCTCACTCAGTGCCACCAGGACTTCAGATTCCATCAGCGAATACAAAGTCTAGTCCAAGCAGTATTTTCTGCCTTGAATGTCATGGTTTCTCCCTGCCCTCTTCTGAGTTTCTGCCCCTATTACGTGGCTCTGTGGTTGTTAAATATTAAATGTGGATGCTAGGTGCACCAGGCTTCTAACATCGTGCCCTCTACGCCTTTCTTACACCCTTAATCCTGCTTCCCCAAGACTTTTCCACTCAAGCATCCTATGAATTTATTCTGCTGCTATCTTGAATAAATTCATGGTACTCCCATGAACCTCTGCTCATAGTTTTATTAATACACATACCAGTTTTTATCTTTGTTGTATTTGTTTCCCTCCCTTAGAGCTAACTCTGGGAATTAACTTATTTTTGTACATTCAGCCCAACCTCAATGGTAGACACTCGACATGCACTTGAACGTCTAAGTAGAAAAACGAAGTTAACTATGTAGGGAAGGAGTTCACTAGACTCTTAGAAACCGTGCAAGTAGACCATGGCCTAGCTGTTGACGCCAGGACAGACGCCTGCGACAGTTTTCTTCTTGCTCTCTTAGATGTTTTCTGTGAATTAGATTGCAGGAACTTGAATGTACCTCCCTGTACCACGTAGGCTCTGGAAGACCAACTCACAGTTGTGCCTTTACATAAATTAACTTTCTGTTTAGCTCTAGCTGTCACCTGTGTAAATACCAAGAACAAGTGGCCCACAGTAGTAGTGGCTTGTGTTTGGTAACATGAGGGAGGGCCCCGGGGACCAACGTGGGAAGGCTCTGTGTGTTTGGTAAGATGATGGAGGGCCCCGGGGACCAAGCTGGCAAGGCTCTGTGTGTTTGGTAAGATAAGGGAGGGCCCCGGGGACCAAGGTGGGAAGGCTCTGGGTTGGTGGGAGCCTGCTTTCACACTGTCACCTGGGTCCATACTGTGTCCTCTGGCTTTTGCTTAAACAGGGGAGGCTGGTGTGGAGAATGTCTCTGAACACCCAGACGTCCCCTAGAGATGGGCGAAGGTCACCTGTGATCCAGTGAACAGTCACTCGAAACAGAATGTTGTTCCTCACAGAGCAAGCTTAGCGTTTGTTCCTGAAAACACAGGCGCCTTGTTGCCAACTGAAGTTCTGAAAGCCCTCGTCTGCCAGGCACAGAATAGTGTATAACATGCCTATTTGGGGATAGGAATTATCGGGAGCGTGGGAACGCTGACCATTCATGCCATTTCTAGTTGAGGAATTTAGTCATTGTCTTTTTACCCCATTAGCATATCAAATTACGAGAGAGACGGGATGGTGGTCTGTATGCCAGGTGCCACAGAAACTTACACCAAGCCCATGTGGCTTAATCTAATTTTCCACATTAGAATGTAAAAGATATGTCCAGTTTAAATTTCAACGTAGAAGTGCATTTCTGCTACATTTTTTATTTTAAAGAAATTAACCTGTTTAGTTAAACTTTCACCTGAAGCTCTGTGTAACACATTCCAGCAGCACTAGAGAGTAGTAACAATGACATTGGTCCATTTTATTTTGACTCTCTTTGAGTCATTTTTGAGGTAATTAAATACACATGCCCCAAAGTCCAGTTGAAGAATGGGAGGAAAAGAGGTCAAGACCATGATGGGTACACCCACTGAAAGAGTCTACCTGAGCTAATGGGAGCTCACCAACACCAGCCAGACTGTGAGGAACAAACATAAGACCAAACTGGTCCCTCTGAATGTGGTTGACAGTTGCATGGCTGGGGCAGACTGTGAGGCCACTGGCAATGGCACCAGGATTTAGCCCTACTGCTTGTCCTGGCTTTTTGGGAACCTATTCTCTTTGGATGGATACCTTTTTAGCCTAGATATAGTAGGGAGGACCTTGGATCTTCCCCCAAAGCAATGCGCCTTACCCTCTCTGAGGAGTGGATGGGAGGCTGTGGAGGGGGTATGTGGAGGGGAGGGAGTGGGAACTTAGATTGATATGTATAATGAAAAAAGATAGTATGGTTTCTTTTTTAAACAAAATTTAAAAAACTGCACATGAAGGGTGAATCGCAGTAACAGTGTGTTAGCCTAGCTCAGAATCAGGGGTCTGTCCTAGTGGCTGGAGAGAACATGTGGCCTTTAGGACCAGACAGCAGGAATGATCGATTGAGTGTGATGGCTAGCAAGAAACTCTAACAGAGGAGAGTCAGGAAAGCACAAGGTCCTTAAAGTGACAGAGGAGCCTCCAAACAGATCCATTGCTAGGGAGGAAGAGGAGAAGGAATAGCTTGGGTGGGGGACGGAAGGAGGAGGGAGGAAGAAGAGTCTGAGAATTGGCCCAGGAAGATGGGTCAGTGCTAGCCTGCAAATGCCTCAGTGGAAGACCAGCCAAGGCTAGTCTTCATCAACTGGGCAAGAGCATGATGAAAGCCATATGCAGAGACTTCCAGAAGGAATGTGCTGGGCGTGTAGCACATGAAAGTGAACTGAATACGGGAGAAAGCAGGAAACAGGCTGTTTGGCCATCCTGCCCTGTCAGTTAGCTTTTATTGTGAGATAAAATTCATTTACAGCATAGCTACCCTCTTCTTGGATATAAATGTCTTGTGTTGAATCAAATCAAGAAGCGAAGAACAGCAGACTGAGAGCTGGCATGAAAGACAGGATATAAGATGGCACAACCAACCCTCACTGTTTATAACCTCCGAATGCCAGGATGTGTACATCCCGCCGAAGCGTGTAATCCTTCCCATACTATGTCGTGAAATAGGACTTCATCAGAGAAGCCGTATCTGCAGCCCAAGCTGAAAGCGACCTCACTGCAATGAGGACTGCCCTTCCTGCCAGCCCGGGGCAGCACGAGCCCCTCATTCTATGCCTGTGCAGGAAGATGCTCAGAACCCATGCTGAGGATTAGTTGTCGCTTTTAATATGACCATCTTTCCAAAGGACGTTTTAAGGAAGCTTGGTCTTTTCATGAACTGAGTTAGACCCAGACTCCTTTCCGAGCCTGGGGAAGCCCCTAACACGGCCTGTGTCCCAGATTCCATTCTGAAGTTTGGCTGTAAACCCTCCATTAGCCACAGCTCCCCTACACCAGGCACTGACATCTAGAGCTGCTTCCTCTGCACCTTCCCCCACCCACGGGAAGAACTTCAGAACCGCCCAGCTATGAAGGTGCTGTCCAAACACCCCAGGTGCTTTAGTCATAAGAACAGGAAAGGGGAACATACCGCATTCAGCTGCAAGTGGATGATTTTTAGAGTTCCAAGGTTAAGGTCAGCCAAATATTCTAAATTGAAATGCACCTTGTAATGAGCATCTCAGCATATCTCAGATGACGGGCGAAGGAGGCTGTCCCTAATGAAGTATCATACCTAATGACTGATTCTAAAATGTAGATATTCCAAATTGAATTGATCACTAAGCTTTTTCTTTACATTCTGCTTAATTATGATATTGAGAAGTCATTTATTTAAAAAAAATATTAAAACATTAGCCAGTTCCTCTTGAGAAAAGCAGAGCACCCCAGTGTCAGAGCTGAACAGTCCTCCCTGCTCTGCAGACCCCATTGCTTATGGGTCCCTTTCTGTAGTTACCCACCGCTACCATCTTTTTTTCTTTAAGAAGGGTTGTTTAGTTTTTGAGACAAAGTCTCACTATGTAGTTCTAGTTAGTCTGGAACTCACTCTCTAAACCAAACTCACGGAGATCGCCTGCCTCTGCCTCCAAACCAAATCAAAGATGCATACATAGACCACCACACCTCACCCACCTTTTATTTTAATTAATTCAGAGGCAATGAGCACTCGCTGCTCTTGTGGAAGACCTGGTCCAGTTCTCAGTACCTACGTGGTGGCTCACAACCATCCATAACTCCAGTTTTAGGGGACCAGTGCCCTCTTCTTATTTTTGTGGGTGCCAAGCACACATGTGGCACACATACATACATGCAGGCAAAACACATAAAATAAAATGAATAAATCTATTAAAAATAAAAATATAATTGTTTCCTTCCATTCCTTTTCTTCAATCAACCTTCCCATTCTCTTTCAAGTTCATGTCCTCTTTGTTTATAATTGCTGTTGTTCCAAATATATATAAGCACATAAATACATAAATACAACTCTCTGATTTCTTTTGCTGTTGTTTGCATGAACATGCTTTCAGAGCTGACATCTTGGTATTGAATAATCAATAAGCGGACTCCTCCCCAGGGAAAGACTCCTCTCGCCCTTAGCTTCCTGTAGTTCTTTGTATAAGGACAAGACCCGTATTTCCGTCTTCCTCTTTAGCCTGTCTGTGGTGGTGTCCTTGTTGAGGTCTCATTTAGGTAGCCATATTGTTGAGGTGTCATAGGTGTGGCTTCCCTGTCATTTCTAGGAGAAAAGATTGCAGCAGATTGCCTGGTCCTCTGGCTCTTATAATCTTTGCTCTTCCAAACTATCTCGTGAGCCTTTAGTGCAGAGGTTTGTACCATAGGTGTATCCCTTGGGATGCGCCCTACATGACCAGTTGGTGTCTGCACTGTGACCTGTTGTGGTTTTCTGCAGTGGTCTGTATTTGCTGCAGAGCTTTGATAAGGGCTACTTTTCTGCAGCATTACCTTTTTGAAAGGCAACAAAACAGAAAACTTGCTCTAGCTATTGAGGAGGACATCTCCTACCCAAGTATTTTGCTTTAGCTTGTAGAGCTGTTTGCCCTCTTCTTCCCAACCCAGTCCTAGGACTAGGGGTTCTGTGGGCAGGAGCAGAAACCCCCAGTGCCATGATGAATACAGTGAAGGGTGCTCTTTAATCACCCCCATTGGCTACAGTAGGGTATACCTGTAAGCCCAGCACTTGGGGGGTACAGGCAGAAAGATGGGTTCAAGGTCATCCTCTACTACATACAAAGTTTAAGACCAGTGGGGCTGTATAATTCTGTCTCCAGGCTGGAGAGATGGCTCATGGTTAAGAGTATTGGCTGCTCTTTCAGAGGACCTGGGTTTGATTCCCAGCACCCACATGGCAGCTTACAACTGTCTGTAACTCCATTTCCAAGGGTCCTGACACCCTCACACACATTGACAGGTATGCAGGTAAAACACCAACCATTGCTCATAAACTGAAAATAAGTAAATCATTCAAAATGATTCTGTCTCAAAAAACTTAATAAGAAATAAGATTGCTTCCACCTCACTTGAATCAAGGTTCAAGGCACTATTCATCATCACCTGGCTTCCTTTTCCAGCTGATTTTCTTTAGCGAGAGAATCAGGCCTGGACTCCAGTTGGAGGCCCAGTGTATAGTCAACAAAGAAAGTATATTGTATCACATGAGCCCGTCTATTTCATCTTCAGCATCCTCACCAAAGCTGCTGGGCATTTGCTATTTCCGTTGTCCCTAAGACACGTTGTTGCTGGAAAAGGTAAGAGAAATGCCGGGAACGCAGCCTGAAAGCAAGTGGGGATGTCTCAGAGTCTCAGAGGTTCAGAGTGGACTAGCACAGCCAGGCATCAAGTGCCCCCTGCTGCCTGACATGGAGAAGGGCATGCCATAGTCACGCTTCATATTGAGAAAAGCTAGAGTGACCAGAAAGCCAGCTTGGGTAAGGACAGTCACATTGCTGAAGCCCCAGGCATCCTAGGTCACCTGGATTATCCCTAGTATGGAGATGAGTGGAGGCCATCTGACTGGCAAGGTAGCTTTGTATCAGTAAAAGTTCTGTTCTAGAACTGGAGTACTACCTCATTGCTCCCTCTGCAGCTGTGTGGTCCATAGACCCGTAGCATCACAATCACCCTGCTGCTTGTAGGAAATACAGACTCTGCCAGACACAGTCATGCCTTTCTGTAAACCCAGCTACCCAGAAGGTTGCAGCAGGTGTGGGTCACAAGTTCCAAGCCAGCATGACTGACTTTGAAAACTGTACCAAAAAAAAAAAAAAAAAGAGGTGGGGGCAAACAAAAGAAAGGAAAGGAAAAGAGGGAGGGATGAAGGAAGAGAGGGAGGGAAGGGAAGAGGAAGAGGAAGAAAAGGGAAAGAAGAGAAAGGGAAGGAGAGGGAAGAGAAGGAAAGGAAAGGAAGAAAAAGAAAAGGTAGTGGCTCCGGAGCTTTCTTGAAACAGACTCTCACTATGGAGCCCTGGCTAGCCATAGCTCATGGCAATCCTACTGCTGTGGCCGTCTGAGTGCTGGGATTACAGGCATGCAACACCCTGTCTGCCTTCAACAATAACCTTTGAAGGGGCTGATCGTAGCTCAGTAGCTAGAACATTTGTCTAGCATATACAGTGCCCTGCGTTCAGCACCGTAAAAGATGGAAAGAAAATGTCAACTCTCAGAGCCCAGACTGGATCTCCTAAATTCAAATCTGCATCTTAACGAGGTCACTGAATTTAGACACATCAATATCTGAGAGGCACCAGACATAGCTGTCAGTGGAGCCTTAGCCCTGAAGAAAGCACATGTTTTGCCCCAGAAGGCTCAGTGGTAAAGGCCACCAAGCCTCATGGCCTAAATTTGATCTCCAGGACCCAAATGGTTGATGCAAAGAACTGACTCCCATAAATTGTCCTCTGACCTCCACACAGGTTCCATGGCACAGCTCACACATGCATATCCACGTGTGTGTGCGCATACAAAATCAGTGTAAAAAAAAATGAAGTCCACATTGCCAAAGGTTTGAGTCCAATTGGATTGCATTGGGGAAATAAACAGGACTCAAGCAGAGCCTAATCCTCTCTCGTCGTCATGATTGACACCCTCATTGCCTCCCACATCCACTTCTGCTCCATGCATCCTGGCATCCCTCGAGCTTGTATTTCCCATTTCTTGCTTTATTTCCGCAGAAGTTGACATTCACCACACAGTTTTCTTCCAGATCTGTCTGTTCCCAGCAGTAGTTTGTGTGTGTGTGTGTGTGTGTGTGTGTGTGTGTGTGTGTGTGTGCCTTTTTGTTTGCCCCATTTTTCTGTGTGTGTGCCTCCTGCTTACCCACTGCCTTTACTGCTTAAAGTACCCCCCAACCCTGCAAGACAGAGCTGTCTCCACAATCTCACCCTCAACCTTCCACCCCGTCTCCAAATCCATGCCTTGGTCCTATCAGTCTGTTGCTAACCTGAAGTGTTCTTTTCCCACACCAGGTCAGGGAAGAATGCCGGCTCCTGAACGCCCCACCTGTTCCACCCCGAAGCTCCAAGCCTTTATCCACAAGTCCCTCCATCCCTCCTCGCACAGCCAAGCCTGTTCGGCCACAGACACGCTCTCCCAGCCCCACCCTGTCCTACTATTCTTCAGGGCTGCATAACATGTAAGTCTTCCTGTCCGAAGCCACAGCAACCCAGCTCCTTACCAGCTTGAGAATATCATCTGGCAGCAGGGTGGGAGAGGAAGTGGGCGTTTGCCTCTTAAAGCTAAGGTTATAGGAAGAACATAGTTTGGCCCCTGCTGGGTTTGATGGAATAGCTGGTATCATGGTAAGAAAAGATGCCACAAGGGTCTGTGAGACACCAAGGAAAGCCCCTCCTCTTAGAAGCAGCGTGCAGGCTTCCATTGCTTCTTGGAAACTGACTCTGGTTATTTTCATCTTGACTTGGATACAAGCAAACAACACCTTCTATCGGTACCTCAAACCCAAAGGCTCCCCTCGGCCTTTTGCTCTGAATTTGAATCCAGCAGGAATAATCCCCTCTTGGCGATGGCTGCAAAGATGCTCCTGTCTGGGTCTCTCCAGAACTCTGAGCTCTCACAAGACACAGCCTGCTTCGCTACCGACAAATGGGCGTTGTTTTTTTAAAAGTTCTCTTCAGTGCACTCAAGTTATAGTATGTCTGGCTCTATGTAACTTTCAACTGTAGTTTGTCTAAAGAAACAAAACAGACCATCCCCGTTTTTCTCAGAAAACTAAGTTAGTTCTTCTGCGAAACAAAATGCCCGTTTCCTCTGCTGCTCCCCCAGACATGACCGCCCACTCCCCTCAGCCTGTTCACCAGCCTTTCAGCATACTCTGGACCCAGCCCGTCAATATGAGAATATGGAAGTGTGGCCTCCAGGACGAATGAACCTCTGCCTGTGCTCTTTGCAGGCATGTTTTATTTCATTTTTCCTGTCTGGACATTAAAATGCTTATGCTATGTGTTAACTCTGTTATTTGAAACCAAGGCAAGGATAGGCATTTTGTCAGAAGCATTTTTTCCTAGCAGACCTTGGGGAGGATACAGAGTTATGGACAGTGGTGATGTGTCCAGAGCCTTGGTTCTGGTATGATTGTGTGAGACACTTGCCACCACTCTGTCTCCACCCTTGCCCACCTCAGACGTTATCCTTCAGTGTTGGACCAAAGCGTGGCATGAAAAGTTTTCTCAATATGAAGACGCAGGCCCTGACGAACTGTACTTTCTTATTAGCTAAACTATACATTATTTATGTGTATGCATATATTATTTTTATCTCTACTACAACATTTCAAATCATTATGCACATATCTACAAATACAAAGAAATTTAGTCTTCTTAAGAAAAAAAGTTAATAGTAATTTATTAAATTCAACAAGATGTATATGTATATATATGTGCGTGTGCATAGACGCGCGCGCACACACACACACATACACACACATATTGCCCTTACACCTTAGAAATAACATCTGTGAATAATGATAAAGAAAAGCTTGGGGTTTGGCTGTTTTTAGAGAGGGTTTCACTATGAAAACCAGGTTGGCCTCGAACTCACAGAGCTCTCCCTACCTCCCAAGGGCTAGGGTTAAATTATATTTTACTAACTTCCTTTTCTGTGTGTGTGTGTGTGTGTGTTTTTTTTTAAGCAGCACCACAAAGAGTGACCCGAGTCCTCCTGACAGTGCCCCTGTTTCCTGCTACCCTTGCAACCGAATAAAGAGTGACTCTGTGGACCCCAAGTCCCCGTTTGGAAGTCCTTCTGCTGACGCTCTGGCCTCCAGACTCTCGTGGCCCAACCATTACTCGGGAGCATCGGAGAGCCAGACACGGAGTGACTTCCTGCTCGATCCAAGCAGGAGCTACAGCTACCCCAGACAGAAGACACCTGGCACACCAAAGAGAAACTGCCCGGCCCCTTTTGATTTTGATGACTGCGAGCTCTTAGGCAGCCCGCCCAGCACAGCCTCTGCAGAATTCAGCAGCAGCTGCGGCTCCAGTTGCCCCAAGTCCGCCAGCTACTCTCTGGAGAACTCCGAGGACAGCTCCCTTGCAGCTGGCATGACCAAGCAGAGCATCTCCTGCCCTGCCTTGCCCCCAAGGGCCCCAAAGCCAGTGGAACAGAGAACCGCCCCTGAAACATCTCCTTTGCCTCTGAAAATTGATGGTGCTGAGGAGGACCCCACAGTAGGGTCGCTGGACCTCTCCGAGGACCAGTATTTTGTGAGAAAGGGCGCGCAGGACGTCTTCGCTGTCTCTTACCCGTTCTCATCTCCACTTCACCTCCAGCTGGCCCCCAGATCCTGTGGGGACGGTTCCCCATGGCAGCCACCTGCCGACCTATCCGGACTCTCGATAGAGGAAGTGTCCAAGTCCTTACGGTTCATTGGTTTGTCTGAAGACGTCATAGCTTTCTTTGTCACGGAAAAGATCGATGGGAATTTGCTTGTTCAGTTAACGGAAGAAATCCTCTCAGAGGATTTCAAACTAAGCAAACTGCAGGTGAAGAAAATAATGCAGTTTATAAATGGCTGGAGGCCCAAGATATAGGCAAATGTCCCTGGTCAGCGTGAAACAGAGCTGGGAAACGTGTGACAGCAGGGTGGGCGCGGTCTCAAATCCACGTTTTTGCACTAAAAAAAGAGAGAGAGAGACAAACAAAACAAAGGCCCTTCTCTGTAAATAGAGCTAGAGAAAGTCTTACTATGCAGACTCCATTTCTGAATGGTGAACAGGCTATTTTGTACATCAATAAAGATGCTGCACAGAACACTTAGAGGTGTGCCTTGTATGTCACTCAACATTCAACAGCTGCTAAAAGAACTAAAGTCATATTCAGAGAACTCATTTTTACTCCAGTGGGTTTTCAAGAAGGCATGGTATTTATTACAAACAGCCAAAGCTGAAAGACATAAACACTTGGGAGCAGTCCCTTCCGTGGGGAGTCGACGTCCGTCCATCCGTCCGACAGTTACTTGTATTCTGCAGCTTGCTTTGCTTCATGCCAATTGTTTAACTCTTGTGCCTGACAATGTTAGTGGTGTGAAATGACACTTTGATGTTATATGCTTGGTGGAGATCTTTTTATCAAAAGGCATTTTCCAAAAATCATGATTTGATGGAGGACATCTGATGTCCTTGAATGACACAGATCATGACCATTTGATCTGTACCTGCTGCTAGTTTTATTGAGCAGAGAAAAAACAAAAATAGGTATGTGTGTGTTCCTATGCAGCACATGCAGATATGTTGAAATGTAATTTTTGAATCTGATATTTTAAATAACATGTTAATTTTCTAATATCCATTGAGGTTTTAGGGGCCTTTAACCGAGTGAATTCTCTAAGACCAGTTGGCAGGATGATTCTAAAGAGTCTCAGACCCTGACCTTTGAAGCTTGGCCTCGTAGGCTCCACCCTGAAAACTCAGGAGTGATCAGTCAGCAGTGTTGAAGGATTTAATGTGATATCTAAGCCCTGCGAGGGCTGATTCCTGCAGACCCATGTGATGGTTGGGGACACGACAGCCACCTTCCTCCCGTGTGTCCCAGGGAGAAATCTGAAAAGCATTTCTCCACAAATGTGAGGTCTTCTCTCCACACCTCTTGTGTTAGGAAAGCTCGTGACTCAGACAGACCACCTCTCTGTTATATACGCCACATCTCTGCACTGATTCGTAAATATCAATGAGTACTTGCTCATTCTACAGACCTCCTCTTTCTATTCCTCTAAAGTAATAATAATAACTAATAATAATAATTACCATACTCATATTCTGAGAATCCTAGAACGTATCTAAAGATTTTGCTAAATATGATTAAATACTTTAAAATATAGCATCATATCCCCACGCTTGACTCTTTGAAGGCATATAACCTCAAAGAGTTCCTGTTTTTTTCTGAGCAACAAATATACCCTCCAAACAGTTCCTGGGTCTGTCCCCAGATTCTAACTGGGCAGACAATCTCCTACCAAGATGCACACCAGAGCTTCTCAGGTGAGGTTGTTTGGCCACCAGGAGGCAGTGTATTCTGAAGGATTGACCATATCATGTCTTCCTACTCACCAAAAAAGAAATAACTGTTAAGAGCAAGAGCCAGCAGCCAGCACTTGCAGTCCTGTGAAGTACGTCACTATTTCTTTCCGTTAGAAAGCTCCTTCATTCCATCTTGTGATTTAGAGCTGAGATGAATTGACACCTAGTCTAGTTTGTCATTTCTGATCACATTAAAAGAAGCAAAGTTCGTTATCCCATCCAAACATGCATCCTAGATGTAAATGCTACAGTGCAAGTCAAAAGAATCTTCCATAAAACTAAGCAGCTGGAGTGCTTCAGAAGCCATTCATGAATCGGTGAAGTTCCTGTTCTGCCCTCTCACAACCAAGACTTGTGGAAAATCTGTTTCAGAAAGCAACCCTCGGTGAGAGGAACTAACTCCTTAGAAAGTTTGCCTGGCCCAAGAGCATTACTTCCCTTGAGAATGAAGACAGACAACCTGCAGTAGAGGCACTGTGCTCACCACTGACAAACCTTCCTTTGTCCATCCTCTAGTACCCAGCACTTGACCGTGATTCTCAAACTCATCCGCAGGCCACAGGGTTGGCTTGCATTTACTGTGAAGGTTGTCCCCACATAAACAATTGCCGTGATGCATCTTTTGCAAGAACCTTAAAATAAGATTGTCCATCTTCTTTTAGTTTGCTTTGGTCCTGGCGTACTTGTGCCAACTCTGTATTGATTGGGATCCTGGAGCCTCCCTGAGAGCAAGAGTAGGCCTTGGAATCAGGCATTGATTGGACATTCACTGAGCCCTTTCTGTGTGCCAGACCCGAGGCCGAGGAAAGAGATGACCCCCGCCCTCTGAGAATTGTTTATGTTTCAAAATCACAGTTGCTGACACTGTGTATGTGCATGAGAGACTCTGGAGTTTTCCTGAAGGTGGATTTATGGAGAGTATTGTGTCCCATCTTTAAGGAGCCCACAGATGGAAGCAACGACAGCCCCTTCTAAGACATACAGTAAACACCCCAAGACACTAACACTTGGAATACTTTAGAGGAAAAATGCATCTGTCTTTCACTGTCTCCTGTTTTCTTTTACTGACTTGGAATTTTTTAATGATAATTAGTACTGGCATTTCTGAAAGCCACAAATAAGTATAATTGCCACTTCTGAGCTGAGCACCTGTCTGCGGAGGATGTTGGCTAGACAAGGAATTCATAAGCCAGCAGAGGGAATGAGACATGCTACATAGAGCAGAAGGCAGAAACAGCTCTCGCCTTCCACATCCAACAGTGGAACCTCTTCCAACCAGCCAGGTCAAGACGATACCTCTCTCTTTTTGTGGCAGATTCCCTACAACCCCGTAAGTGACTGTGGGACTTGTGGAGAAGTACTGTCTAAACAGGATCTTTGGGCGATCCTTAAACTCATGTCTAAAATCTTCCTGCCCCCTCCCATCAGGAAAGAGCATCAGCAATAAAACAAGCCAAGCAGCTGGAATGTAAAATACGAAGTCAATTCAGAGCGAAAACTCTAGCATTCTCCCACCAATCCTGCCACAGAATCTTCCAACTCCCTGCACGTTCTATCTTTAAGTTGAACTGCTCAAGTTTATGAACTGTGAAATGTCCATGTATACTCTCTCAGCCCACACACACCATTCAAATTTATGAAGTTGTACTAAACTGCCCATTCAGCTAAATTGTAGTGTTTATTCTTATCTTGCAGAAATGCCACAGCCTTATGGGAAATGTGATAGTCCATTCCAGCTGGTCAGATACACGCATAACAAGCGCCACTCTCATTGCTGAGCCACCTGCCTAGCATCCACTCACCTCCTTGAGATTTCAGGGGATGGAGAGCCCTTCATTTTCCTAGTGTGTTCCTCATGCCTAACATCTGGAAGTGTATACCCTGAGTAGCAAACTGGGGGACAAAATACTTCTCCAAAGAACCCAATAAATTTGTGTTGCAGTCTACCAAAAACTTAACATCTGTTGGACACATGAGGCTTTCAGAAACATTTCCATAACACCCATTGCCATTGCTTTTCTGAAAATCTGAAGCTGCTAAGGAAAGAAGATTCAAAGGGCCAGAGAACAAACGGGGCAAACAGGACTTTTATTATACTGTGGGTTTGTAATGGAGGATCCTGGTGGCCTATCATGTCAAGTTCACATTTCTGAGTTTTCAAGACTTCTTGTTTTACAGTTTGCCTCATTGTGATGATAAGAAACAAGTAAACGTCTCAAGCTAGGTGCAAACCTCGTCTGTAGCTGTGCTCCTCTGTCTAACTCCAAAGCTATGCCTTTTGTCACAGAGCTTAGCGGATGGTGAGTTCCCTTGGTTTACAGTGTTCTGTAGGATAGGACTTAGATAATCCCCTACTCATAAACCTGACCCCTGTCTTTATATTATGTTCCATTTGGAATGTTGCTTCATCTAAGACTCAGAAAAAAAGTGAAACTCAAGAAGTTAAGAAATTTTCCTTCACTTACATGGAAATTGTATTTTCTAAGGATTTTGGAAGTGTCTGTACAGTTTCTTGGCTGGGGAAACAGTGGACTGCTAACTCCATGTCAGCAGTTGGTTGTGTTGCTTTCCAGAACGTTATCTAAAGGACCTAATGTGTACCTCAAGAGAAATCCAGTATGTTATGTCAAAAATAATCCATTGTCTGTTGACTTAAATGGTTCTGAAATGTCTATAAATAAAGAAATTTTCAAGGTTGCTCTTGTGGTTTTTCCTGAGTGAGTCAGACCTAGTACTGACTTCTCAAAGGCCTCATTCTCCAACCTCTCAGACATGAGGAACTAGAAAGGGATTCTAGTACTGCAAACCCCATTCTGAATTGAGACAGGCAAGATAAAAGTGACAGTTTATAGACTCTGGTAACCAGGCAACCGTGTCATTCAAAAAGGACCCAGTACCTGTGTGGTCAAAAGCCAAGTGCAGATATCTTTTAATTTGAAAGAAAGTATACATGTTCCAGTGAGAGGGGAACTGATGCAAATTCTGTCTTTGGCGTCTGTTGTTCAGCTGATGCAGAGATGGCCCAGAGCAGCGCTCCCAGCTGCTGGTGAGGAGGCAGGCCTATTCGCCCTACTGTATAAGCAAGTTTTACAGAGAGACTGGAGGATGACAGATTGGTTAGAGTTTTCGTTGTTCTCAACTTATCATGAAATCACTTCCCACATCTTATTTCTCAATCAGAGGACTCCCAGAGTCATTCATGCCCCCATTTCCTACAGTCCCACTTTCCCAGAGCTAAGCACTTGAAGAACCATACACATGACTAAACCTAAAAGCTCTAAGTCGGGGTCCTAATAATGCCTACCTTGGGTATACTGGGATGCTCCACAAACGATATTGCTGAGAAATTTGAAACTGGAAATAAGTTGCATTAGGACCACATGTCCTCTGATTCCTGTGGAACAGGCTAGAAAATACATAATCTACTGAAAATATTAAGCACAAGATGCATCCTGCTTTGCCCAATTGACTTTCACCTATGCCTGCTCACCTCGGCCCCTTCTTGCTTGGATGATTCATCTGTATGCTTTGGGTATTATTAGGCAGCATCCCAAGGCTTTGTACATTATGTTCTTCATAATGAAAGGGCCACCTATGTGTACGCAGCCCTTACAAGCTCCCCATTCCTTTGCCTCCAGAGTCTTCAAAGTTAGAGGATTCTTGAGCAGATGGTAAATGGCAGAAGACCTGTAAATGGAGACTGTGTTTTCATTTCCTGGCCACCTAGACCTGAATAATCACATAGAAACCATATTAATTACAACACTGTTTGGCCAATGGCTTAGGAGTATTCCTAGCTAACTCTTACATCTTAAATGAATCCATTTCTATTGATTTACATATTTCCATGAGGTTTTAGTTTTACTGGTAATGTTCCTATCTTTCTCCTTCACTGATTATATGGTATCTCCTTGACTCTGTCCTTTCTCTCTCTCTCTCTCTCTCTCTCTCTCTCTCTCTCTCTCTCTCTCTCTCTCCTTCCCTCACTCTCTCTCTTTTTCTGTTTGGATTTCCCACCTGGCTTTACTCTGCTAAGCCATTGGTCAAAATAGCTTTATTCATCAACCAATAAAAGCAACACATATACAGAAGGACATTCCACATCATCTCCCCTTTTCTGTCTAAATAAAAAGGAAGGTTTTAACTTTAACACAGTCAAACTACATGTAACAAAACAGTTATCAAGCAAGAATTACAGTTACAATATTTAGTCTATTTGTAGCTGGCAAAAATTAAAGAAAATATTCTATCTTTGTGAGTCCAAAGTTTCATATCGAATTTATCTTTTAATATAGCTAAAGAAAACTATAATTTTAACTATCTGTCTTCAACTTTATCAAAAGACTCCAGAAGAATATAATATTACCCAAGTAAACAGGAAGTGCATTGTAAACAGCTTTCAAAACTCTAGAATTGACAGAGACATCTTGCTGCCTGGACAGTCACCCAAACTTCTATAACACTGGGGCATCCATCTTCAGCCTACAGGACCATAGTATCTGGCAGACTTTACTATGAAGCAGGAAATTTGAAAGACTTTTGCCTATATTGCAGTTTGTCAGTCACTTTCTTCTGTGTCTTGCAGAATGTCTGACAGACTCTTTTATGAAGTAGGAACTCTGAAGGACTGTCTAGCCTTCTTTTGACAGTTTAAACAGTCATTTTTCTGTGGGTCCTACATGCCCAGTTTATACAGCATACCATCAAGCAGTCCCAGCCAGAGCATTTTCTTGCCCAAATGGCTGGCAAACTCCATAAAGGAACCTCTTCAATGCCCATCATCCTACTGAAGTAGATTGGTGGTGCTAGAACCAGACATGTCTCACTGTTGAGAAATGTCTAAGTTCTTAAAACATTTTAAATG
>NC_022020.1:11816938-11833953 GCF_000317375.1 Microtus ochrogaster | reverse complement strand
AACCTTAAATTTGTATCAATAGATCAAAATCCTTACTAAGGTAAAGGATTATCTCTATATCATATCCCCCTTTTTTTAGAAATTGGCTGTAACCATTAGCCATTTATGACCAACCCTTTTAAAATGAAAATAAACATTTATAAACAATCATTTTGGGAATTTGGAGATAGTTTTCTCCAAACTTCTTCCTGCTGTTTGTTGGGTAAAGTATTTTTAGGGTTCATGGAAATCTTTCAGGGGGCTCTTGTTCCATCAAACCACATTAGCCTGGAAGGAATCCACAGGTTCCCATCCTCTGTGGAAACAAAAGCAGAACCTCTTTTCCAAAGTAACATATTCTTAGACTCAAATTTTGAAGTCAAAATACCTTTAAAATATATATGTTTGTTTAGTTTAGAAGCCCCCAGAATCAAATGTCTCTCTGTAGTCAAAAAATTCAAAGAAAACATAATAATATACATAAGCTAGACTCTTTGTGTATTTTTCATCTTTTTGTGGCCCATTTTTTTAAGTTCTCTTTTTCCCTTAAGAACCTCAGTTTAATATCCTTAAATTATTTTTATCTGTATGTCTTTTATCCTCTGTCTTTAGAGGCTTTTTTTTTTTGGTCTAACTCTGTCTTTACTGTGCATCTGTAAACTTTTTCTGACCAGGAGCATTTTTTAAAATGCTAAGCAGGCATGGCTAGGACTAAAGTTATAGCGTTGCCTGTTGTCTTCACGCCATCCAACATGGCAGAGGTATGTTCAGAACCTCTGCAAGTCATGCTCACTGCCCCAGCTCCAGGGATGCAACCAGTCTATGTCACCATTAAACTACTTATGGCATGCTGCCTGCAAACCCCATTTAAGTGCTTTATAGCAGGACCCCCAGAAAGAGCTAGCCTTTTGTGCTGCCAGCATGAGTCAGGAAGTCATCTCTTAAAGAAGTCACACATTTGTTTGCCACCAGCAAACAGAACCTATTTTAAAAATGTGGCTACCAGGAAGCTGCAATTGATTCACATTTTTGTGGGTCTAGAAGCTTTTTTTAAGATTTCTTAGGCTTTATGTGGATGTATGTTGCCAAACATTGTGTGCCAACTTGTAAATGGAGACTGCACTTTCATTTCCCAGCCACCCAGATCCAAATAATCACACAGAAACTCTATTAATTGCAACACTGGTTTGACCAATGGCTTAGGTGTATTCCTAGCTAGGTCTTACATCTTAAATTAACCAAGTTCTATTAATCTATGTATTGCCATGAGGCTGTGGCTTATTAGTAATGTTCTGGTATCTTTCTCCTTTGGCAGCTACATCATGGCATCTCCTTGACTCCACCAACTTTCTCTCTCTCTCTCTTCTCTGTTTGGATTTCCCACCTGGCATTACTCTGCTAAGCCATTGGCCAAACAGCTTTATTCATCAACAAATAAAAGCAACACATATACAGAAGGACATCCCACATCAAACACTGTGACATTCCTAGGAGTGGGCGATTACTGTGCCTTGAAGATCAAGGCATCAGTCACAGAATAACAGGATGAAGCTGAGTCAAATGAGGTGCAGGGGATGCAACTCAGTGAGAATGCATGGGTTCAGCATGTGTGAGGCCCTCAGTTCAATCTTCAGCACCCAAAAATCAAAGGCAAATGAATGACGTCATTGGCACTCCCACCATAAAAAAGAGGAGCAAACTATAAGAGAATGAGACATAAAGTTTTTGGTGACCCCAAGCTGAGTTTGTGTCATGACCACTAATGGATGCAGTGAGAATTTCTTACAAGTACATTTTTCTTACAACTTGAACCAGTGACTTCCCTTAGTGATGGATATGAAAATGAACCAAGAGCAGTGTGTTTCACAGGTGGCCACAAATATTGGCTTCAAGAGATACAGTCCACTGAAAGATAGTACATGTAGTGGGGTGTTCTCAGGCCAGAGGCAGTGGGGAAAGATAACAGGTCTGTGTCCTCCAAGATGCAGTGACCCAGGAGATATGGACAACAGAGCTTTAAAGCAAGCAGAACTTTGGAAACCTACTCTCACAGGAATAAGAGTAGCACTTTGTCAATCCCTTCAGAGCCCACATGGGCTATCATGAGAGATAGAATTAGACCCTTCTCCTCCATTGTGGAATCATCACAAACCTCCTGATTTTCCCCCTGCTGTTAGCTTCCATAAATGATAGGAAGGCTTTGCCATGGATGTGTGACACGCCCTACTGTGATCCTCTAGCTTCTGTCCTTAGGCTGAAAAAAATCAATCAGAAGGCAATCCTCAACTGATCCTCCCCAGTAGGTACTAGCTAGAATCGAGGAAACTGCCAACTGGGCTTAGTGGCACCCCTGTAATCCCAGCACTTGAGAGCCACTGAGGCAAGAGGATTTCTATGACGTCAATGCCAGCCTTACTGCATACCAAGGCTCTCTGTCCAAAAAGAAAAGGAAAGAAAGCCAGAAAGAGAAAAAGAAAAACTTCTGCTTGTAAAACAGAAGCTGAGCAAATAAGTACTTGCTTCTGTTCCAGACACCCTGAGTTCAGTGCCCGGTACCCAGGTAGGCAGCTCACACCTAGCTAGGATCCAGGGCACTCAATACCCTCATGCCTTCCACAATAAACACATACACACAAGTCATAAGTCTTTTTTCTTTCAAGAGCCTCTGAGCAAAGCTTCTCCTTCACCCAAAGCGATGGCTCAGTAGAAATTCAGATAACCTGTAGGCACACATCATCTGGCTGTGTCCAACCTATATACTAGAAACAGCTTATGAAGGAACAGCAAGGGAGAAGGAAGCTGTAATGTCAAATATGGCCGCTAGGTGGCAGACACTTCCACCCATGACAGTTGATGATAGACTTTAATGACAAACCAAGGATCATTTCAAAGCATAAAACTGATTTGTCATAGGGCCTGCTCCTTCTTGCTCCAGAGATCTGATGCTCCCTTCTGCCTTAATAATACAGACAATTAGAAATGAAAAAGTTTTAATGAAAAAGATATATAAAGATAATAGAAAACTAAACAGCTCTTACGGAGGTGAGTGACCTTTATAAATTTGCTTTTTAGTAGTTTAGATTTCTGTCTTTGAATGGTGTGTTTGGTGATTTATGTTTTTACTTAGTCATGCTTAGCTGGCTTTTTCAAACTTTGGTGATTTGGGAATGAGGGTCACGGAGGAACCTGACCACTTGGGAGAGAATCACAGCTCACACTGCGGACTGCTGAGGTCATGTTCCTTCGTCACATCACCCCTGCTGCCCTAGTTTGCTTTCTGCTGCTGTGATAAACACAGACCAAGACCAACTTAGAGAGAAAGAATGTATTTGGCTTACAGGTGACGGTCCATCATGGATACAGCCAAGGCGGAAGCATGGAGCAGAAGCTGAAGCAGAGACCACAAAGGAAAGGAATTTACTGGATGCACCCCTCGGCTGGCTTGCTCCACTATCTTTCTCCCTCCCTCCTTTCTTTCTTTTTTTCTTGTTTGTTTTTCGAGACAGGGTTTCTCTGTGTGGCCCTGGCTGTCGTGGAACTCATTCTGTAGACCAGGCTGGCCTCAAATTCAGACATCTCCTGCCTCTGCCTCCCAAGTGCTAGGATTCAAGCTGTGCATCACCGCCCTACAACTACCTTTCTTAAAGAGTCCTAGTGCACTGGACCATCCTTCATCAGTTAGCAGTTAAGAAGCACACCCACAGAAAAGCCCACAGGCAAATTCGATGGGGGCAAGGTCTCTGATGAGGCTTCCTGTTCCCAGGTGTGTCTAGGTGTGTTTCAAGTTGACAAAGCTACCTGTGACTCCTCGGCTCTAAGATTCTCTCTGTTCTGTGTTGTGGGATGTTATTTTAACCATGTAAGGATGTGTTAAATTGGTTTACACTGCACTTGTTAAACTATGTAAAGATGTACGGCTGTGCCACCTGATTGAGCTAATACAAGGATGAACAGCCAGTAGCTCAGCATAAGAGGGATGGGTGGGGCTGGCAGGTAGAGACAATAAGTAGGAAGAGAAATCTAGGCTCAAGGGAGGGAAGAGAAGAAGAAGGGAGAATGAGGGAGAAAGAGGACATGCCCAGGGCCAGACAGACATGAAGACAGCAGCAAAGCAAGATACACAGTGCCCAGGGCCAGACGGACATGGAGACAGCAGCAAAGCAAGATACACAGGAAGAAAGGTAAAAGGCCTGAAGGCAAAATGTAGATGAAGAGAGACTGGTTAAATAAGTTGTAAGAGCTAGTGGGACAAGTATAAGATAAGGCAGAGCAATCATAACTAATAAGAAATTTCTATATCATGATTTGGTGCTAGCCGGTGCCCAAAAGCAAAGGCCTGCTACAGTTCTGCGTATATGGGACTAGAGGGTGCCAGGTTTACTGTTTTCCTTCATCTGAATTTGAAAAAGTTCAGGCATTTTCCTACTGAAGCAAATGTGTTCATCATCATTTATTTTCATTGTGTATGGTGTAGTATGTGTGTGCACATACATTTATTGTCACTGTGTATGATGTAGTATGTGTGTGCACATGCATTTATTGTCACTGTGTAGGGTGTAATCTGTGTGTGCACATACATTTATTGTCACTGTGTATGATGTAGCATGTATGTGCACATACACTTATTGTCATTGTGTATGGTGTAGTATGTGTGTGCACATACATTCTCTGTGAGTCTTGAGACTGACCACTTGAGGCAGGAGCACTTAGGAACCCTTTTCTGAAACCTGAGCTCTTCTTCTCACACCTTGAGAGTTCTTACTGTACTTGGCCTCCAGAGCAGTGGGTCCCACCCTCCAGTGGAGAGCCTTAAACCCTGCCTTCTGCTTCTCTCTAGTCACACGGTCTTATAGTACGTCAGTTGTGAGAACGGTGTTTTATGTGTTCACGTGGCCCTGTGTGGAGATGAACTATGGAGGTCATTCTGCATTCTTTCTCAGGCCCAGAGACTTCATTTAAATTCCTTGTTTCCTTAGACAAGAACAGGACTTGAGTTCTTGTCCCCATGACGGGGTCTCCCTGGGGCACATTGTTCAGCAGTAAGATGTCCTTGTTGTCGGACCCTGGTGATGGTAAGGTGTGGATGACATCTGTTCTGGATGAAGAAAGGCAGCATGTTGAGCTGTGGTGACCACATGTGAAGGACCATAATCCACCAGCCGCTTGGTTCATCACTGAAAACTCATCATTTGGAACATGGAAGGAGAATTAATTTCTCCTTCACGGATGAAGTAAGAGGTAGGAGAAGGAAGTGCATCCTGTTATCCCGTTAGCTCTCAGGAATATCTGCAGAGCAAAAGAGTGAGGGACATGTGCCATGAGCATCCCTGGCAGCTCCTTTGACAGGCACATGGATTATTGACTGATCACCCCAGCAGGTTGCCAGTACTCACCACATTTAAAGATCCCATCTTCCACTCAACAGACATCATTCGTTCCTGACTGTGACTTACTGTCAGGGAGGTGAATTGGTCAGGTTTTTTGTTTGTTTGTTTCTATGACAAATACCTGGAAAAAATCATTTAAAAGAAGAAAGGACCGATTTCATCTCCATGTCTGAGTTTCTGTCCACGCTTGGCTGACCCCATTGCTTTCTGCCCTATCACAGTGGAAGGCTGTGTAAGCTCACCTCAGGACTGCAAGGAAGCAAAGAGACAGGAAGGGGGAGGAGCAAGATGTTTCCTTCTGAGTCACACTTGGTGCAGGAGAATTGTCTGTATTATGTCTATCTGTTTTAAATAAAAGCTTATTGGCCAGGCAGGAAGTATAGGTGGGTCAACCAGACAGGAAATAGAGGCAGGACAATGAGAACAGGAGTATTCTGAGAAGCAGGAAGCTCCCTCCACAGTTCTACCCAGACCACCAAAGAAGCAAGATGTGAGCTTCCCTGCTGAGAAAGGTACTGAGCCATGTGGCCAACATAGATAAGAATAATGGGTTAATATAAGCTACAAGAACTAATAAATAACCTGAGCTAATGGGCCAATGAGTTTTATAACTTATGGGGATCTCTATGTGATTTTCTTTGGGGCATGCCGGCTCTGGGGTACTGGGCAGGACAGAAACCCCAACAAGCAGGCCCTCATGTTACACACACTCCCAGTGACCTTCTGCCAATGAGTCTCACCACCCAAAAATGCCATCGTTATAAATCAACTCCATGTATGGTGAATCCATTGCTTAGGTCTGTGCCCTCAGGATCCAATCACTTCCAGTAGTGGCAACACATGTCCCCTTTGCAGAGGTGAGGGGGGTCACTTAAAATCAGACCCTAGAGGGTGTGGCTTAGTGTTTAGAGGATGACGGGAGAAGTGCACAGTAGTTGCTGGGCTATGGATCCCCATTATCTCTCAAGGTAGCTCAGTTGCTCTCCTCACTCACTGTTTATAGAAACAGATCTCAGGCACAAACTGGCCTTATGCAAGCTAGCTGAGCCCTCTGCCCCTGATGGGCATTTCCAGCCTCCGGCTTCTCTCTCCCTGAGTTTTCTTATGTCTTTATTCACACTTCCTCCAAATTCCTCATTTCCCTAAATTCCTCTTTTGCTCTCTCTTCGCACCCCCAGTTTGCTTGTTGTGATGTTTTAAAAGATCTTCTGTCCCAATGTTCAGCAAGTCACTTACTTTCTGAGACCAACTGCACTGGAGAAACGTGTGGGTCTCAGAGGCAGATAGAAGGAAGTTTGCCTGCTGGTCGGCAGTTGTGTGGGTTCATTCATAAAGAAGTCTGGGTTCTTTTTCATGGGCATCTCCTATTCAGTAGGCCCTATAAATTAAAAAAAAAAAACAAACCAAAAACCTCTCCCTCCCTTAAGTCGCTTCTGGTCAGGTATTTGGTCACAGCAAGAAGAAAAGTAGTTAATGCAGCTGTCAGAAATAATGGTCATCACTCCCATTTTACGAACAAGAACATAGCACCATAATTACATGAGTAACAAGGAGTAAAGTCCCAACTCAAACAGAATTAAACTCACTGGAGTGGATGATGGATGCAAACCTCGCCCTTCTTTGAGACATGCTTGGCCCCAGAAGTAGCTGACAATGCTCTGGGGGAGGAGGGGCAGGGTTATGTGGCAAAAACAATTGTGGGAATAAACAAACAAGGTTTTCCCATGAAGCGAGGCATCCTGACCCAGGCCAGAGTGTGTAGGCTGTTGAGTACAGGACATTCTTGTAGACCAAGGAGAGCTGCAGAGAGAAAGCACAAGTCTGTTCTTGGAGGCATTGTGGGTGTCGGTGTTAGTGTTGTCAACTTGGTTATTGTATTATTATAATAAATAAATAAATAAATAAATAACTTATGGACACTACTGTGTCTTGTTGATTGAGGCCCCAAAGAGTGAGCAGCATCCAAAGGAAACCCTGTCCCATCTCTCTAAGGAAGATGATTTCTGCATATGTTGTCAGAAGGCCCTTGAACAAGGGAGGCAAGAAGCCCAGGAGAGGCAGCCTGCTGTTCCACATGTCCTGCAATATTAACACCAGCACACTGCTCTGAAGAAACAGGCCACAAAGAGAAACGGAGATGTTGCAGAATATGCTAAACGTTTGGTCATGAGGATGAAAGAAGTCAAGGGAAAAAACAGGAACAGATGGCCAAGAGAAGTAGGCTGCCATCGCCGAGAGCTTCTACTTCTAGTTCTGTACCAGGTAAAACTGAGTCTTTGACAAATAAATGGTCAGAGAGGGACTCTTGGAAAGAGTGGCTTCTAAACTTGCATGATAAGTAGGAAGACAAAGAGAAGGAGGGAGAAGGTTCAAGGAATAACACAGGAGTCTCAAAGTCCTAGAGACAGAAGAGAACAGAGCTTAGTTTCATAAGGCATCCAGCGGTAGAGTAGTGGTAAAGAACCCAAATGAACCAGTCGACATGGATGGAGCCCTTCCACAACAGGCTCTGCATAGCTCACACGAACATAGAGCATCCCCACAAACAGCCAGTGGAAAGCGAGCTGGAAGTAGGCTAACCCTGGATGCTAAGGAGCAAAGTAATAGGAAGTTAATTCATGTAAGAAGTGATAGGAACTGGGTGAAATGTCACTAGGCAATGTAGAGGAATCCATCAGCTCTGACAAAGTTGAGGAGGCAATATTTGGGCTGGGCTCACCTATTTGGCCAATGATGTTTGAAACGTGTGTCACTCCCTGCCCCCACCCCGGCTCCACATGCCAGTGAGTCTCACAAGCCTTAACCCCCTTCTCCTGATACAACATGGGAGAAGTAAAACTTCAACTTTATGACAATATCCCATGGTTCCTGGGCATTAAAAAAAAAAAGATAGTGCACACTTCCATTGGTCCCTCCCACCGTCGCTACTATCCCAGCCCATATGTCCAAACTTAGTCTCCAGTGTCATGATATTAGGAAGTGGGGAAGTGTTAGGTCATGAGGATGGAACCCTTGGAAACAGGACTGGTTCACTTGTCGAGAGACATCCTGCACTGGAGAGATGGCTCGTCACCACACCGCTCTTCCAGAACACCAAAGTTCAGTTTCTAGAATGCATGTCAGGTTGTAGTTGGCTGTTGTTATGCTCTTTGGTGATTCACAACTCAGCTCTCAAATAAAACACATGTTAGCTTACTCTTTTTATAAATACCCAGCCTTAGCTTGGCTTGTTTCTAGACAGCTTTTCTTAACTAATTATCTAATCTATCTTTTGCCTCTGGACTTTTACCTTTCTCTATTTCTATCTTTCCTTCTAATTCCGTGCCAGGCTGTGTAGCTCAGGGCCTGGCCCCGGCACCCTACTCTTCTTCTTCTCTCACTCCTTGGTCTCTTCCTCTCAGATTCCTCCTCCTCTTTATTCTCTGTCTGCCAGCCACACCTGTTCTTTCTCCTGCCTTGCTATTGGCCATTCAGCTCTTTATTAGACCAATCAGGTGTTTTAGACAGGCAAAGAAACACAGCTTCACAGAGTTAAACAAATGCATCGTAAAAGAATGCAACATATCTTTGCCTTATTAAACAAATGCTCCACGGCATAAACTAATGTAACACATCTTTAACTGATATTCCACAATGCCAGACTGCTTACAACTTCACATAGCTCCAGCTCCAGAAGATCAATGCCATCTTCCAGGTTTCTCTAACACCTGTACATAACTCCCCTCCCCCCCACACACAATTGAAAGTAAAGTCTTTTTTTTTTAAGAAAAAAAGATACCTCAGGAGTTAACTTGCCCCATTCTCCACATGAAGACATGATAAGAAGGCAACATCTGTGAGAACACAGGCCTTCACCAGACATCTAGTCTTCTGTGTGTGAACCCCCAGCTTCCGGTTACCATCATAAATAATGCAGTCTATGGCATTTTATTATAGCTGCCCAAATAGACTTTCCTCAGGCCAGAATTCCTGCCAGATCTTTCACTTCTGAGTACAGGGATGAAATGGGACTTTTATCCGCATACGCACCATACAGATCTCTCAGGAGTGGTCTCTGAGAGGAATGGATGTATCAGATGGTTTGTGTCAGAGATAATGAAAGGGGAAATGATTGCTTTGCTATCATAATGGATGGGAAAGCATTTGAAATGATCCTTTTAGCAGAATTATCAAAGTATCTTAAAGAAGAAAATTAAGTTTATTGCTTTAGATATGTTGAACATACAGATCATGATCTGATCTACAGCTAAGTGCCCAGTTGCCTGACTGAAATTTGACAAGATCTCTCCAAACATTAGCGAAAGCTTCCAAATAGCACACAGCCACTCGCCATGTGTCCTAGAGAGCACCAGGCCCTGAGTTTATAGCTCCCGCCAATCCCTTCAGGAAATGTACTTGACATTCTCACATCTAGGAGATAATCTGTGATCAAGAAAAACCACCCACAGCCTCATACCGATTACTTTAACATTGCTGTCACAATACTGCAAGAATAACTTGAAGGAAGAAAAGTTAGTTTGGCTCACAGTTTCAGAAGGTTTCAGTCCGAAATCTCAAGGTCCAAATCAGGAGCAGATGGAGAGAGAGCACGAGCAAGGAACTCAGGACCGCGAGGGGTGCACCCACACACTGAGACAATGGGGATGTTCTATCGGGAACTCACCAAGGCCAGCTGGCCTGGGTCTGAAAAAACCTGGGATAAAACCGGACTTGCTGAACATAGCAAACAATGAGGACTACTGAGAACTCAAGAACAATGGCAATGGGTTTTTGATCCTACGGCACGTACTGGCTTTGTAGGAGCCTAGGCAGTTTGAATGCTCACCTTACTAGACCTGGATGGAGGTGGGTGGTCCTTGGACTTCCCACAGGGCAGGGAACCCTGATTGCTCTTTGGGCTGACGAGGGAGGGGGACTTGACCAGGGGAGGGGTAGGGAAATGGGAGGTGGTGGCAGGGAGGAGGCAGAAATCTTTAATAAATAATTAAAAAAAGAAAATTGCTATAAATATCTGTCTCATGCAGATATGTAGAAGTACAATAAAATTTAATTATAATAAAAAAAGAAGGTTTCAGTCCATCATGATTGAGAAGCACAGCCGAGTAGTTCAGTTAGTGGTGGACAAAGTGTGTAGCAAAGACTGTACACACACACACACACACACACACACACACACACACGCACATACACAAGTATATACATACGTGCACACATATATACACACACATGCACACCAAGTGTTCCACAGATTCATACACACAAGTATATACACACATGCACACACATACATACACACATGTACACACACATATACACATATACATACACACATACATGCACACACACATACTTACACACTTTCCTCTTTTGCCCCAGAGCAGTATGAAACTCTCACGAGAACCACACCATGAAGATGTGTTTCTCTCACTGTTAATAAAAAGATGATTGGCCAATAGCTAGGCAGGACTTTGGGGGCTGAGAAAATGCTGGGAGAAAGAAGGACAAAGTCTGAGGAGTCTTGAGTCAGACATGGAAGAAGCAACATGGGAAGTTCATAGATGAAGTAAATGAGCCTCAGGGCAGCACACAGATTAATGGAAATGAGTTAATTTAAGTGGTAAAGGCTAGCTAGTAACAAGATAAGCTATTGGCCAAACATTTATAATTAATATTAAGTCTGTGTGGTTATTTGGGAGCAACTAGCAGGACACAGAGAAACTCTGCCTACAAAAAACCAAAACGATTCTTCAACCATGCTTTTGGATACTTCAGTCTGAGGATCATGAACTAAACCAAACTGCTGTTCTTTAGATGTTACTCAATCTCAGGTACTGTGAAAACTGAAAATACATACTTTCCACAAGACTAACTCAGAAGTGAATATAACAAAGCCAGTTTCTTAACCTATAGTGCTAGTGATATAGCATACATCTTACATTTCCGTCTTTGCTGTTCTGTCGCTTTCAGCATAAACTATATGTTTACTGCTGACACTTACTGCCTGTGCTGGGTAACTTTGTTGTTTGTGGTTGGTGCATTGGTGTGTTGGCAGGTTGGTGTGTTGGTTTGTTGGTTGGTGGGTTGGTGAGTTGGTTAGTGGGTGGGTTGGTTGGTGGATTGGAGTGTTGGTTGGTGGTTGGGTTGGTTGGTTATTTTGTTGGTTGGTTGATTGGTGGGTTGGTTGGCTGGTGGGTTTGTTGGTTGATTTGTTGGTTGGTGGGTTGTTTGTTTGGTGGGTTGATTGGTTGGTTGGTGGGTTGACTGTTGATTGGTTGGGGTTGGTTGGTGGTTGGTGGGTTGTTTGGTTGGTGAGTTGGTGGGTTAGTTGGTTGGTGGGTTGTTTGGTTGGTGAGCTGATGGGTTAGTTGGTTGGTGGGTTGTTTGTTTGGTGAGTTGGTGGGATAGTTGGTTGGTGTGTTGGTTGGTTGGTGAGTTGGTGGGTTAGTTGGCTGGTTGATTTGTGGATTAGTAGATTGATTGGTTGGTTGGTGGGTTGGTGAGTTGGTTGTTTGGTGGGTTATTTGGTGGGTTTGTTGGCTACTTGGTGGGTTGATTGGTAGGTTGGTTGTTTGGTGGGTTGGTGAGCTGGTTGTTTTGTGGGTTTGTTGGTTAGTTAGTTGGTGGATTAATTGGTGGGGTTGTTGGTTGGTGGGTTAGTTGGTGGGTTGGTTGATTAGTTGGTGGGTTGGATGATTGGTTGGTGGTTTGGTGGGTTGGTAGGTTTTCTGCCAACTTCACGCAAACTAGAGTCACCTGGGAAAAGGGAACCTCAGTTGAGGAATTGCCTCCATCATATTGGTCTGTAGGAATATCTGTGGGGAACATATCCTGGAATAATGGCATATGTGAGGGCCCAGCCCACTGCCAGTACCATTTCTGGGCAAGTGGTCTTGAGTTGTACAAAAAAGCGGCTGAGTAAGACAGTGAGCAGTCACCACATGGTCTCTGTTTCAGTGCTTGCCTCCGGGTTCTTGCTGTGCTCGAGTTCTTGCTTTGGCTTCCCTCAGTGATGGACTATGTCATGGTTAGATCTTTTTTTTGTAAACAATACATACCAGGGTCATCAGGGAAGTGGGAACTTCAATAGAGAAAAATCCCTCCTCTAGATTGCCCTGTAGTAAGACATTTTTTGATTGATAGCCCACTGTAGGTAGTGCAGCCTCTGGGTTGACTAGGAAAGCAGACTGAGTAAGCCATGGGGAGCAAGCCAGTAAGCAACACTCCTCCTGCATGGTCTCTGTTTAACTTCCTTCCTCCAGGTTCCTCCCTGCTTGAGTTCCTGCCTTGACTTCCCTCAATAACAGACTGTGACTCAGAGGTGTAAACCAAATAAACCCTCTCCTCCACAAGCTGCTTTTGGTCAGAATGTTTTATCACAGTAGTAGAAAATCAGCTAGGACATCCCTGCAACCCCATGAATGGAACACAAGATATCGCAGGCCTTTCTTGTAAAGAAAAAAATCCAGGACAATTTATTCTCCCTTTTCGTAACTCGGGCAAGCTTACACTCTTAGGAACAGTACGACAGGAATAAAATAGCCTTCAGGAAACAAAAGCAAGACTTCATTTCCTTGAAAAGGGAAGTGGAATCTCAAAGGAAAAACAAATGAAAGGGAAGCTTACAAGTCTGCAGCGGGAGGAAAGGGCTCTGTGTCAGCATCCTGCCAGCTGGCAAGGTTGAGACACCAGCACTAACCTCTCCCCAGGCAAGAATGAACTGAGTTTGAGATTCTCTTTCTGAGGTCAGGAAGTGGTCTAACTGGTCTTTCTGCCCCTGCACAACTAATGCAGCGCTCTGTCCCTGGTGGACAGTTTAACAGCTTTTGGTTTTTGGTGGGTGAGCTGATAAATGGGTGAATGACTAGATGGGTGGATTTTTAAAGCATATTCATCTTACATTCTAAATTGTGTGTATGGGGCCAGTGTGTCCATATGAGTGCAGGCACAGAGGTATTGGACCACCTTGAGTTACAAGAAGGTTGTGAATGGCCTAACTGGAGTCTGGGGATGAAACTCAGAACCTCTAGAAGAGCTCCAAGTGTTCTTAACCACTGAGCAATCTCTCCAGTCCTGGTAGATTTAAATGCAGCAAGCAAGTTTTTTGGGGTTTTTTTTCTTCTTTTCTTCTTATTCTCCACCCTTACAGCAGCCTTTTCCTCCTGGCCCCACGGGCCAGGCAGCCATCAGATCACCCTCATCAGTACTACAGGGCCATGTCATGTCATAAACAGTAGATCTAGACAGCTAAACACCAGAGGGCAAGTCATGTTTCCATCTTCCTGGTGTCCCAGGACTGGCCCAGTCTGTCCCCGCAGGAAATAGTCAGCAAACTATTATTTTAGTGTTTTTGTTTTGTTTTATTTTTTGATAAGGAATATTAATGTTTAGTCAATATTAAGTCCGTTGAAATACCTGTACTTAGTTAATTTAAATTTTCCTTTTGTGCCCAGAATTGAAGTCTACAATCAGTTTTCACTCCAATGACATAATGTCAGCTTTCAAAAGACACAAGGCAGCCGCTTCTAGCTTTTTCCCATTTTTATTTGTCTTCTCTCATTCCAAATGATACAAAAAAGCTTTCAACTTAATGAATATATAATTCTCTCTAAATTAGAATGTGATTTACGTTTTGCAGCTTGAAAGGCTTGCCTCTATTAGATTTTCTTCTTTCCCTGTGTGAACAAGCAGATGCCTTCTGCCAGATCCGCCTCAACGCAGAGGGAACATGGGAGTCATTTGTTACATCTTTAATTCCCAAGGGCCATTTCAAAGAGGTTCTCTTTCCAGTTTTGTTCTTAGAAAACTCTCAAGAGAGTCCAAGTCTAAAAGGAACACTGTACAGTTTCCTACCCAAGATTGAGAGGAAACGGGCAAAGGTTAACAAAAACACGAAGAAAAAAAAGTTACCTCATTCTGTTTTATGGAAGGCAATTTCTAAGTGGCTTATCTGTTATGAAGATAACTTCATCCATGCATTTATTTAACAGTTAATTAGGAGCATCTCTTAAAAGATTTCTGCAGCCATAATCCTGGCTAATAATATCAAACTGATGAGCAAAGACATCACACCTACGTGTTCAGCTGATGATGTGGCAAAGATCATGAAATTCTGCAAAACTCAATCTAAAGAGAGTTGTAAATCGCACAAATACCAGCTAATGGATAATGAGATTCTATTCTAATGTTGATAATGTGCAATGTAAGTGTTTCCTGTTTCTTAAATAGGATATCTTTGACCATTTAAGCAAGTCTTTAGCACCAAGCATCCATAGACTCGAGTATATTAAAAAAGCCATTTTGTGTATGCCGCTTGGAGGTAATGAGAAAGTACTTCTCAATGGGACACGCTTAAGAGGAGACATCAATGTCTTATTAATAGGTAAGAGCACGCTGAGTTAATAGTGCATTGATAACTTATTTTTATTGTCCCCTCCTCACCATGCTTGTGTGGTTCGGTGATGTAATATGAGCACAAAAACAAAAGGCCAAACTAGCACCGTTCCCATGTCATCATTTTCTAGCATAAAGATGTGTTTGCTTTTTATTAGCGATGTCTTCTATCTGCAAGAACATCATTTGACCTTTTGCACAAGTATGTTATGTCCTATACATCAGCCAGGTACTCCAAATTCCTCCACTTGGTCCCTTGCTCCCACCATTATCTGACTATTGATCTACTGAAAATTCTAACAGTCTGAATTGCAGTCAGAATCCTTTCTAACTGGGATGATGTTCAGTCTTCCTACTTACCCGCGAGCAGATGTGCCCAAGCCGAGCAGAGCTTCATGGAAGCCGTGGGGTGCTTTCATCTAAGAACTTGAACTGTTGAATCTCTACCTGCTATTAATTCAGTCAATCAATGATGGGTGCTCTGGTGGGCTGGGGGAAGGATACAAAAACACATATATTAATTCTGCTTAATCACAGAAACAGATCAAATATATTCACTGAACATGCAGTAGGGAAATAGTGCATGCCAGGTACCACCTACAACTAACAAAACAGGAGTGAGAGACACAGTAGACTATAGTTACCAGGGTGAGGGGCACATCTGCATTAAACATTCTAGGAGCTGAATGACAGATGAAAACCTGTGACTGTAGACAGCTGGGTTGTTGCAAATTGGGGGCCATTTTTTCAGCTCTCTGCTGCCCCCTCAATAGCCAATCATTAACTCTGCATGTGGCTTCACATCCTTGTGAGTATTAGGTAAGTCCTCGTGCAGGGTACAAACGCAAACGCACCCGTACCCCCGGCTTCCACCAATGCACCCGTACCCCCGACTTCCACAGGTCCAAGGCTAAGCTAATCTGAGGGCATCTGAGACCTCCGGCAGAGATTGCTCCACCCCTCTGTAACCCTCACTTAACTGATGTTTTTGCCAATGTACTTGAAAGATAAACCTGATTTATGGCTTCCTTTGTTCTGTTACTGCAAACACTTCATGAATCTATTAGCAGGCCAGAATATGGAATTTGGGACCTGAATCCTGCCCAGGGCCATGGTCACTCCAGATCAGAATAAACTGTCTCTTCCTCTCCTTGAGGTAACAACTATTTGAAGCTTTTCCTTAAGGAGCTTCAGGAAGAGAAAGAGGGGATAAAGAGGTACAGAGGTCAGTGCACCGCGCACCAGAATGATTCACAGTTCAAGACAGAAGTAAGCAGAATGTCAACAGAAGGCACAAACAGAAAGTGCCAGGAAGGAAGTAGTCTTTTTATCACTTTTTCTTTTACTAACAAAGTATTTGTGTGTATGGAGTTACGGGCTATGGATGGAGGTACAGGCGTGACTTCCACGGCAGACCACATAGAAGACGACTTGTGGGAGTTGGCGCCTTCATTCCACCAGACGGGTCCCAAGGATTCAACCCAGGTCGTCAGGTTTGACAGCAGACACCTCTACCCGCCGAGTCATCTCACCAGCCCTTCCTTGGCATATTATTTAAGTCAACAATTTGATAATCATAATTAAGAACTTAAATGCAGCCGGGCGGTGGTGGCGCACGCCTTAATCCCAGCACTCGGGAGGCAGAGGCAGGCGGATCTCTGTGAGTTCGAGGCCAGCCTGGGCTACAAGAGCTAGTTCCAGGACAGGAACCAAAAGGCTACGGAGAAACCCTGTCTCAAAAAAAAAAAAAAAAAAAAAAAAAGAAAAGAATTTAAATGCAATGCTATATGTGCTTTAAATATTCTTCCTGAAGAGTCATTCTTTGCAAGGTGCTTTTCAGTTTTACCATGCCTTTTGCTGTCTACCACTCAGTTAGACATCTGTAAACACGGATCACTCCAGGCACTTGGGATACCTGGCAGTGTGAGAAGAGGGGCTAAGGGCTTGTGGATATTAGGAATGCAAACATGAATTTAAAAAACCTTTAAAAAATACTAAAACCTAGCATCTTTCTGGGTGTTCTTGAATGTTTATCTGCAGGTAATTTATTTAACTTGTTTTTTGTTTAATTTTGGCTTCTTGGCTTTGTGAGTCGGGGTCTTGCTATGTATTCCTGACTGATTGGTACTGTACACTCTTGTGCTGCTTTGAATGAGAATGGCTGCCATGGGCTCATAGATTTGAAAGCTTGGTCACCAAAGAGTGGCACTGTTTCCAAGGATTAGGAGGTGTGGCCTTGATGGAGTGTGTCACCAGGGA
>NC_022020.1:11807650-11816838 GCF_000317375.1 Microtus ochrogaster | reverse complement strand
TCAAGAAGTTCCCCGCACCATGGTCATGGTCTCTTCACAGCAATAGAACACTGATCAAGACACTTTTCAGAGTCCAGTCTTGTCTTAAACTTGCAGCAATCTTCCTGTCTCATCTTTCCCAAGTACTGGTATTACAGGCATGCACCCTCATGCTGGGCTTCCGACTTTTTTATTGAGGTGCTGGGATGAAAGCCAGGGCCTTTTCTATGCAAGGCAAGTGCTCTACACCAAGCCATACCCCTGCCTGAGGATATGTAAAGGGAATGTTCCTCTCTGCTGTGTGCTTTCCAATAGTCAAAGTGGAACTGAGATCAGAGGAGCCGCATTTGGGTTCATTTTGCTGCCCATAGAACCTTAAGTAACTGCCCCACCTGGCTGCCCCGCTGGGCTGACTCCTGCTTCCTTCTCTGTGGTGATCTGCAGTTGCTCAGAGCCCCCAAACAGCAACATCCTCCACTATTGCTGGAGATAAAGCCACAGAAAGATGGAATTAAAATAATTAGCCAGAAGTTCAGACTACTCACATTAGGCGGCTGGAGGCCGGAGGAATGGCCTGCTATTTCGCTATTAAGTTAGTCTTACGTGCGGCTGGTTAGAAGGAACAGATGATGGAATGACAAGGACTAACAGGCCAGGAAAGCTGCAGAGTGAGCCACAGGGAGCAGGGACCGCACAGCAGACGGACACTCGTGTTGGAACAGAAGGAAGAGGGGAAGTTGGGGGGGGGCAGAATTTCATTTCTAAGGACACTAGTAACCTATATTTTTATAGACTCTTTCTGAAGATTATCGAAGTCTTCCTTTCTGTTGTTTTATGTTATTCATTCATCTGTGTGTGTGTGTGTGTGTGTCTGTCTGTGTCTGTGTCTGCACACATGTGAGTCTGTGCACATGAAATCAGATGACAACATAGAGGAGTCAGTTCTCTCTTCCCACCATGTGGGTGAGAGTGCTTTTCCCCGTGTCACTGAGCCATGTCACTGGCCTTAAGTTTACTACTTGAAAGAGAGAGAGAGAGAGAGAGAGAGAGAGAGAGAGAGAGAGAGAGAGAGATTAAGCTTCTGCTGAAATGATAGAGATAAGAAATGGCCAGGGAGGGCTGGGGAGATTACTCAGCTGGTAAAATGCTTGCTGTGCAAACAAAGACTATAAAGCATAAAGTTCAATTCAAAGAAACAACGGCGAACACAGACAACAACCCCAATGTTAGGCAAGTAGAGATGTGGTGGCTGAGGTTTGCTGGCCGGTCAGCCTAGCCTAACCTGGGTAAGCCCCAGATCCCAGTGACAAATTGTCTCAAAAACATAGGTGACCCGAACAAGATACCTTCCCAACAATCCATCACAGATGGGGGAAGGGCTTGTGAAGGTGCCATTCCTTAAGGGCAGTAGGCAGTTATAGCTGCTTTCAGGGTGGGCTCACTTCCTCCAGTGGTGTAGCCCCTGGTAGGTTGCTCACAAGCCAGTAAATAACCTCCCATCCGTGCTCATGCAAGCAACACTAATTAAACTAACTAAATACACACAAAAAAGGCGTGAGCATAGTGGAAGACTGGTGGAGGAAAGGATAATGGGGAGGGGGATAGACAGGTATGAAAGTGTCAAATATTACATTAAAAAAAACTGAATGCTCTCTTGGCCACATTCCACTTCTGAATCTACCAGAAACTCATGAAAAATTTTAAAGACATAGAAAATAAGAAACTATCACTTTGGGGGAAGAAGATGTGATTCAGTTGGTCATGTGCTTGCCAGGTATGTGCAGAGTCCAGTCCCCAGCATGACATAAATCAGGTGTGGTGGTGTGGAGTGAGATTTCATTTGTATTTAATGAATAAAGCTCGCCTGGAGATCAGAGATTAAAACCACCCCACTAGTCAACCTTACAGACCAGGTGGTGGTAGCACACACCTTTAATGCCAGTAGCCACACTAATTTGACATAGAAACCAGGTGGTAGTGGTGCATGCCTTTAATCCCAACCCTAGAGAGGAATATAAGACGGGAGCAGACAGCTCTCAGACGGTCTCATTCTGAGATTCCTGGAGGCAGGATTACCATTTTGGACTGAGGTAGAGGTAAGAGCCAGCAGCTGGCTGTTTTGCTTTTCTGACCTTCAGGTTGAACCCCAGTATCTGTCTCTGGGTTTTTATTAATCATTCTACAGTGGTACACTCCTTTAACCTCAGCACTTTGGCAGGTGGAGGCATTAGGATCAAGAGTTCAGGGTCATTGAGCTAGAGCATTATGAATTAGACCTAGACCATGGGCGGAGGAGATGGCTCAAGAGATGAAGGACTTGCCACACAGGGATCCCCAGAACCCAAATAAACCAGTAGTGTCCATCTGTAACACAGAGCCCTAGGAGGGAGATGGATCCCCAGGAGCTGAGGGAAGGGTCGCAACACGCACAGCTAGCCCGGTGGACAAAACACCACCTGTTGCAAACAAGGTGAAAGGTAAGACCCAGCACTGAGGGTGTGTCCTTTAATCTCTACACACACTCCGTGGCATGTGTGTGGGCACATGAATACTGGAGCACATACACACAGGGTGGGGGGAGGTGATTTTAGAGACACAGGCTTTTAGGAGGGAATTACAGTTCCTTTCACCCCTATATGACCTAAGCCTACACTCAAAACTAACGCCATTTTTAAGGGCAATGTATTATGAACAGTTTACACCTTAGATGTGTGTACACAGGAAAGGCCTGAGGACACAGCACCCAAGTCTGTGGAGAAGTTTAGACCCCGCGGCAGAGGCCTCCGGAGCAGAGTCACCAACACCCGTCACCTCTCTCCCCAGGTGTCACTTCCGTTTGCGTCTTACTCAACCGTTAACACCTGAGAAGGAGCAGACCCGTCAGCCACTCTGTCTTCTTTTAATCAGCAGGGTAATGTTTGGTTTATTTACTTCCTAAAATAGTTTCGATGAGACAGAGAGAAATTTAATGTAAACATATACATATTTATGATTTCAGATCTGGTGCTTGAGTCCCCATCAGCAATGTGTGAATCTATGTTGTATATAGAAGACAATTGCTGTCTTATTTACTCAAAATTCTCAGCAAACAATGGTAGATATTTCCCTATTTATTCTCATCTTCTTTTCATGTATTTTATGAACTTCTTAAATATTGCATATTGTGACTCAACTCTCAAAAATTCAATATTGGCACAAAACAAAAAGGGCTCATTATTCTTCCATTTTAGCATTGCAGTATTCACATATATAAGTAATAATAAATCTCACAGATTCACTTCAGGTTTATAATTAAAAGCTATTGCACCTGGTAATTTTTAAAATATTCCTTTGAATTTTCATACGGTAAAATTGTAATACCCACAAAAAGGGAACTATAGGTTCTTTGACTCCACTGACAACTGTGTCTTCTCACAACCATGAGGATCCTTAAACGGCAGCTTGTTTTCTCTTCAGCTGTCTCTAATGCTAAAGTAAGCAATATTTTTTGATTTCCATAGATTTTAATATATGCTGCTTTAAGAGTCCTGAATAGTCACCATCCCTGAGTCGTTAGCTGTTTTCTCTACCTGTTGTGTTCATGAAGAGTGGACACCAGGACATGGGGGTCACGGCTCATTGCACCCCGTGGAAGAACAGGTGGCAGAAAACCACCTCCTATTCCCTTCCTGGTGCCTGTGGTGTTGATACAGAGAGGTGAAAATTTAGTGGGGTGCCATGGCAGGCTGAGAATGGGATCTCTTATGGTATGACAGTTTGAAAAACATCATAATCTCTCTTTTTTTTAAAAAAAAAAGTATCAATTTTATTTGTGTGTATGTATGTGTGCGCGCACAGGTGTGAGTGTATATGCAGGTGGGAGCATGCAGGTGTGAATATGTGTGCAGTGTGTGTGCCTGCGCACATGTGGAGGCCAGAGGTCAAACTTGGGCATCATTCCTTAGTTTCCATCCATGCTTCCTTATAAACAGGGTCTCTCACTGGCCCAGGGCTCACCAGTCAAGCTAGACTGTCTGGCCAGTGAGCACAGAGATCTGCCAGCCTACTTCTTCCCGGAACTGGAATTACACTGCACCCAGGTTTGTTTGTTTGAGATTCATTTTGGCTTTGTGTATGTGCACATGTCTGTGTACATGAATGACATGTGTGTGCATGTATCCTTGGAGGCCAGCTGGAGTTACAGGCAACTGTAAGCTGCTGGACTTGGGTGCTGGAAACCGAACTCAGGTCCTTTGGAAGAGCAGCAAGAGTTCTTAACTACTGGAACCATCTCTGAAACATCTTGTTGTTTTTTAATGTATAGGCTGGGGACCAAACTTGGGTCCTTGCACATGCACAACCAACATTTTATTGGTGGAGACAGCCCCTGAAATATCATTTAGAAATCATTCCGAGATCAGTTATTCCCAACACAAGAAACAGTATTTTCTACAGTGATTTTTCCAAGGTCTTCGTCTCCATTTCCCTTCTTGGCCACTAGGGTATGTACGTGAGCCACACTGTACCACTCACAAGACCACACCCCTTCCCAGGAGTGCATATAACCTAAACCAGCACAAGCAAATCTTACCCTACACAGTTCCAACCAGGAGCTGGGAAGAAGAGCCCGGTCGTCTTTGTGGCAGAGCTGTTGGGGCCTCAGTTTAGTCCCACCAGCAGCCACAGCCCTGACTCAGTGATGGAGCTGGATTGATAGGGATTGACAAGAAGGGAGAGCAGAGGACAGAGCCCGGATGACCTGATGCCAAGGGTGGTGCTGCTTCCCATCAGCACCGGTGGATCCCAAAGTCCAGATCTGCAGCCAATAAAGTGTCCACCTATTTATGCGAACTTGTAAATTCATCCATGATCCAAAGGTTTCTGAGTTTTATAACCCAGAGTCCAGTTTCAATTGCTTTGTTCCGCATCCTCTTCCCCCTGTTCTGGCTTCCATCAGAATGCCTGTGACTAACCAGAAACACTCACACTTTCCTTAAAGTCAGCTACAATTTCTCTCTCATTTCTCATGACTCTGCCAGGCGGCAGTGGTTAAATGAATAGAGTCTTAATGCCCCTGTTAAATCCCAGTGCCAGCTGTCACTAGCTGGAAGATAAAAGCCTCCTGTATCACCTGGACTAAGTGGCCTGTGCAGGAGAATCCTGTAGAACCATGTTCTTTCTCTTGTGGGCTGTGATGAGGTTGTCATATCACAATTTATAAATGTCACCCGTCATAGGATTCAAAGAGCATTAGTTTACGAAAACATTCCAGCTATCAGGGTCCTGGTCTTCAGTGTGCCCTTCCTTCCCTGGACCTGCTTACACTGTCATTACAAATGATTCAAAAAGATAAAACCCAAGGAAAGAATAACACGGAGGCAGCATCAGCCTAAAGAAGCCACTCAGAGGGAAACGAGGAGAAAATAGCCCGAGTGTGAGTTAGTGGTCTGGTGCTTGCCTTGAAGGCTTCATAAAACTCCAGAGCAAAAAAAAAAAAAAAAAAAAAAAAAAAAAAAAAAACAAAAAACTCCAGAGCAGGCTCCAGGAAAGGTGTGGCCTGCTAGGGGAAAATTGAGAACTGGAAGATAGCAGTGTTGGTGTTAGTGCATAAGCCCAGCATTCAGGAAGATTAGCGGGGGGAATCCCAAGTGCAAGGCTTGCATAGAACATAGAAAGTCCTTGTCTAGGAAGAGAGGGTTGGAGGGGGCTATAAACCTGGCACAGAGGCACACACCTGTAATCTCAGCGCTTGAGAGTCTGAGGCAACAGGACTGCGGTTTGTTAGAGGCTAGCCCGGGTAAGTCTCCAAACAGCAACAGTTAGAAAATAGCAGATCTCCTTGGAGTGGTGGAGTGTCTGAGTAGAGAAGGTCATTCCTCTTTTCTGATACTAAGCATCTGTTTTTTGTTTGCTCTGATCCTGGCCTGGAGGCTTGCTGGAGTAATAATCAATAATGGAGATGCTGCCTTCTCAGTGATGGCATAGCCTACATGGTTCCTGGTTGAGACCCTGTCCATTGCTCTTGGGTTTTCCAGGACGGCATAGCCTATGTGGTTCCTGGTAATGACTCTGTCCGTTGCACTTGAGTCTTCCAGGACTGTCTAAAATGAAAAACGTCACAATCCTAGATTTTCTGAGATTTACCAAGTCACAGTCATTCAGGCTGAGGACCCCCTGAGTCACTTTCAGGAAGAGGCCACCTTGGACTTAAGGGAGGTCACTCCAGTAGGACCTGGGATGAGTTTTAATTTTATTTTGCAATTATCAGAAAGGAGTCAGATATTAAATCTTTTTATATAATCAGTAGACTAAACCCCAAAAAAGCACACCATAGTAAAATACCAGAAAAAGAAAACACTTGTTTTAAACCAGCAGCCGGCTGCAGTAGGAGCATTTGTAACATCAGCACTAGGAGGCAGAGACAGGAAGATGGTGAATCTGAGGCTAGCCTGGGCTATGTAGCAAGACCCTTTTTAAAACAAACAAACAAACAAACCAGATGGCTAAGCTAGCCCTGCATGTTATATAATTTGTGCATGCTCTAAATATAGATGCATAAAGGACGTACACATAAGATTTCTTTTCAAATAAGCCCCCTTCCCAGCTTAGATGTCCTAAGCATGGCTATTGGAAATGTGTAATAAATTTAGTCATGTAAAACATCCAAAAGGAAAACACTAACAAGTAAAATGCTGCCCCCTTGTTGCTTTTTGTCCTCTGCCCGTATGGGAATCCGGAGTTCCTAGGTTCTCAGAGTACTGTGCATGCAAATGTGCTAGTGTGCAGGCAGGAACAGCCTCAGGATACCCTTGTGGGAACGTCATCAGAATAGGGCCAGAAACTTGCTCATTTTATAGCATTAATAGTCAACGGAGATCTTAAGGAAGTCAAAGACTTCCTCTTGCCCTAGGGAACAAAAGCAAGCTGTACCCCTTCTTTCTAGGGCGCCACTGACAAACCAAAGTCCAAGTCTACAGAAGTCCTGCCCGGAAACTAACAGTTTTATTAGGCTTGCATAGATAAAGAGAGGTTTATTTACAAAGCCACAGGAGAACCACACCACTGATAGGTCTTACCCCAGCACTCACGACCACCTCCCTGTAGCTGGAGGCCTCCATCTCAGTTAAGCTTCCACAGCCAACTCACTCCAGCACCTCCTGGGATCACAATGCCACGCAGAAATACGGCAAGATAATATGCAAATGAAAGGCAGGTGCAGGAGATAAGTTCTGAGTTACTGATAAAGATCCTATAGCCCGTTGCACCTACTTCTGCTCTGAGAGATGGCTCCAGCCAGCAAGCCGTGGAGGTCTCTGTGAGTAGGCACAGCTATTATGATGAAGATGGCAGCTACTGTGCTCATAGGATGACATTCTACAATAGCAATTAAAGCAGAAACAAGGAAGACTGTAGGTCGAAGGCTGGTCTTCCAATCGCCAGTTCAAGCAAATCCCTTAGCAAAGCAAATGCCCATGGAAGGCCATCCTTGCCGTCTTCACCAGCCAGGCAGGTGCTGCACCTCTCTTCCTGTGTGGAGATCTCACCACCCTCCACCTGATACTCGCAGTCCCAGCATCCCAGATTGACCAAATTCAGGGCTTTGAGTTGTCCCAATCCAACACCTACCCTATCTATGTGCTGCAGCCTGCGCAGCCTGGATAGCCGAGACTGGTGGGGGCGGGGGGGGAGGTGTGTGTGCCAGGATTGAGACACGGAGGCTTCTTTTTAGGTGGAAGAACAGCAACCTTTTATACCTCTACTCCTTCTGTGGGGACCCACCGGCCAGAAAGAACACAAACATCCTTGTCAATTACAGACCACAAGAAAGTTCACCTGCCAGAGTGGGGGCAGCTGGATCACAACAACCTATGACCTGTCAGAATGCATGAAGGGACTGATCCTGGGAACCATAGCCACATGATCTTCACAACTCTGGGCAATAGCAGGATATCTGAAAGGACTTTCAGGGAGGGCCCAGAACTGATGGTGGACCAGAAGCCAGAGGCCTTGAACCAGATCAACAACTCATTGCAATGAACATTTACAAGTAAAGCTGAGTTGACAAAACGGTCTACTGCATGACACACTGCAGCTCCTGGTGTCACCAAGGTGAACCAAGAGGTGTTGGAGACAGGGGGCTAAAGTGTTTCTGTTGCTGTTGTAGTTAATTCATTTTGTTTGGTTGATAATTAATATTTTTAAATTTTTCTTTTTGGGGGGATGCTACAGGGCTGAGGGACAGATAGGGAGGGGCTGGGAAATGAGTGATTTGGCATGTGATGTGTAATTCCGAAACTATCAATTAAAAATTTTGTGTGGTGATATTTTGTTTGTGCTCTAACAAATAAAGCTTATTAGAGTGCAGAGCTAACCATTAGTTATCCATAGAGGCCAAGCGGTGGTGGCACACACCTTTCATCCCAGCACCCGAGAGGAGGAAACAAGAAATGATGTGTCTAGAGGAAGTGATAAGGCAGGGTGGAGACAGGAGCTTGTGATGTAGGAGGGTCTTCTATCTATCTGTTGCTTTCATTGGTTAATTAATAAAAGAAAACTGCTTGGCCTGATAGGTCAGAACATAGGTAGGCAGGGAAGACAGAACAGAATGCTGGGAGAAAGAAGCAGAGTCAGGCGGACGCCATGAATCTCCGGCTCGAAACGGACGTAGGTTAGGATCTTTCCCAGTAAGCCACAGCTTGGTGGCGCTACACAGATTTAATGGAAAGGGGTTAATCAAGATGTGAGAGTTAGCCAATATGAGGCTAGAAATAATGGGCCAGGCAGTGTTTAAATGAATACAGTTTCCGTGTTATTATTTCCAGGGCTAAGCTAGACGTGCAGGAGCCAGGTGGGATGAAAAGCAGGCCTGCTCGCCTCATCACTACAAGCTTGGCCCCTTTTTCACTGAGAACTTGGTGAGGTAATCTTTCAGCATTTACCCCAATATTTGACTCTGGGTTTTTATAATTAAGACCAAATATAATTCATGCTACAATTATTGTAAAGAAAAAATTTTAAAAAGATGAATGCACAGTTAGATGACACCATAGTGAGCCATGAAAGACTAAAGGTTTTCCTGAATGGAACAGGACAGCAGGGCCACTTCCACCACCAGATTCAGAACAGCAGGGGGCTCTAGCCACTCCAATATGGCAAGAAAAATCAGACAGAAAAGGCATGCACACAGAAATGAGCAATGCACACAGAGAAGGCATGCACACAGAGAAGGT
>NC_022020.1:11801799-11807550 GCF_000317375.1 Microtus ochrogaster | reverse complement strand
GGGGAGCCTCGTGTGGCCCCTGCCTTTTAACGGGGGGCCCAAGGCAATCTGGGAAGAATATCTCACACCTGCGCGCAGGTGTGCGCACAGGCAACCATAGTCCAGGGGGAGTCTGGGAGTTGTAGTTTTCCAAAAGAACAACACACACAGAGAAGGCATGCACACAGAAAAGGCATGCACACAGAAAAGAGCAGTGCAGCACTGTCACCTGCCGTTGCAGACATGATAGCGTAGCGAGGTCACTGTGCACAGGTTCAACATACAAAAGTCAGCGGTCTCTCGTCATACCAGTAAAAACGTGTTGGCCAAAAGTATCTCAGGGCCTGTAGGACAGAGAAAAGCCTGGCTCTAGTCGGAGGGAACTGAGTGAGGATGAGACAGCAAAAACTAGGTAGGCACCCCTCCAGCCAGAGGGAGGGCTTGGCTGTCTCTCATTGGCTGGAGGAACCCCCACATCACACCATGTTATTTAACCTATATAAGATGATGCTCACAGTAATAAACTGAGTTCCTGCTTTGACTTGACTCCCTATCGCGTCTGATTGTCCCGCCTGTGGGACTGTGGAATGGGCGGATAGTGCACTCACCTTTCCCTGGGGAATAAGGCGGCTAAGGAGGCCTAGCACAAAGGCATGAAAAGTTGAGATCTTGAGTAATTTATGATTGCCTCACCAAAAAGGGACAAGGAGCTGTAATTCTAATAGGACATGTTCAGAATCTCTGCCAGGTTGTAATGATAGCAAAAGATGTGTCCTTAAAAATACTCTAAGGATAGACACACATGGCAAGATCCTAAAAAGACAACAGAGAAAAAAATGCAAGTTCTCTCAACTTTTATAACCAGATTTCACACAATTATTTCAAAATCCCAGCAATTTTTTTTCCAGTTACAGACTACATTACTCTAAAATATATCTGGAAAGGAAAATGAATGAATATGACCAAAACCACGTTAAAACATCAAAATGAGAAGAATTCATCTACCTTATTTTAAAACTCACTGTATCCCACCATACAAATACTGTAGTGAAGGCTATGGGATACTGACAGGCAATGTAGCAATTGCTGCTATGCAGTAATCAAGATTGTGAAGCCCCTTTTGCAGAGGACCAGACATACACATCAGCAAAGCAGAACAGACCCTTCAGTGACAAACCCAAACACGCAGCCATGTGCAAGCAAGGCTGCTTTTCATCAGATGATGCTGAAAACCTGCTCTTGTGGAAAGGGAAAATCTCCCTCAACCTGACTTCTCAAAACCAACAAATAACAAATCACCACTCGTGCATAAAACACTAAAATGGTTAAGGGTTTTTGTTTTGTTTTTGTTTTAATAGAAATTATTCACAGTCGACAGCCAGGCAGAGATCTTAAAATCCTAGTCCAAAGCATAACCTATTCATTGGGAAATAAAAAAATAAATTGGGCTTCATCTAAACTTTTGTTTTGAAAAATTCTGTCTGGGTTTTTCTTGTTGTTTGTTGAGACAAGGTCTCACTATGTAGCCCCATCTGGACTAGAACTTTGCTATGTAATTCAGTTCTTCTTGCCTGTGCCTCCGGAGTGCTGAGATTTAAGCCATGCCTACCACACTCCACAGGAATCTAGAAAGAAAAAAGGGGGGGGGGCTGGAGAAGTAGAGAAAGAACCAAACAGGAGAGCACAGCCTGGCATGTGTGAGGCCCCAGATCGGGTCCCAGTGGGGGACAGGAGTGCCACCATGCCTGGCTTGGGGAAATCCTTTCCCACAGCAATACCTGACAAAAGTAGACTATATAGACTATATAAAGACCTCCTACAATAGAACAACAACAGCAAAAATACAACTGAGCACAAGCAAAAAAAGATTTCATATGCAGGTGGTGAGAATAAAAACATGAACAGAAGGAAATGCAAACCAAAGTGATAACAGAACATGACCTCAAGTACATCAGTGATGCTGAAACTAAAGATCAGAACAAATCGTGAAGACATTGGCCCCACGTTTGTCGGGACTAGGGGGCAGGAAGGGTGAGCAGGTGGCTCACAAGCATAGAGAATTGAAACCATTCTGCAGGTGATGGGCATACACACGCCATGCTTTTCTAGAAGCCCAGAGATTATGCAACAACAAATGTGAACACATGACAGGACTGGGCTTCCTGCTGTAGAATTTTACTTTAAAATGTGCTGCATTTGTTTATGCTGTGGAACATTTGTTATAATGATTCAAAGATGTGTTGCATTCTTTAATGTTGCCTTTGTTTAACTCTGTGAAGCTGTGTTACTTTGTCTAAAACACCTGATTGGTCTAATAAAGAGATGACTGGCCAATAGAAAGGTAGGAGACAGGATAAAAGGGGATGGTAGACAGAATAAATGGGATAAAAAGGGCTATTAGGAAGGAGAGGGAAGAAGGAACAAGAAAAGAAGGAAAAGGACTCCAGGGGTCAGCTACACAGCAAACCATGGAGAAAGAAAGGTATACAGAAATAAAGATAAAAGCCAAGAGGCAAAAGGTGGGCTTTTATGGGATAATTTAAGTTAAGAAAAGCTGTCTAGAAACAAACCTAGCTAAGGCCGGGCATTCATAAAAAAAGAATAAGACTCTGTGTGTGCTTATTTGGGAGCAGAGTGGAGAGCTTCCAGGGAGCCAAATGAGTTAAGAGTACAAAACCCAACAACTACAGCTGCCAAGGATAATGGCGTAGCAATGTGGCTTTGATTGTCATAAGAGATGCCTCTGATTCAAGCTACTGATGGTGGGAAGGCTATGTTTGTATGGGGAATTGTATTTAAGAACTCTGCATTGTCCACTAAATTTTGTTATAAATCTAAAACTACTAAAAAAATATAAGCAAGGTGTGGTGGGACCTGTCTCTAATTCCAGCACTTGGGAGATGAAGGCAGGAGGATTACAGATTAGAGGTCATCTCAGATGATATAGTGAGACTGTCTTAAATAATACAAAGTAATGATGATGATAATAACAACAACAAACAAAGGCGGGCAAGGACTCAGGGAAACGGATTCATTCATGTAAGGCTGGTGAGGGTACAAACTGTCCTCTACCCCAGATTTTGAGCTAAAAGTTTTCATGATGACTTCAGTTTTACTTTAAGGCAGGATCAAGTATCCAAGACCACCGGAGAAAAGAAGGAAGGAGCCAGTTTAGAAGAGCACGTGAGGGAAGCCCAGAAAAGCCTCCCAGTGTCCTTCCCTGCTTTGGGACTGGGCGGCACTGAAACAGCCAAGATGCTAGCCCAGGGTATGTCTTCTCTAGTGACCCTTGGTGATTGCTGTGAGATACAAACGATATTTCGTCCCTGCGTAGAAGGAACAATAATTTGGAAAGCTGTCTCTGTTTTCTTTCTTTTACTGCCAGAGTTATGCACCTAGGGAGGCCTGAACTGCTGAGACAGGCAGGGAGGGAGAGAGATGACCAGTTTGACGTTTCCTGAAAATAATGATTTATTATCCGTTCAGCTATTTACGGAGATGGTCGGTTTGGAATGCTGTGAAGGTCATATGGCTTTTGTGAAAAATTCTTCCATGATGAAGAATCCTTTTCATCTCACTTGCTGGCTGTCTGGTTGAGTTAATATTCAAAAAGCATGTTGCTGAAAGGAGAAAATACAATTGATGACACAATTCCCAAATATAAAAGCTACCTCTTCTGTGATTCACAACGCAACAGTCAGGTTTTCAAAGGATGCCCCCACAGCAGTCTCCTGGCTCCACTCCCGGCTGACATGCAGTGCTTGCTCTGACCCTGGGAAGAGGTTCTGGCCTTGTGGCTTGAGTGTCTCAGACGGAAATGAGGCCAGCACGGTGAGGGTTCATGCTGGCCTCAGAAGGATTAGCATCCAGTTAAGATCTAACTGAGCTGCAAGACCCGTTACCGCTAAACACACTGAAGAAATCCGGAAACGAAAGGAAATGTAGAGGCCTCCTCACACCTGACAGTGGATTTAATGACTCAGAGCAGGGCTGTTGTGACATCATGGCAGAGTGTGTGTCCACATGGTCCCTGCCATGTCCCCTGTGACATCATGGTGGCATATGCATCCACTCAGTGTTCCTGCCATGTCCCTGGTATGCTCATGTTGTTACTCTTCTGTTGACTCATCTCTTTGTTTTATCAGGTTTCTTTCACTACTCTGACATGTGCTGACTCGGTTAGAGCCCTCACAACCTCTCTTGCACCGCCCAGGTCTAGGGAGGGCTCTTGACAGTCACCTGCACCTGTACTGCTGGTCCCGCCTCACCACTCTGAGCCCCTCCCTGCACCCATGTCTGGGGCATCCTTCCTAACAGTGGGGACCAGGCACACAGGCACAGCTGCAGACAGGGAGTCCAGCAAGGTCCCACATCGGATGCTCTACTCCTGTTATTTAACTCAAAGAATGAGCTGGAAAAAAAAACATTCAAAAGAAAATCAACTTGTATACATTTAATTTACTGTTCTTGGTATTTTGAGGAGACAAGATCTCTATATAGTCCTGGCACTGCTCTGTAACCCAGATCCTCCTGCCTCTGCCTTCCACTTGCAGAAGTTAAAGGTGTGTGCCATCATGCCCACCTTATGTATTTTTAAAATGTGTGCTCTAGTGCTGGAGGATGACATTAAACATCCTCCTCAAGTTTAAGACAATGAAGAATACTAAATGAATATAGAACCGATTGTTTTCAGCATCACTGACCATCTTCCAACTGATTTTGCAAAAATAAGAGATGGAATCATAGTTAAATAATGATACACATTGAAAGAGAGTTCTACACATCATGTCTTCATACTGGATTCTTACTGGACTCTTCACACATGGTCTTAAGCAGTAAGTCCCTCTGCTTAAGACAATACACTCTTCCTTTAGTTTGCCAATATGTTGCTATTCTGATCTCTTTTTTCCATTTATCTCCCTAGCCATCTTCTAAATCCTTTGGTCTGAATAAAATGGAGCTCCATGGCTCAGATTCTCACTCCAGCATTCAGTGTGACACCTAGTGCTTTGAGCTCTGTTGTAAGGCCGGATGTTGCTCTGTGTACCCTGCTCTCTATCTCTGTGTTCTCTGGAGAATTCCAGGCAATGCTCAACCCTACCAGCTTTCATTCAAGCACTGTCCTCCCTCAAAGGCCATCACCCAGGCAGTTTTGTGTCATCCCCTATGTCTGCCCTCATGTGCTGGCATTCATGTGGTGAGCACAAAGGCCTGGTCCATGTCCTCCAAGGTGAATGTGTGGAGGGGTCTGTCGCAGTCCCCAGGGTCCTTGGAGGACAGCTGAAGCACAGGTGAAGCCCAGCCTCACCCCTACCCAGTGTGGCTGCTGCCCTCTTTCTATCCCAGGTGCTCCCCAAAACACTCCTCAGTAAACCGTCTGCACCCAACTACGCACTCGGAACATACGGACTAGGAACCCATGTTTGGATCTGGAGATTGCAAACATCTGGGGTCATTTAGAAGTTTCATCTGAGGCAAACTTAAAACCTTTCACATGAAAAAAAAAATTACCCTGGAGACAGTTACTCCAGAAGAAGGCAGATGTCACTGGAACCTGCATTAAGAGAGACACTTCCCCAAACACACATTCACCCACTTCCTGAGTCCAGCCATCTGAAGACCCTCAGAACAAAGACACTGATAAGCCATGTCCCCCTTGTTAGGGAGGTAGAGACTTACAGGGAAAGTCATCTGTGTGGGTCAGTTGTGTGGTTCACCCACGAAAAATCATAAACAACCAGAAATAACTCCTAGAGAATGAGGCCCCTCCAA
>NC_022020.1:11799511-11800949 GCF_000317375.1 Microtus ochrogaster | reverse complement strand
TAATATAACAATATATGTAATTCCATCAGTTAGACTCTAGTGCACTATGTCCTCACCAATAATTGTTATGGTGGCTGCCAAAAGACAAATGGAGTTCAAAAGAGTAACTGTTCTGAACAGTTCTATGTTAGCTTGATGTCATCTGAGAAAAGGAAACCTCAATTAAGAAAATGCCTCCATAAGATTGAGCTGCAGTCAACCTGTAGGGCATTTTCTTTATTGGTGATTGATTTTGGAGGACCCGGTCCATTGTGGGTGGTGCCACCCCTTGGCTGGTGGTGCTGCGTTCTATAAGAAAGCAGACCGAGCAAGCCATGAGTAGCAAACCAGTACCCTTCCATAGACTCTTCATCTGCCTCGGCCTCCAGCTTCCTGCACTGTTTAAGTTCCTGTCCTAACTTCCTTCAGTGATGGACTACAGTGTGGAAGTCAAATAAATCCTTTCCTCTCCAGCCTGTTTTTGGTCACAATGTTTTATCACAGCAATGGAATCCCTAACTAAGACATTTTCTCAGCGTCATCCATGTGCATTATCAGCATCAATCCCAGCAGGACAAGAACGTATCTAGTGAGAGAGTGAGACAGTGAACCTCCCAAGTGAGCCCTCACCTGCACTCCGCTCTATTGTCTTGGACAGTGCAGATTCCGCCGTTCTGACACTCAACCTCTGAGCAGGAATTGTGGACATTCGAGGTTGGGACTGGGTCTGGGACGATCGAGGTGGGGACTGGGATTGTCGACGTAGAGTTGAGGTGAGATATATCTGCAGAGGGAAGGATGGTGGAAATCGACTTTTGTTTTACTTGTCATTAGACAAAGATAATACTCAGAGTTCGGGCTTGTGACAAAAGTCTTGGTGTGTGATCCCCAGCATTCCTATGCAGTCAGATGAGAATCAGGCAAGAGGGGAGAGTGGCTTTTGGTGGCAGACTTGATGTCAATCTCCAGACCCCATGTTTAAGAAAAAGCCATATGAGGTCTCAGCACTGGAGAACCAGGGAGAGAGGTGGCTAACAGGGTTAGAGACCAGCCAGCCTACCAGGTAGAAGTGAGAGACTGTCTCAAAAAACATGGTGGGTGGTGGCAAAGCAGACAGAGTTATCCACTTATTTACACACACACACACACACACACACACACGCACGCACACGATGACACACTCAAACTCACATACACCAAGTCAGGGTGCTATATATAACAATACCCATGTTTAGCCGGCACTTGAAGATCTGAGTCCAGCACCCATTAGTGCCTGTCCAGAGTGCTGTGTATCCTGGGTGAGGAAACACTAGAACAGATTTCCAGCCTAAAGATTTCAACTGTTGTTCCACAATACAGTAAATAAATGTAGCCGGGCGGTGGTGGCGCACGCCTTTAATCCCAGCACTCGGGAGGCAGAGGCAGGCGGATCTCTGTGAGTTTGAGACCAGCCTGGTCT
>NC_022020.1:11797447-11799211 GCF_000317375.1 Microtus ochrogaster | reverse complement strand
AGTAGGATGTAAACATCATCTCCCTTGATGAACTCCCTGCTCTTCAGCCTCTCGTAGGTTATGAAGGCACTGGTTCCATAGCCTCTGGTTCTGTAATACTGAGTTCCATTAGGGAAGAAAGCCGTATTTCCCAGCTTGGAAGGCCTGTCCCAAAAGTAGCTTTCATTACCTAAAAAAAAAAAAAAAAAAATTATATGAATAGGCTGTGTTTAGCATCATCATAGCTCTCAGTGGTAGGAAGTCTCAGCAGCCTTCTGAGCTGCAATTGGTCCTTTAAACTGAGTTAAGGCAGTGAGTGGCTAAGAGTTTCCTATACAAGCAAAGAACAATTTATCTCATAAACTGAACTTAATGGTATCTAGTGCCATCCGGAGGGACGTGTTGGAAAGAATGAAATATTCTGCATGTTCAAACCCTCCAGTTTCTGTTATGTTTTTTTCTGTCAGATTCAGTCACTATTTCCTATGCCATTTTGATCCATCCTTGCGATTTATAAAATTCCTTTGATGATATTCGGTTTCCCATAATTCTATGTTTCCTTCTAGTCAGTTTGCAGAGACAAAAGACTGGTGAAATTCCAAGTGTGATCATGGCTCCCTGGGTGATGACTCTTTTTGAGACTTGGAATGTAGCCACCACTGGTGACAACCCTCTACGGTGCAATAATAAGATGTCACCACCCACTTCCATGCTGTGGCCACCAGTGTCCCAGCATCTCCATTCTGACTGAAAATCCTCTTCTCAAGAGCTGATTGTGTCCCACAGTGCCAGCAGTGTGACCAAGGCAGCATGGGCGAATGAAACTCACTGTCAGAGGAGCTCTCCCTCCCCACAGCCTATTGATCTCCCCTATTCTCCTAACGATTCTATGGGGCTATTGTTCCTGCCTTGGTATGACAGCCAAGAACCCTGGGACTTCAGGAAGGGTTTTCTTCGGGATCACATGACTAATGAAAAGAAAATGTTGACTTAGACCCAAGCATGCCGGCCTCTAAAGCCAACACTCGTTGGCCAATACCTAGAATGCAGGGATGATAAAATCCCAGTGTCGCAGTCTTTGCTAACATCCCTAACAGCCTCGGCCTGGGGACTGTCTTCCACAACTGAATCCTTTCCCTGAAGCTGAAAATCCTTACCTCGAGGCTGAACTTCCATAACTAGACAACGATGCAATCTCTCATTCCCAAATGACCATCCCTCCTTGAACAACGATCAAGTCCCTAGCCATGAGGAAAATAAGAAGCTACAAACCATTGGTCATCGTTGGGTCTGTAGTTATACTCCGTTGGTTGGACATCCGCTGCCGGATGTCAGGATTTTGATCCAAGAGTGTCATTGTGGCTTGTTGCCAGGGACACGGCCACTGTAATTGATCGTCATTGGCACCAGAGATCAGGTAGAAATAAATCCCCACATTAGTCGAGGAATTCAGATCCAGGTAAACCTGATAAGCATAGCCTTCAGGAGAATAATATGGAGGACTGTACACATCTGTATTCTGGCTGTCAAGAAGTTGTGTGAAATTCGGTATATGCCAGATATGGTGAGGACACCTGGTTTCTGAGAGATTGATGTCATCGATAGACAGACCACCTGATGATGATCCAGAGCCTCTGAGTCCTTCAAATGCCACTCGGAATTTCTCAGTCACTTGCAATGTTACGTAGTAAAGTTGCCAGCTCCCCATGGGTATATCTGCAAAAAGAGTCACTGTTTCAAGAGTGATGAAGAATTATGAATTCCTTCCTGACATGGTCAGTATTA
>NC_022020.1:11795040-11797027 GCF_000317375.1 Microtus ochrogaster | reverse complement strand
CCCCCTTTGCTGCCATCCACTTCCTTCCTGTCTTGCACATCTAGCTCACTGGATAGGGAGATTCTTAGCTCATTTAAGCTGGAAATGAGAGGTGAGTCTCTCTTCCAGTCATAGGATACCTCTGGTAAGAGGGAAGCTGGGAAGGGAAAGTCAAACTACCATCTACCCCTACTCCAGTGAGAAACAGCGTGCAGAAGCACTTCAGGAGCCCCCGTGACAACAGGGCAGAAAGTCATACAAACTGTCGGTTCATGCTGGAGGGAAGCTCGACTATATCAGCACTGAATGATAATTGAAACTGCCTGGAGATAAATTGTAAACATCAGATTACAGAAAGTGCTACTGCCCATGGATAGATTACATACTGAACAAAACCTTCCATCTACATTTGAAGGTTTGGCTTCAGTATGGTCCTTCCTTCCCATGAGGCCCAGAAGGTGACTGTCTTTCATTCATAGGCCCAGGTTGTTCATCCTAGGAAGATCTGCATCCCAAACATGGACAATGACATATATATTTATATATTTGCATTAGTATACCCATTATCACATAATTCATACTTAGAAAATTAAGATATATCGTTTCAATATCTATCTTACATAACTACATATAGAATATATGTGCAATGCATGTGTGTTTTCTCTGAGATTTAAAACCTCACTGTACTTGGGTGGCCACAAACACAAGCAGCCATGTATTTCAGAGGTTTCCGTGCATGGGAGGGGCTGTGACGTATACTGCAGAGTTGACTCACTTCGTAGTGTGTTTGGTTTTCTCTATTAAATTAAGGGGTCAGTGTGTACAAGAAGAAAGAGTACTCTGTTCGCTGTTGGCCGTTAACCACGAGTGTCAACGTGGTGGGATTGAGAACCACCACAGAGACCACTCCTGTGCATATCGGTGAGAGATTAGGTCAATTGAAATGGAAAGATCATCCTAAATATGGGCAGTGCCATTGTACGGGCTAGGATCCTTGACGGCACCAAGAGAAGAAAACGAGATGACCGCATTACCATCGCTCTCTGTAACCTTGGTGACAGATGCAGTGTGGCCTCCTGCCTCACATTCTTGCCATGAGGGACTGTGATCCAGAAAAACCCTTCCATGCCTTGATTTTGTCACATATTACATCCTAATACTGAGGCTCACTAAAACAGTGGCCCACATCCCTTCCTTCCCCATCTGCTTTAATATATGATCAGTTGGCCCACCTCTCCAATACATGGTTATCTGAAATGTGGACAGCTCCTCCCCACAGAAATAGTGCCCACAGGGACATTGACTTCATCTCATAGCAGACACCTTCACTGGGATTCATGTTTTTAAGCTGGAAGTTAGGTAGAGTCCTATCACCACGTGTATAGCCCTTACTTAGGTAAGACTGGATTACAGTAAGAGAAAATAAGATGTCCCAACAGTGCTTATTTAGGGACAAGCCCAGGCCTCCCTGAGGCCAGTCCTGCCTTTATCCATTCCATAGTTGAGTTTCTTTTAGCCATCAACCCACCCCATGTCACCCAGAGTTTACAGTGTTTTTTATTACTGAATAATAAAACTGAAGGCCACAGTTCCAGAGACCAGCTATGTTTTCTAAGTAAGTATCACAAAGGACACTCATTTTATTTTCCTTATCAAATAAGGCAGACAAGTTCTATTGAAAGTCGGTATTTTCATCCCTTGCTCTGTGGCTGCTCTGTGGCCGCAAGTAGCCACAGTAATTGAAGAGATCTCACCTGCATCCAAACTGGGAGACTGTGGATACTGTACCTTGTATTTCTCTCTGTAGGGTTAAAACCCCGTTTGGGTTGCCTGCAGTGTACTCCCGGGTGTAGATTTTCACTTGGTCCTTTTCACTTCCACTGTTGTACAGGTAAAATTCCAAGCATTGAAACCCTCTCTTGGGGTACAGCATTCTGCTCTCCAGCATTGCTGTGTCCCCCACATTTGCAGAGCTGCTGTCGAAATGCATGAAGAAGCCGGAATCTGT
>NC_022020.1:11791877-11793755 GCF_000317375.1 Microtus ochrogaster | reverse complement strand
CCTGAGTTTTGGATCATGCCACAGATATTTTCCAACTCAAAATCACAGGAGTCCATAAAACTCAGCGAAGAAGCTACAAAAGCAAACAAGGAAACCGATGTGAGCATTTGTTCAACACAGTGACGTAAGAGATCAAACCTGAGCTGGTCACAGAACTATGAGGAACGACACTGAAAAGGGAACATCTGGTTGACTGTGTGACCTTCTGACTGAAAGACACTTCTCTGCCTGCAGAAGCCCAAAACCAACTTAGTTTGTGTGCGTGAATTCCCAGTCCACATCAATCCTTTCTTCTCGTCTATTTGTGAAAAAGTGAGTCAATATTCCTCCTGTTAGTCAAACCTTAATGCCACAGCAAAGGTTATTTTGTCTCACTTACGGGACAACTGCACATTTCATTATGACTTAAAAGAGGCTTGAATATAGAAATGGTCTACACTGGAATTAGCAAACCCTTTGACAGTCAGCATGGGGCTCATTCTGCAAGGACTCTGGCTGCTTTAGTAAATCTCAAGGCAAACTTCGAAAGAAGACAAGTGCTGAAAATGGCTAGTAGATGGGGACCTGGGTGATATTCTGATATTTTTTTAAATCAAACTTTTATGATCTTAGAGACCACAAAGGTGTCCAGAACATCCCTTATCCAGCAAGGAGAGGTCCTTTCAAGGTGCCCGTCACTTACAGCAGTTGTATAGATGGTTCAGCTTCAGCAGGTCATAGTCACTGAAGTCCATTCGTTGGCCAATCACATTTTCAAAGTCCGAGATTCTTGTGACAATAGTGGGCTCTGTTCCGTTCTGGAAAGCTGTCTTACTGTAGTGCATGACCGAAGTGTAGTCATAGGGTACATTCAGGGAATCGGACTCACTGTCATCATATATGTTGAAATTGTGTTCTCTGCCTGGATATGTTTTAAAAACTTTAATTGTTTTATGTTCAACGAAATAATGCCGCTCTTACTTAACACTGTTAACGGAGAAATACAAAACATAATAGAGCAAACTTTATGCACATTATCTCCTGAGTGTCACGTGTTCCAGACACCCCTGTCTTTGGACCCACTATCATGCACAGTTGTGATAGCAACAGTTAAACTAACAACTTGACACTTCCAGTCCAGCCCCAAGTCTAAGGTTCAAATGACTGGGGATGGAAAGGAAGGTTCTGCGAAGCAGTTTGGAAACATTCAGAGTCACTGGCCAGCAATTCTGATGGTTTAATGTGCTCACAGCAGACCGGGTAAAAGCAGGACTTTAGGGAGTATGCTAAAATGGGACCCCGCATTGATAACATGGCCAAGAGTCATTAGAAAAGATGGGCATCATTGAAGACTCAAAGGTTATGGATTCTTGTACATGCATATAGTGCATTATACATTATAAAACTGTAAATAAGTTAGTGTCTTAGCAACAAAGTGTCTTATCCCCCCAAAATGAGTGAAGAGGTGACAAGCTTGCTGACTGAGTTTATTTTAAATGAAGCAATAAATGTGCTATTTTATTAATATTCACATAGCAAAATGTCATCTTGTTGCCATAAATGTATACAATTATAATGGTAAATTTAAAATGTTATTTTTTGAGCCATCATGAGATCCAAAGACAATCGTTTTAAAACATTTTCCTGAGTGTATTTAGAGAAGACACCAGGATGCTTAGCATCCTTCTATTGGATAACTGATTGCAATTTGATATCAGATGAATTTGTAGACACAGTCAAGTACATCTGGTATCAAAGCACAGACACCCATTGCCAGGCTGGTCCTGATGCAAACACCCTCAGAAAGTTGACCTATAGCTAAGTATATAAGAGAAACATACCTGATAGAATCCTGTCCCAAACTATAGTGACATAGTCATCTCGGTCAGAACGAGACTG
>NC_022020.1:11784381-11790691 GCF_000317375.1 Microtus ochrogaster | reverse complement strand
CTTCCTTCCTTCCTTCCTTCCTTCCTTCCTTCCTTCCTTCCTTCCTTCCTTCCTTCCTTCCTTTTTTACCTTTTTCCCCTTTCTTCTCCTCCACCTTGTTCCTTTCCACTCTTTGCTTTTCCTAGTACTGTGGCCCTAACCCAGGGACACACACATATTAGGCAGTCCCTCTAATACTGTGAAAACATTATTTTATAGCCAGGGAAACCAGGTCTAAAAGTCAAGCTCTGCCCAGATAGCAAAGGAAGTTATGTTCCAGACCTTGAACCATGGTTGTGGCACAATGCCCTGAGGAATAAGTCTCCTCGGAACCTTATCAGGTAACCCTGGAACTTACCCACTGCCCTTGAACACTGATATGTAGTTAGCTTCTCCAGACCAGGGCTTGAAGTCGATGCAAGTTTTAAGGCGGTAGCGCTCGAAGGCATTGAGGATAACTCCTTTAGCGTTCATATCTGACAGAAGACAAAAGTGTGCACTGAGTTCTCTGTATCAAACCTAACATATCCTTAAAGTAAGGCAGGATGCCATGGCTACTGCATGACTTCCTTAGAGCAGGCTGGAAACGGGGCCCGATAGTAAAGCTTTGAGAGGAGAATTTCATTCTTCTTTGAACCGAGCAGAACATGTGTGAAAGCATCACAAACTGCAGAGACCTCAAGCAGGGTAAGATGTCCATTTACCCTGTGTCTTTACTACCACAAGCCTTGGCTAAGTTTAGGTCATTTATAGAATTTTTGACCTGGCTCATGTCAGCAATCCTTGCCATCCCAAGGATGAAGGAAGTTCCTGAAAATCCCAGGATCTCAACAAACAGAGGAACAGTTCATGAGACCTGCATGTGGTGAGGTCCTCTGAGTTCACGTGCACACTGTGGTACATGCACATTCACACCATCAATGAATAATGCCAATTAAAAATATAAAACAGAAAATGCAATAGGTTACATGAAAGAAACAGAAAAATCTAGAACACCATAATTACAATTATATGAAAATTTGTTTATTTGAATTGGAAAAATCTATGCTGACTTCTTAACCTATCATGTTTTCTAAACAGTTGTTCTGTAGGCTGACCTGCATCCTTGGTCATCCCCGCACTCAGTACCCTCTTCTTGGTCCCTCACTTAGAGCCAGGAGTCTGTAGAGAGCCCTGATGTGTGTGATGTGCAAGGACTGTATACCAGACATGCTCACTACCAAATGAGTTCCATCCCCAGCCCAAGAAACGCTTGATTCTTAAGGTGACATTGTTTTTCATATTTCCCCCAAAGGGTATTCTTAAAGCTGATGCTCCTCATAGGCACTGCTCACCAGTCCACGGAGAAACTGACCTCTTTACAGCAGAACCAGGCTGGTTTGTGTTCTCTGTGTCTCTCTGTCAATTCTCTGCCTCTGTCTGCCTCTGTCTGCCTCTGTGTCTGTGTCTCTGTCTATTAGTGTGTGTGTGTGTGTGTGTGTGTGTGTGTGTGTGTGTGTGTGTGTGTGTTTCTCTCTGTGTCTGTCTGTAGCATGATTAATAAAAACTCAGAGACAGATATTAGGGTTCAACCTGAAGATCAGAAAAGGAAAACAGCCTGGCTCTTACCTCGACCTCAGTCTGAAATGGCGATCCTGCTCCCAGGAATTTCAGAATGAGACTGTGTGTAAGAGCTGTCTCCTCCCATCGTACATTCCCCTCTAGGACTGGGATTAAAGGTGTGCATCACTTAACACCAGTTTCTATGGCAAACTAGTGTGACTCCTGAAATTAAAAGTGTGTGTCAGAACTGCCTGGTCTCTATGGCTGACCAGTGGAACTGTTTTACTCTCTGATCTTCAGGCAAGCTTTATTTATTAAAATATAAATAAAGTATCACCTCATTTCCCCTTTTTGTCTAAAATGTCTAAAATAAAAAAGAAGGCTATTACTAATATTAGAAAAACTATATACAATAAATACAATGACTATAATACAAATAGGCAATAAATACATCAACAATGTCTAGTCCATTTGTATTTGACAAATTCAGAGAAAATACTCCATATCTATCCTATCTTGGTGAGTCCAAAGTCTTATACCTCACTTACTTTTTTTTTTCCTCACTTACTTTTTTATCATAATTTGCATTCTGCATCAGGTGAACAAGGAAAACTATAACTATCTGGTCTTCAACTCCCTCAGAGACCCAAGAAGTAAATAATATTAACTGAGTAAGCAAGAAATGTGAGCAAGCAACTTCAAAAAAATATGTGAGAAATGACAGAAACAGCTGCTTGCCTGGACCATCACACAAAGTTTCTCTGCAACGTTGGGGCATCTATCTTCATCCTATAGGACTAGCATATTTGATAGACTTTCTGTGAAGCAGGATATTCTGAAGGGCTGTCCCTTCTTGTCTTGACAATGTCTGGCAGTCATTTTCTTTTGTGTCCTGCTTATCCAATTAGGACAGCATACTGTCTACAGTAAAGGCAAAAATAGCTAACTGCTTTGCTTTTCTGACCTTCAGGTTGAACCCCAATATCTATCTCTGGTTTTTTATTAATTGTGCTACATCTGTCTGTCATCTCTCTGTGTCTGCCTCTCTCTGCCTGTCTTTGTGTCTCTGTCTCTTTCTTTATCTCTATCCCTCCATGTCTTCTCTGTCTCTGGCTGTCTCTCTCTGTGTCCATCTCTTTCTCTCTCTGTTTCTCTCTGTCCCTATCTGTCTCTGTCTCTGTCCATCTCTCTCTTACTCTGGTCAGGTCTTGGGCTCAGGATCATCTGCCTTTTTCTCCAGAGGAGGGCTGGAATGACACATATGCCTCACCACCAGCTCATAACTAAATTTCTTCTGTATAAAAAACTTTTTTTAGTTTTGTATTAGATTCTTTTGACTATCCCCACCCTTTTTCTTTGTGTATGTGTATGCCTGTGTGTATGCACATATGTTGGATATGTGGCATGTGTGTGTGTGCATGTGAGTGCACTTGAATGGGTGCACAAGCACATGTGTGTACAGCATGTGTGTGGAGTCTGGAAATGATCTCAGAACTCATCCTCCATGGCTTCTCTACCTTGGTCATTAAGGGAAGGACTCTCAATCAAACTTCAAGTTTTCTGATATGACTAGTCTCCATAGCCACCTTACTCTGGGATCCCTTATCTCCAAGGAAGATGGAATTACAGTCAGTTCCCACACACAGCCAGCATTCGTGTGATTTCTGAAGTTATGAATTCCCATCCTCATGCTTGCCATCTCCTGAACCCTCTTCTGACCTTTTTTTAAAAAAAATCTTTTATCTTTTAATAAAGAAAACAAACTATCTTTTCTCATTATACATACCAATCCAAGTTCCCACTTCCTCCCCTCCTCCCATTTCCTCCACTTACTCCCACTCTACCCCCCATACACTCCTCAGAGAGGGTAAGACACATTGCTTTGGGGAAGGTTTAAGGCCCTTCCTACTATATCTAGGCTGAGCAAGGTCAACATCTAAAGGGAATGGGTTCCCAAAAGGCCAGTACAAACAGCAATACCACTCTTGGGCATATTCCCAAATGACGCTCAATCATACTACAAGGACATTTATTCAACTATGTTCATAGCAGCATTACTTGTAATAGCCAGAATCTGGACACAACCTAGATGCCCCTCAACTGAGAATGGATAAAGAAAATGTGGCACATTTACACATTAGAGTACTACTCAGTGGTTAAAAAAAAAATGGCGACTTGAATTTTGCATGCAAATTATTGGAACTAGAAAACACCATCCTGAATGAGGTAACCCAGGCACAAAAAGATGAATATAGTATATACTCACTCATAAGTGAATACTAGCTATAAACAAAGGATATTGAGCCTATAGTTCATGATCCTAGTGAACCTCTTCTGACCTTTTAATAATTTAATACTAAACTAGGAAATACTTATTCCCTGAAAAGATAAAAGATAGTGGACTCATTAACATCTGGACTTGGCAAAATAAAATCTTGGCAAAGCAATGCCATTTTCTGTAAATTTGTTTCGACTGGTTATTTTGTGAGTTTTATTTGTATTTACACTCTGTGCTGGGGCTAGGGCTGTGGGGGTAGCTCAATAGTTAAGCTCTTCTAGGGCTCTTCTGGAAGACTGAAATTCGGTTCCAAGAACCGACATGCAATGGCTCCAAACAACTCCAAGGGATTCAATGTCTCCTCTGACCTCTGCCATCACTGCACATATGTGGTAGTCACTCACCAGATATGCACACATACAAATAACTAGAAGGAGTAAAAATGAATCTTTTTTTAAAAAAAAATTTGATGGTCAGGAAGTGACCAGTGCTATTCCATCTGCTAGCATACCCAAGGCCTGGATTCTACCATCAGGTCTGCAAAGAATAAATAAATACCTAAACATGAGGAAATGTTGCTTTAAAAGAAAGATTATTAGGACTGGAGAGATAGCTTATGGTCAAGAGCATGTGCTGCTCTTCCAGAGGACCCAACATAAGTTCCCAGTGCATGTCGGGGGTTCACAGCTGACTGTAACTCCAGTTCCAGGGGCTCCAGCACTCTTCTCTGTCTTCCACAGAACTACACTCACACCACAGACACACAGGGGGAAGAGAGAGGAGGAAGGGCAAGGAATGGAAAAAGAGAGGGAGAGAGAGAGAAAGAGAGAACATATGAATTAAAAATAACAGTAAAATCTAGAAAAAAAAACTTATTAAAACCAAGAATGCCTCCCTAATCTCTATATCCTTATAGAGAGCTAACACAAAGTAAGTTAGCTCTCCATTAAGGTTGATTAAATTGATATTTGTTAAAACCCAACACATATTCCACATATTCAGGCTGAATTACTTAAGATCTTTTAATTCTACATTTTGCTTATTTTTTAAAAGTGATTTACACAATCACACAAGGCCATTCTGGTAGACGTGAATTTATCATCTCAGGAACACACAGTAGCTGTGGATACTCCAAAGTGCATACTAACCCAAGCTATCATCTAGAACATACGGAATGGTATGTGGCCATCTATAGATGTCTCCAATGATGGAATTCTTCCCTTGTGGCTGTCAAAAATAAATGTGAAAAGGATCAGTTAGGTAAACTAGATAAAGCTAGTCAATAATCAATCTGGAAATAAGTGGAGTTAACAGTTCTTCCTGGTAGCTCAAACAATGGGGCATGAGTCTGGATTTTGAGCATAATTTAATAAAGTTTACAGGAAGAACAATTTCTATAATTAACATGGAGCTAAAGAAGAAATGACACTCAAGAAAAGTTGCTGGAAAGTATTCTATGAATACTGTTAGATGTTTAGATATTAAAAGCACATAAGAACAGACTGTTGCCACCTCCATAGTTAAGACTACCTGCTACCCTTGAAGAGGATCTAAGTTCAGTTCACAGTACCCACATTTGCAGCTCACAACTGCCTGTAACTCTAGAGGATTCAGTGCCCTCTTCTGCCGGCCATGAGCAACTGCATGCATGTGGTACACATAACCTCATGCAGGCTCCCACACACACACACACACAGAGTATGCATGTGGTACACAAAAACTTATGCAGACTCCACACATACAAATAAATCAGTAAATACACAGAAGAAAACTGATAACTAAACCAACCATTAAAAATATGAATCTCAGGGAGGAAAAAAGCAGACACAAGATGAATGAATTTAAATTTTAAAAATTTAAGAATTTTTCTGAAGGAGGGCCTGAAGAGATGGCTCAGCTGTTAGGGCACTTGCCGTTCTTGCAGAGGGCCCAATTTATTCCCAGCATTCATGTGATAACTCAAAACCACCCATAAGCCCAGTTCCAGGTGATCCAATGACCTCTTATGACTCCAATGTCCCCAGGAATACACATATTGCACAAAACACGTGCCATCAAAATACCCATACATGTAAGATAAAAATCTTTGTAAAGCAATTCAAATTTTATAATAGAAAATGAATATTTTCTTATTGCATATACTCTGGCAATAAATGTCATTCCAGATAACGGAAATGTCTGGGTAGTAAATGCAGCAAGGGCCTCAAACTTGAAAAGCAGGTGCTTTATCCCCGGAGTCATCTCTGCCACAGCCACCCATGTAGAAGATAACTGTACTATGGGAAATGGGCTTCCAGGAGGAAAAGATAATCGAGGGGGAAATGCAAGATTTGAAACAGGACAAGTTTGAAGGCTATGTGAAACGTACAAGGATCTCCTTATGTTGTCTTATTGCTATTGCTAGAACTTCAAGCACTATGTTGAAGAGACAAGGAGAGAGTGGACAGCCTTGTCTTGTTCCTGATTTTAGTGAAATCGCTTTGAGTTTCTCTCCATTTAATTTGATGTTAG
>NC_022020.1:11782555-11783496 GCF_000317375.1 Microtus ochrogaster | reverse complement strand
AATTAAGTTTTATTTTACTTCAACTAGACTAAACCAGTGAAGTTCTGTTTTTAAGTAAAAATTCTCCTTATTTCTGTAATCATTAAAATCAGAGCACAACACACAGGTTGAGATGACAGTGACCTTCGGCACAGAAACCTGAGCGATGGAAGATGAAGATACAGACATATGAGTCCTTCCGGGACAGCATCTCAGGGAGGTAGAGCCACCAGTGGCTGCACCTTCAGAAACAGAGTCCCAACAAGCAGCCTGTGCCCATCCATCCTCAGATACTCACAGCTGGCTCCCATCATTCACCGTGCAAGCATCATTGCAACTCACCTCGAGTCTGATGTCCCCCTCAAAAAGGTCCAGTCCCAAACCTAAGAGAAGAATTCAGATAGTTCATGTTATTACGTTGGGTTCCTGTACCACATAATAGATGATGCTTTAAAAATTCCATGGGAAGAGGGGCTCATCTATAGGATGATGCTTTAAAAATTCCATGGGGAGAGGATGCTTATCTATAGGCAGGTTAATGGTCACGTAGTGTGGGAAAGACTTTTTTTCAGCGGTTTAGCCCCTGTTAAGTTGCCCATGCTCTCATAAATGACCGCACACTCAGGCTTCTGTAAGCAATCCTAAGGACACTCATCACTTCCCAAGAGGAAGAAACTTGAGTGTAGAACTGGTACTAACTGAGAGAAGGGTGGAGATTGATGGGAGTCTCGGGAACTGGAGGGAAGTAGACAGGGTAACAGCCTGAATATGAACAAATACTTTATATACATGTATGAAAATGACACAAGGAAAGCCGCCATCATATATAAGAAAACCATGATAATAAAACAAACAAGGGGCATAAAAGACAGCGCAGGCAGTAAAAGGCACCTGCCACCACGCCTTGACACCTGAGTTCGAGTCCTGGGAAGCCTATGGTGGGAAAAGAGGCCCGACTCCTA
>NC_022020.1:11771162-11780686 GCF_000317375.1 Microtus ochrogaster | reverse complement strand
AGCACCTGGCTAAAATACATATATTTTCAAATGGATAGGAAACAAATTACAGAGTTACATACACAATGTGTAAATAAAAATTAAAACCAACATCAGAAATTTATTTTGGGGGTGGGTTATGCACAGGGGCATGTGAGGGGGTGTTTATAATGGCCAGAAATCATCCACAGGTGTTATTCCTCAGGAGCCAACTGCCTTACTTCTGACACAGAGTCTCTCACTGGCCCATAGCTCATCAACTAGGCTAGGATGTCTCATCAACCGGCCCCCGGAAGCCCCACATCTTGGTCCCCCCAGCATTGGCATGAGAAGCACATGTCATCATAGCTGGCCTTTTATATGTGTCCTGAGAGTCAAACCGAAGTCCTCTTGCCTGCAGTGGCAAGCAGTTTACTGAAGGCTGTCTCCCGCAGGCCCTCTGAGAAATTTCATAATCGATTATTCCATTATCTTAACCAAGGAAGAAGTCAGCAGAACTGGTAGACAGTCTGTGTGAGTTATGCCTTGGTTCTCTAAGCTAAGTCAATTTAGTTTACCCTCCTAGGTCTCAAATGATATGTGTGAGGTGGTCACCACGTGATTTGGATGAGTGTCGTAAGCTATATTATGCCATACAAAAACACGCTGTAAAAATTTAATGTGTGTCACCCAAATGTAAAGATCAGTTGCATCCAAATTCAAACTAACAGCTAAAGTAAAGAATCCTCCGAAATGCTCCACAAGACATGGGGATGAAATGCTCAGATGGCTTCTGTCATGTCGACAGCAAACACCCTAGTTTTCTCATACAGGATCACACACACACAGTCACAGATCATCCCGGCACATGTGCAGAAAGATTTCCGAGAAGCTACTGAGCTGCAGTCAAACATGGTAAAACAGCACCTCAGACCTTAATTCTCCGTTCATATCTGTACACCATCAGCTCAGTGTGATGTATTTTAGGTCCAATTAAAGGGTTTCCTCAGCCATTAGAAATTCTGTCTAAGACCTTGCACTAGCTTGGGGTACAAACTGCCCATCAGTGAGGGAAGATTAGTTTAGACCCACAAAGGTGCAGAAGGGAAATTCCATATTAAACTTGGAAGTGTGGACATTGCCTCTGACATTTCTCAGTCTTCTCTTATGTCCTTACTCTAATGGCAATCAGTGTGCCACTCAGCAACAGCAATGGCTTTCAAAAGTCACATTTTCTGTCTTAGCAAAAGAAACCTGTCACACAACAGAGAAACTGAAAGGAAAATACAATTATCTCTCCCAATCTCCAGACCTCTCTACCGGAGTGACTTCTTATATCCAATACTCTGCCATCCCATGTCCACCAGCAAGAAATGCTCATTTAAGATAAAAATTTTTAAATACATAAAACAAAGCCTGAGCAAATGATTATCATTAAATGATTAATATCAATGGGCCCCCAATTGTTTTCTTACCAAGCCAGAAACCAGGAGAAATGTGGCACAAACCAGGAACCAAGGCCGATGCCAGGCATCCATACTGTGACTTCAAATGAATGTTGTAAATTATGACAGTCGCCAGCAGAACTGACTTTTAAAGAGTAAACATAATGACTCCTGGCCTTTGGTCTTTATGTTAATGGCTCATCTCTCAATTAATCTTGCTGCTGTAGTAACTTCCAACTCAGCAAGTAAAGTCCAGAGTCATGAACGCATCTCATTTTTTCCTCTCTTTTCTGTGCCAACAATGAATTGCTAAAACCTGTCACTAGAATATATTCTCTAATGTATACAGACTGTTCCCCAACAATGCTGAATAGCACTTGAACAAACAGAAACATATGCAAGCACACACACATGCAAGGTCGGAGGTGTGGGTCAGTTGGTAGAACGCTTGTCCGGCATGCATGTGGCCCAGGGTTCACCCCAACCCCACATAGACCAGGCATGGTGGTGCACGCTTGTAAACTCAGCACTCAGTAGGTAAAGGCACGAGGTTTTGAAGTTCAAGATTATCTTGGCTACATAGTGAGTTTGAGGCCAGCCAGGAAAATAGCTAAATACATATATATACCAAGTTTATACTCTTGTTCAAATAATTAGCATTTATGAAGTATCTTCCATCCAGATAGCCTATGTTGCTTTGATGTAGCCAGTTCTGTCCACTGACTCTTATATGTCATTGACCTAATAAAACTTTTTTGACAGTCTATAACTTTATAAAGTCTAGGATCTATTGACATACCTAGAAATGAACATGTTTGGTATTCAGATATGAAATAGCAAAATAGTGAAGTGTCTCCGTCCTGAAGGTCCTCAAAGACAAACTGAGATGGGAATGGGCTGAGAGGATAGCTATGCTCACTGGTCTTCTAATAAAATGTTCCTAAGCTCTCTCAAGTCTTTGTCATAGTTTCTTTTCTCCCTGGAATAACCTCTACTCTCTGGAGACAACATAATTCAGTCCCCACGGTTTCATCTGCCTGATGCAGAGTAACAGTTTTGAAATATTATTTTCTATATATTTTTTCATTGCCTTTTCCTAGTTTGGTCTTTTTGTCCCATTCTGTGTTCATTGAAAGTCTACAAAAAGGTATGTGACCTCAACAAAGTGCCCAGGATGCTGCTTCTCTTGTGTGTGTGTGTGATGCACATGTTTGTGTGAGTATGTGATTATGTGCACGCAGAAGTGCTGTGTATTCTCAGGCCAGCTCTCATACAGCACAGAAGTAGGGAGCCGGAGGCTGATTCAAGTGTTGATGCCCCTCACTTTACTTTTTTGAGACAGGGTCTCTCACTGAACCTAGAGTTCATCAGTTTGACTAGCCTGACTAGACAGTGAGCTCTCAGAATCTGCCCACATCTGTCCCCTCAGCGCTGTGCTTACAGATGTGCACCATCATGCCTGACTTTTACATAGGTGCTGTGCATCCAAGTTCAGGTCCCTGTGTTTGCATAGTAAACTGACTGAGCCATTTCCCCAGCCCAGGAGGATATTTTTGAACCTGGGCAAGCCATCGCTACCCTCTGAGAGTAATACAAAGTTTAAATGAAAAACTTTAAACAACAAGTGTGGGCTTGGAGCAATGTGCATTCCTATAACTCCAGCCCTCAGGATGCTGAGGCAGGAGGGTGATGAGCTCAATGTCAGCCTGACCTACATATATAGTGACAATAAATCATAAACTGGAGTTTCTCAGTACTTGACCCCCATACATGAAGTCCAAGACTCAGTCCCGGGACCATAAAACTCTTAAGGTCCACGAGAAGTTTCACAAAAGACCACCAGCCATGTACACAATGAACTAGAGCATCCTTTAATCCAGAATAGGGGAATTCCAGGGAGGGGAAGTTAGACTGAGGTTTGATTGGTGGGTTTAAACACAAAATATGTGGGTTACTTTAGGATTGGTAAGTGACTTAGTGAGTAGGGACTTTCCAGCAGCAGGGTGGGAGAAGCTATCTTTGGCTATCTTGAGCTTGCATAAGGATGCAGGGCACTTACTGATTGGTTGCCCTGAGTTGTGATCCTTCCAAGAGCTGCTTGTTCAGTTCCAGTAAATTGAAACTGAGGCCTGGTCCCTGCCAGGAACACTAGGAGCCTGTGATGGCGTTTGTTTGGCTCCTTGGCTCTGCCCAAAACAAAACAAAAACCCATAAGGCAGGTATGAAGCTGGTAATAGCTTGGTGTTGGGATGCTTGCCTAGAATACACAAGGGTTTAATCACAAGCACTCACACACACACACACACACACACACACACACACACACAAACACACACATGACTCAACCTCTCACTTTCTTCCTGATACTCCAGGGATAGTTTATTAAGTCCTGAGTTAAATGGCTTGTTTCCTGGTTAGAGCCATAAGGAGTCACAATACAGAAGGAAGCTGTAAAGACAGAATCCATTTTTTGTTATCTCATCTATAGAAGTAACCTTATAAAACAAAGCTACTAAGGAGTCTAAGAGAAATAAGACATCTGTGTGCTATTATACTTCTAAGTGTATAAACATTTTAAACATTCTGTGGTTAGCAGTTGTAAAAGCCAGGTTTTCTCGGACTCAAAACTGTTTCTAAAGAGCCATGAGTCATGTAAGTTCTTTAGCTTGGGCTCAGAGTTACTGCGAATTTCTTAGTATTAGCTCTACTGCCTCTTTCCAAGGCACAGAGACACTAGAGAGTTTTAGTTCCCAAAATGTATTTTTATGTCTTGCACGTAATTTTAGACCATAAAAAGGAAACTTGTAGCTCTTTCTTGGGGCTATGATGATAATTTTTGCAGCTCTGACCAGTTAGAGAATCATTCCCTGTGGCATATCTTAACAAAAGTCATAAAACTAAGGTTAGGATTTTGTACAGAGAGTCCTAGGTTATCAGCCACACCTGACACAGCAATTAAGTTGCTTCTTACATTTTACCATGGTTCAACAGATCAGTTTGTTACATACTCTTGTAAATAAGATTTTTTTTCCCACCCCTTCGCCCCCCAGGAATAGCCTGTCTTAGAAACCATCAGCAAGGCACCTGGTCTAATCTAAAGCTATTTTTGAAGTTTTTATCAGCTGATAGTATATAGCTAACTTGGCAGCTGGGGAAATAGAGCTGTTTTTAGGCTGTGTTCCAAGACAGCTCTTAAAGGGAACTTGTATTAATTTAAAAAAAAAAAAAGGAGTAGCCCTCCTGTATACAGATGATAAATGGGCTGAGAAAGAAATCAGAGAAACATCACCCTTCACAGATATGCCACAGATAGCATAAAAGTTCTTGAGGTAACTCTAAACAAACAAGTGGAAGACTCGTATGACAAGAACTTTAAATCTTTGAAGAAAGAAATTGAAGAAGACACCAGAAAGTGGAAAGATCTCCCATGCTCTTGGGTAGATAGAATTAACATAGTAAAAATGGCATTCTTACCAAAAAGCAATCTACAGATTCAATGCAATGACCAGCAAAATCCTACCAAATTCTTCACAGACCCCGAAAGAACAGTACTTAACTTCATATGGAAAAGCAGAAACCCCAGGATAGCCAAAACAATCCTGTACAATAAAAGAATCCCTAACTTCAAACTCTACTACAGTACTGAAAAGAGCCTGGTATTGGCATAAGAACAGACAGGAGGACCAATGGAACTGAAGACCCAGATAGTAATCCACACACCTTCAAATACCTAATTTTGACAAAGAAGCAAAAAATATCAAATGGAAAAAGAAACATATTTAACAAATGGTGCTGGTATAATGGATATCAACATGTAAAAGAAATAAAATAGATTCATATCTATCACCATGCACAAAACTCAAGTCCAAATGGATCAAAGACCTCAACATAAAGCCAGCCACATTGAACCTCATAGAAGAGAAAGTGGGAAGTACACTTGAATGCATTGGCACAGGAGACCACTTCCTGAATATAACCACAGCGACACAGACACTGGGAGAAACAATTAATAAATGCGACCTCCTGAAACTAAAAAGCTTCTGTATAGCAAAGGACACGGTCAACAAGACAAAATGACAGCCTACAGAATGGGAAAAGATCCTCACTAACCCCACATCAGACAGAGGTCTGATCTCCAAAATATACAAAGAACGCAAGAAATTGCTCATCAAAAGAACAAATAATCCAGTAAAATAAATATGGAGTACAGACCTAAACAGAAGAATCTAAAATGATTGAAAGACACTTAAGGAAACATCCTTAGTCATCAGAGAAATGTAAGTCAAAACAACTCTGAGATTCCATCTTATACCAGTAAGAATGGCCAAGATCAAAAACACTGATGAAAACTTATACTGTACGGGCTGGAGAGATGGCTCAGTGGTTAAGAGCATTGCCTGCTCTTCCAAAGGTCCTGAGTTCAATTCCCAGCTACCACATGGTGGCTCACAACCATCTGTAGGGAGGTCTGGTGCCCTCTTCCAGCCTGCAGGCATACACACAGACAGAACATTGTATACATAATAAATAAATAAAATAAATATTTAAAAAAAGAAAACTTATACTGTAAAGGTTGTGGGGAAAAGAGAACACTTTTGCATTGCTGGTGGGAATGCAGGCTGGTACACCCCCTTTGGATGTCAATGTGGTAATTTCTCAGAAAATTAGGAAACAATCTTCCTCAAGACCCAATAATACCACTTTTGGGTATATAACCAAAGTATGCTCAATCGTGCCACAAGGACATGTGCTCAACTATGTTCATAGCAGCTTTGTCTATCACAGCCAGAACCTGGAAACAACCTAAATGCCCCTTGACCAAAGAATGAATAAGGAAAATGTGGTACATTTACACAATGGAGTACTACACAGTAGAAAAAGATAACAACATCTTGAAATTTGCAGGCAAATGGATGGAGCTATAAAACATTATTTTGAGTGAGGTAATCCAGACACAGAAAGACAATTATCACATGTACTCACTCATAGGTGGTTTTTAAACACAAAGCACAGAAAACCAGCCTACAAACCACAATCCCAGAGAACTTAGACAACAATGAGGACACTAAGAGAGACTTACATAGATCTAATCTACATGGGAAGTAGAAAAAGACAAGATCTCCTGAGTAAACTGGGAGCATAGGGACCTTGGGAAAGGTCTGAGGGGAGGGGAGAGGCAGGGAGGGGAGCAGAGAAAAATGTAGAGCTCAATAAAAATCAATAAAATTTAAAAAAGGGAACTTGTGACCCTTAACTTGAGCACCATCTCTTTGTATTCATCTTATTCATCACAGCTCTGTAGGCTAACATCAGTATAACATCAGTATAACATCAGTATCAGTTGGACGATACGACTAAGGAAGAGACACCTTCCTGACAACCACATATAGAAATGCTCAGTAAATTGGGATATATTAATGACGTGCACACACACACGCACACACACACACACGATACAGGCACTAGAGAATTCCCCATATCCACGAGAAGATTGCAATAGCACAGGTAAATACAGCCAGAATCAAAGGATACTCATGGATCAGTATTTTCATAGCCTTGCTTAAACAAGAATTTGTTTTTGGTGGGTTGACACCTAAATATTAATTGCCATCTGCTGTATATTTTTAAAGATTTAATTGTGTATATAGTGTTCTGTCTGTATGCATGACTGCAGGCCAGAAGAGGGCACCAGATCTAATTATGGATGGTTGTGAGCCACCATGTGACTGCTGGGAATTGAACGGATGATGTCTGGAAGAGCGGTCAGTGCTCTTAACCCCTGAGCTATCTCTCCACCCATGCATTCTGCTGTACTAAATAATAATGACCTGTGGCAGGATCACAATAATCTGTAACTACAATTCCAGGGACTCTGGTGCCCTCTTCTGGCCTTTGCAGACACCAGGTAGACATGTGGTGCTCGCCCATATATATGCAGGCAAAAAGTCATATACCTATAAATCAGCTATATTTTTAAGGAAAGAAAGATGAAGTGAGATCCTTTAATGAGTTAAGACCGAATCACGAACATCTGGCTTTCCAAGGCTCCTTGTAGTCCTGACACACCTGACACTGCACTCTATGCATCAGGACAGACAGCTGTCCTTGAAAATAGGAGAACAGCAGCTGAAAGAGCAGGAAGCAGGGGCTGGAGAGATGGCTCAGAGGTTAAGAGCATTGCCTGCTCTTCCAAAGGTCCTGAGTTCAATTCCCAGCAACCACATGGTGGCTCACAACTGCTGGTGCCCTCTTCTGGCTTTCAGGCATACATGCAGACAGAAAATTGTATACATAATAAATAAATATTTTTAAAAAAAAAAGAGCAGGAAGCAGCAGTTCCTGGGTAAGGGGAGTCTCTTTTCCATGCTAATCCCAGGGTATAACCCAACTCTGAGGAGGCATCTCATAGACCATCAACGAGGCACTGCTGAATCCAACTGCAAAAGCTCTATGCGGCCTACACTGGATGCACGGCTTCCGTAGTCTCTTCTGTCCTGGGGTTCAATCAAACTCTATTACAGGAGCATCACTTGTAGGGGAAAGGGTCTCCAGCTTCAAATACCATCCTGTACATCCTGTCCCCAGAGAGCCTTCACAAGCTTTATCAGACCTGTGAAGCCGTGTTTGCCTCTGCTTGCTGTCCAACTGTGCCCTTCCTTTCTCCCAAGATAACAGTATCAACTGGAACCCCTGTATTATGATTACAAAGTTTATAGGTCAGTGGGAAATCCCCTGGAGCTGGGAAAACGGTTTTTCTCAGAAATATGACTCACAAAGCAACCATGGAAGAGGATGACATTCTAGACCTGAGTGTTGCACACTCTGAGGGCAGAAAGGATTCTATAGGAGCTAGCACAGAGGTGCAACAAGGGCATCCAAAATATTACACAGTGTCCTCATAATGTGTCTTTCCTTACCTGATTCTCCCACACAGGAAGTGCAAGTTGAGGGCAGGGTCACTAGCTCAGTTGGTAGAATATTTGCTTAGCAAGTGTGAAGCTATGAGTTCAATCTCTGGAACTTTGAAAAACAGTAGCTGTGAAATATCCTGTAATCGTTGAACTAATGCAGAAATGGGTGGATCAGAAGTTCAAGAGGCTAGAGTGATGACTCAGCAGTTAAGAGCATTGGCTGCTCTTTCAGAAGTCCAGAGTTCAATTCCCAGCAACCACATGGTGGCTCACAACCATCTATAAAGAGATCTGGTGCCCTCTTCTGGCCTGCACACAGAACAACACAGAAAATAAATTAATCTTAAAAGTTGGAGAAAGAAGTTCAAAGCCATGCTCTACTCAGTAAGGAGCTCAAGATCAACCTGGGCTACATGATTCTGTCGCAATTAAAAACAAGAACAGCTGTTATGACATGAGTTTCCTAAAACCAGTTCTTCACAAAATTTTATAAAGACTTCTAAAGATATTGAGAAGCTCTATATATATCCTCTCTCTCTCCATATGTATCTATTGTACTCATATCTATTGGGAAGCTCCCTCCATCACTCTCTATAAAGTCATTGTACACATGTACATACATATATCTGTGCACAAACTACATATATAAAGAGATAAGGGAAAGAACACTTATGGGTGGTTATGGAAGTCCTTGCATTGAGACCACAAATGCAGACCAGGTAGACTGCAATAGCATGCACAAGGCACAGTTGCAGGCTGTCTGCACTGTTTGCTGCTGATCAGCCTGACACGTTTCTCATGAAGGTTTTCCACGACCTTCCCTTAGATTACCCTTTTTTTCACATTTCTCAGAACATAGTTTGTTTCTAATGAGCAAGGGTGTTTCAGATGGAAGGAACACAAGCATGTGTAAATACCCAGAGGGAGACAGATTTACTTTGATTAGTTGGCCCTACATGTTAACAGAGGCTACCTCATCCAAAATCTGCAAGCAGCAGGACACAGCTAGCTGGACAACCCAGGAAGGAGCTGGAATTGCAGTCACATAATAAGTTGACTGGAGAAATTCTTTCTTTAAAGATCTCTCTTGATGTGGTATGTTTGCCTGTATGCCATGAATAGATTTTATTACCATTGGCAAATAAAGAAGCTGATTTGGCCAATAGGCAGGCAGAATAGAACCAGGCAGGAAATCCAAAAAAAAAAAAAA
>NC_022020.1:11769132-11769682 GCF_000317375.1 Microtus ochrogaster | reverse complement strand
ATCAAAACATTTTAAAGGAATTTTTCAGGAAATTTTAGTTTTAAAACACCAACTTTTTCAATAAAAATATTCCTGTTTCTGACAATTAGGGAACCCGTCCACAAAACATACACAGAATTGTAAACTTTATATTTTATCTCAAAAAATAAGTTTTTAGAGATTTTTCAATTTTCTGTAAAATGAGACACTTAGAGTAGGCACCAGCAAGTAAAGGTCAAGATAGATTACGGGTTGCTGATCTGTTGTCACTCCAGCTAATACCATCCCAGTATGTATGTTGCTCAAATTCCAGTCTATTCCTGAGGGTGGTGGGGTTGGTCCATAACCCTGAATTCATAACCATGGTACAAAACACAAGACTCAGGAGGAGGTAGAGGACCAGAGACTGGAAGGGCCCTGGGTCTAAAGAAACCTCAACTGAAATGAGCCCATAATCCAGAAGCAGTCCATTTGTCGTGGGTGTCTGTGGCTTGCACTTTCTTGGCCTGCTGTGGTGGACCCATGGTGTGATGTCAGCTGTCTTCACCACTGTGGGAGTAGAGACAGTCAC
>NC_022020.1:11755392-11765622 GCF_000317375.1 Microtus ochrogaster | reverse complement strand
AGCAAAATCCTACCGAGCTAAGTTTCCAACTTGTGAAAAGGAATTAAAGAAAATCTTAAAGCTGGGTATGGTGGGGCACACTTTTAATAGCACTCAGATAGAAGAGAATGGTGAAAATCTAAGACTACCCTGGTCTACAGACCAAGTTCCAGAACAGCCAAGCTTAGGCAGTGAAGAAAATCAACAAAAACAGGAATTTAGTGCAGATGTAATAAAACACGGGGTTATGTTCCAGTCCAGACAAGCAACAGAACTTGGTAGTTTGAATATATGATTCTAGAGATAAGGACAGATGAAAGGGGCCATAGAATTTGTCTTCACAACTAAAGAAAGCTACTGAGGTCAGGCATGTGTTAGAGGTGTCCCTGAACTGAGGCCTACAGAAGCCATTGTTTGAAGCTGTGAAATTGAAGGCTGGATTGTCTTAGAGAACCTAAGATACTGGAGATGCCAGAGTCATGGGATATCTGACAAGGAAAGCTGCCAACAGGGAGTGGAGCCAACCCAAGAAAAAGAAGAGTTTGGAGTTTTCCCAGCTGGTTTCTGCCTTGCTTTGGTCCATTATTTCCTCATTATGTTCCCTTCCCTGTTTGTGAAATGTTAAGTGTATTTTGTGTCATTATATGTTGGAAGTATGTGATTTACTTTTTCATTTTGATTTTACAGGGGATTACAGCTAAGAGATTGCATGAATCTCAGGAGACTTTGAACTTTAGACTTTTTTTAAAAAAATATTTATTTATTTATTATGTATACAATATTCTGTCTGTGTGTATGCCTGCAGGCCAGAAGAGGGCACCAGACCTCATTACAGATGGTTGTGAGCCACCATGTGGTTGCTGGGAATTGAACTCAGGACCTTTGGAAGAACAGGCAATGCTCTTAACCACTTAGCCATCTCTCCAGCCCTGAACTTTAGACTTTTTAAATAAGTTTGAGACTGTTGTAGACCATGGGGACTTTTTAAGTTGGACTGAACGCATTTTTGCATTATGATATAGCAACAAGCTTTGGAGTAGAATGTGGGGGTTTAAAAGAAAATGGCTCCCAAAGAAAGTGGCCCTGTTAGGAGGTGTGGCCTTGTTCTAGAAGATGTGGTCTTGATGTGGGAAGTGTGTCACTGTGGAGGCAGGCTTTGAGGTACCATATATGACAAGAGGTTTTGGCTATGAAAGCCAGGCCATTGCTATAATTCATTACTAAGGGGAGGCCAAATAAGGGGACTAGTACCTGAAGGAGTTTTTTTAGCTACTATTTGAGCATTTTTAGTTCAGGTGGGGAACACATTTACCCACCCTGAAAAGGTATCTAGCAAGTACTTTTATTCTCCCCTGATGTGGGATTCCCCTTTGTATGTTATGAATACCATTGGTTAATAAAGAACCTACTTTGGGCCCATTACAACACAGAATAGGGCAAGGAGGGAATTCCAAGCAGATAAAGGAGGAGAGAGTAGGTGTAGTCAAAGTGAAGCCATGTAGCCACCCCAGCAGACATATGCCAGATGCAGAACAGAATTTTACTGGCAGGCCACAACCATGTGGCAATACACAGATTAATAGAAATGGGTTAATTTAAGATATAAGAGCTAGTCAATAAGAATCATGAGCTAAAGCCGGGTGTTGGTGGCGCACGCCTTTAATCCCAGCACTCAGGAGGCAGAGGCAGGCGGATCTCTGTGAGTTTGAGGCCAGCCTGGACTACAGAGTGAGTTCCAGAACAGCCAAAGCTACACAGAGAAATCCTGTCTTGAAAAAAAAAAAACTAAACTAAACAAACAACAACAACAACAAAAATCTAACCTTCATCAGGCCCAATAAACTTTTTGGCCCACAAAATTTTCTGAGTTGCTCAGTTCAGTCTCATACCAGACTGAATATTCTGGTAGGCGATGTCTCAACCAGACGCCAGGTTTGCGATCAAGTAAATCTAAAACAGAGAGCCCTTTGCCAGGAAGGGGTTCAAAGGAGAGACCAACACCCTGGTGAACTCTGGGAAAACTGACTCCACCAAGATCAGACCTGCTGGGGAAGGATAATAGTGTTTGCCAGTATCTGTTCAGGTTGGGTAAAAAGTGTATCACCTAATCTAAAACTGCTCAAACAGCAGCTAAAAAGCTCCTTCAGGAGCTGATTTCCCAATATGACCTCCCTTTAGCAATGAGTTCCAATCTGACCTGGCATTCCTAGCCGAAACCTCTTCAGAGCCTGTCTCACAGTGACACACACATCCTAATAGTGCCACTTCCTTTCAAACCACTGCTTTCCACTCTCTGGCCCCCAAAGGCTTGTAGTTATATCATAATGCAAAAATACATTCAGTCCAACTCCAATAGTCCCCATTGTCTCATATAACAGTCTCACACTTATTTGGAAGTCTGAATTTCAAAGTCTCTTAAGGGGTTCATACAATCTCTTACCTGTAATCCCCTATAAAATAAAAATAAAAAAAGGAAATCACGTACTTCTAACATATAATGGCACAGGATACACTTTAATGATCTAAAACACAGGGGAGGTAGCATAATGAGGAAATACTGAACCAAAACAAAACCAAAACCTACTGGGCAAACTCCAAACTCTGCATCTCCGTGTCTGATGTCAAAACCCTTTTCGGATCTCCAACTCCTTTCAGCTTTGGCGCCTGCAACGGACTTCTTTCTTTTGAGCTGTTTTCACTCCCCATCAGCAGTTTTCCTTGTCAGGTATTCCATGTCTCTGGCATCTCCAACATCTTGGGCTCTCCAAAGCAATCCAGGCTTCAACTTCACAGCTTCACACAATAGCCTCTCTAGGATTCAATTCAGGGATAGTCATTGGCAATGCTTGGCCTCAGCAGCTTTCCTTAGTTGTGGATGCAAATTCCATAGTCCCTTTCATCTATCCTCAGTGCTAGAATTATGTGTCCAAAGCTGCCAAGTTCTGCTGCTTGCCTGGACTGGAACATTGCCCACTTGTTCAATTACATCTTTACCAGCTTTCTGATTTTAATATTTTTTTTCCACTGCCTAAACTTAGCTGTTCTGGAACTTACTCTGTAGACCAAGATGTCCTCAAACTCAGAGACCCATCAGCCTCTGCCTTCTGACTCCTGAGATTAAAGGTGTGTACTACCATACCTTCCTCTAGGTTTTTCTTTAATTAGTTTTCACAAATGGAAACTTAGCTGGATAGGATCTTGCCCTGAGATTACCACTCCCTTTATTCCATTTCTTAAATTGTTTGTCTCCTGAACACAAGATGTGGCTCCACTCCACTTCCTGGTGCTCTTTTTCTTCGCAAATCTTTTATTTTGTAATTTAACCAGCTCAGCTTGTTCCCTTTTATTATAAATCTCCATTAGAATGACCATTAGCCACGTGACAAAGTGTTTTGAGATTTTTCTCTGCCAGTGGAATTAACCTAAACCCTTCACCTTAGCCTCAGGCAGACTCTTTGGACAAGGGTAAAGGGCAGTCACTTTCTTCACCAAATATCACAAGAAGGATCTCTAGACAACATAATAAAATTTTCTCCTCTGAAACCTCTTGAGGTAGCCCCTCACAGTTCATCAAATCATACTCAGCACCACAGTCTTCCATGCTCCTACTAGTATGGCCCATTAAGCAGTGCTTAGAGCATTCCACTGTTTTCTTAACCCAAAGTATCAGAGTCCAAATTATTCTAAACAAAAACATAGTCAGTGCTATCACAGCAACACCCCACTCCTGGCACCAACTCTGTCTTGGTTAGAGCTTCTACTGCTGTGATGAGACACCATGACAATGGCAACTCTTATGAAGGAAAACATCTAATTGTGGTTGTTTGTTTACAGTTTAGAGGTTCAAACCATGATGGTCATGGTGGGAAGCAAGACAACACAAAGGCAGACATTCTTCTGGAGAGGTAGCTGCAAGTTCTTAAATCTTGACTTACAGGCAACAGGACGTGATCTGTTCCACTGGACAAGATCTGAGCATATATCAGACCTCAAAGCCTGCATCCACAGTGAAATATTTGCTAAAATAAGGCCACACCTACTAATAGTGCCCCTCCCTTTGGGAACTATTTTCTTTCAAAGCACCACACCTCTTCATTAATAGCTAAAGCTTTTAGATTTAGATTAAAACTTTATTGTGCACTTAGAGATCTGGCCAGGTTAAAAATAAATACAACATTAAAAAAAAAACTTTTAAAAAATTCTTAATAGAGTCTACCAAAGAAGGAAATTGCCTCCTTCCTTTGCATTGCTTTGGGCCCACTGCACCCCATACAGGGAGGAATTTGCACCGCTATGAGATTTGTAATGGTCTGCTCTGTCCCTTTAAGAGATAAGCCATGACCCCCACCCCAGTTCACCTAGGCAAGCTGATCTTCAGCTTCCAGCCTGAGTCTTTTTCCATCTCCCTCTGAAAAAAGGCAGCTTCTGTCTCTCCCTTCTCCTTTCCTTCTCCCCTTCACTTCCATCACCCATGAAATAAATATCCAACCTCACTCTGCATGGCATACCTATCCGTCTATCTCACGCCCACCACGTGGCTCCCTGCCTGCTTCCTGCATCTTGGGTGTAATGGAAAAATTAAAAATGCTGCAGGATCCCCCATGGCAGCAGGCAGCAGAAATGCTGTAGATCCCCAAGCTGTGGTAGCGGGCCATGTGGCAGCAGGCAGCTGGTCCTGAGAGCAGCCAGTCCCAGGCAAAGACAGCTGCCTGTCCCTGAGCGGTGGCTGGTCCCAGGCAGGGAGACACGTGGCAGGCGGGCGAGAGATAGAGACATGGATAGGCGTGACAAGCAGAGTAAGGTTGGATACGTATTCAGGGAGTTATAGAGGGGAAGGGGAAAGGGGAGAAGGGCAAAGAGGCAGGGGGGAGAGGGAGGGCGAGAAGGAGAGAGAGGAGAGACCGAAGCTGCCTCTCCAAGAGGAAGATGGAGAGAAGAGAGAGACTAAGGCTGCAAGAAGGAAGGAAGACCTGCCTGCCTCAGCGGATGGGGGAGGGAGTGGGCGTGGCTTGTCTCTTAAAGAGACAGAACAACTGTTACATTGGGGACCTGCAGTGGTCTCATGGCCAACTGCCGGCTGCAGCCACTTGGGGATCCACAGCATTTTACTTTTACCATTACAAAATTATGTTTGAAAGATCTCCCCAGGTGCTTCCCTGGCTCAGAGAACTATAGTTGGGAAAACTCCCTAACCACTCCTTTCTCAGGTCATTAGAGACCCTTCAGTTCTCCATACAGCTGTTCATTAAACTATCTGAGAGACCCAGCTGACCTCTGGGTCCACCACCAGTTTCCCCTTGTCATTCCAGTGATGCCATCTGAGTCAAAAGAAGAGCCAGACGGTGCTGGAAATAACCGGGAAAGAAGTCTATAAGGTGACTGTCTCTACTCCCACAGTGGTGAAGACAGCTGACATCACACCATGGGTCCACCACAGCAGGCCAAGAAAGTGCAAGCCACAGACACCGACGACAAATGGACTGCTTCTGGATTATGGGCTCAGAGAGTTGAGGTTTCATTGGGCTCAGGACCTTCCACTCACTGCCCCTCTCCCTCCTCCTGAGTCTCGTGTTTTGTACTATGGATATGAATTCAGGGTGTTGGTCAAACCTCCACCACTCACCAGAAGGGCCTGGAACCTGAGAAAGACCTATACCGGGAAGGTATTCACTAACGTAGTTACAGATCAGCAACGGACATCCATCTTTACTTACTAGTATCAACTTCACATGTCTGATTGTAAAGAGCAAAACTAAAATCTATAAAAACTTATCTTTTGAGATAAGAACATAACATTTACAATTCTATGCATGCCCTGTGGGTGGTCCTCCTAGTTACCAGAAATAAGGAAGTTTCCACTGCAATAATTAGGGTTGTAAAACTAAGACTTCCCTAAAAAATTCCTTTAAAGTATTCTGGCCTTGCTGGGGGCTGAGGAAGGGGGTGGGGGAATGGAGGAATGCCAAGAACTCAAACTCTGGAACAGGACCGGGATGGACTTGAGGATAGCAATAATCATTTCCAGCCCCAAATCAGCCAGAATTGCTGGTTATGCTTAAACAGGAGCTAACTAGCATATCTGCCTACTATTTGCCCAAATGGCAAATGAAGATTTTTTTTTTTTTGCTTAAATCCATGTCCAAACAGTCTTCTCCGGAGAATGCCCCACAACACCTGCCTCAAATGAAAAGACTGAACGTGAATGAGGACACCTGTGTCCCCTTCTGGGCTTGTGTGAGCAGAGACACACATGCCACCTTCTCACATGTGCATACATAGACATACAAACAAACAAACAAGCAAATATTTTACCAAAACTCAGTAATGGGGCTGGAGAGATGCTCAGTGGTTAAAAGCATTGGTTGCTCTTCCAGAAGACACTGGTTCAATCCCAGCATCCGCATGGTGGCTAATAACCACTTGTAACTCCAGTCCCAGGGGACCTGGTACCCTCTTTTTGCTTCTGCAAGGGGCACATCAGGTTGAGAGAGAAACATGCAGAAAAAATACTTACATGTAGAATATAGAAAATAAATCTAAAAATAATATCAAGAATGATTTTCTTTAAGACATTTGAAAGCTTGAGTTGAAGGGGCATTTAGCGGAACTTGGCTTTGAGGGAGTCAACTTTCATTCAAAAAAAGATTTATTCTAATACGTGGAAAATTCTGTGAATTTATTTGTTTCTGTGTGATACTTGTTCACATCAGTGCCTATGGAAGTCAGAATATGGCCTCGGATCCTCAGGAGCTGAGGTTGCAGGCAGTGTTAAGTTGGGAACCGAATTCTGGTCTTCTACAAAAGCAGTGGACACTTTGACCAGTGAGCATCTTTCCAGCCCCACAGCCTTCGGGCAGGTCCATGAAGTAGACAAACAACCAATTAGAAGCAGGCGCCACTGTTACTATTGCTGACCAGAGTCACCAATCCCAGTCTAGGCTGCAGTCATTCACAGTAACAAGACACCAGCTGAGTGGGCGGGCTAGACTCAGTACTTCTGTTGTGGTTGGAGAAAGCTGTAACCTGGTCTGATGGAGGCATAAATCATTTGTTTTGCTTTGTTCCCCATGGGCTTGCTGCCAGCAGAGCACAGGTATTAGAAGTGGGGTGGCCTGTGTAGGGATAGAATTTTCCCTCTCAGCCTCTGTCACCTGACTCTGATCCTTGGCTGCTTCTGAGAATCAAGGGTAGGGGTCCTTAAAGGAAGAAGAATTTCTCTAGTCAACCTGTCTGGTGACTCTCTTGCCTGGATTGTCCAGCTAGCTGGGTCCAGCCGTCTGCAGATTTTGGATGAGCTAGCCTCTGTTATCATGTGGAATCAACTAATCAAAGTAAATCTGTCTCCCTCTGGATGTTTACACACGCTGTGTTCCATCCATCTGAAACACCCTGCTAATCAGAAACCATGGTTTGAGAAAAGTGGTAAAAAAGGGTAATCTAAGGGAGGGTCTTGGAAAACCTTCCTGAGAAACGTGTCAGGCTGATCAGCAGCAGGCACAGCAGACAGCCTGCGACTGTGCCTTGTGCATGCTGTGCAGTCTACCTGGTCTGCATTTGTGGTCTCAATGCGAGGACTTCCATAACCACCCATAAGTATTCATTCCTTTATCTCCTTATATATGTAGTTTAAGTGCACAGATAAATGTATGTACATGTGTACAATGACTTTATAGAGAGTGATGGAGGGAGCTTCCCAATAAACATAAGTGAGTATATATATATATATGCACACAAATTCTGACCCACCTGCTTCTACATTAGTTCAGTGATTATAGGATATACCATAGCTCCCTGTTTTTGTGTAGTTCTAGGCATTGAACCCAGGGCTTCACACATTCTAAGCAAACACTCTACCAACTGAGCAAGAGACGATCTCTACAACCTGCACTTTTTATGAAAGATAATTAGGTAAAGAAAGACACATTATGAGGACACTGTGTAATATTTTGGATGCCCTTGTTGCACCTCTGTGCTAGCTTCTATAGACTCCTTTCTGCCCTCAGAGTGTGCAACACTCTGGTCTAGAATGTCATCCTCTTCCATGGTTGCTTTGTGAGTCATATTTCTGAGAAAAACCGTTTTCCCAGCTCCAGGGGATTTCCCACTGACCTATAAACTTTGTAATCATAATACAGGGGTTCCAGTTGATTATGTTATCTTGGGAGAAAGGAAGGGCACAGTTGGACAGCAAGCAGAGGCAAACACAGCTTCACAGGTCTGATAACGCTTATGAAGGCTCTCTGGGGACAGGATAGACATGATGGTATTTGAAGGGAAGCTGGAGACCCTTTCCCCTACAAGTAATGCTCCTGCAGTAGAGTTTGATTGAACCCCAGGACAGAAGAGAATACGGAAGCCATCCATCCAGTGCAGGCTGCATAGAGCTTTTGCAGTTGGATTCAGCAGTGCCTCGTTGACGGTCTATGAGATGCCTCCTCGGACTTGGGTCATACCCTGGGATTAGCGTGGAAAAGAGACTCCCCTGTCCCAAGAACTGCTGCTTCCTGCTCTTTCAGCTGCTCTTTTCCTATTCCCAAGGGCAGCTGTCTGTCCTGATGCAAGAGTGCAGTTAGGTGTGTCAGGCCTACAAGGAGCCTTGGAAAGCCAGATGTTCGTGATTCGGTCTTACTCATTAAAAGATCTCACTTTATCTTTCCTTTAAAAAAGTTAGCTGGTTGGTATGTATATGACTGTTTGCCTGCATATATATGGGCATGCACCACAAGTCTACCTGGTGTCTGCAGAGGCCAGAAGAGGGCAACAGAGTCTGTGGAACTAGAATAACAGACTAGTGTGATCCTACCTGGGAGGCACCTGGTTCCTGTGAAGAGGAGCCAGTGCTCCTGGTCATCTCTCCAGCTCCCTCACTTTACTTTTCTTTAAAGGGCATTGTTATTCCACAGAGGTGGTAGAGATTTCACTGCAGTCAATGCAGGGCAATCGATTTTTGCATATGTGGTATTGGGGAATCAAACTCAGGTCCATGGAAGGGCTGGGCAAGGGATCTGCTGCTGAAGCGCACCCCCAACCCCAAATTATTTTGTGTCCAAGTTTAAAGCCAGAGGTGTTGGCAAGGTCACATGTGATCCCCAATGTCATCTATTCTCAGGCACCCTTGGAAAATTGTTCCTCTGGTTGTCATCCTAGATAGTCTTGCTAAGGAAACATCCTCATCTCCATGTTTGTGACCCTTCAGAGTGGGTATGTTCTCTGACATGCATGGATCACTTTTGGCCTCACAGGAGTGATTCTTTTCTTTCCTAATATTCGCTTCCTTCTCTATTTGTGGCTCCTTATGGCTCTAACCAGGAAAAAGACCATGTAACTCAGGACTTAATAAACCATCCCTAGAGTATCAGGAAGGTTGATTCATACGCGTGCACACATGTGTGTTTATGCATGTGTATGTGCACACATGTGTGGGTGTGAGTGTGAGTGTGTCTGTGTGTGCAGTTGGGATCAAACCCTTGTGTGTTCTAGACAAGCACCCCAACACAAACAACATCCATCTTCATAACTTCTGGTTTTGTTTCACAGTCCTGGAACTGAATCTTGTGCTTTGTGTAGGGTTTTCAAGTACTGTGTCGCTGAGAAACTCCAGCTTATGATTTATTGTCACTATGTATGTAGGTCAGGTTGACATTGAGCTCCTCATCCTCCTGCCTCAGCATCCTGAGGGCTGGAATTATAGGAATGCACATTGTTCTCAGCCCACACCTACTGTTTAAAGTTTTCCATTTAAAACTTGTCTTACTCTCAGAGGGTAGCGATGGCGTGCTCAGGTTCAAATGTATCCTGGGCTGGGGAAATGGCTCCGTCAGTTTACTGTGCAAACACAGGGACCTGAACTTGGATGCACAGCACCTATGTAAAAGTCAGGCATGATGGTGCACATCTGTAAGCACAGCGCTGAGGGGACAGATGTGGGCAGATTCTGAGAGCTCACTGTCTAGTCAGGCTAGTCAAACCGATGAACTCTAGGTTCAGTGAGAGACCCTGTCTCAAAAAAGTAAAGTGAGGGGCATCAACACTTGAATCAGCCTCCGGCCTCCCTACTTCTGTGCTGTATGAGAGCTGGCCTGAGAATACACAGCACTTCTGCGTGCACATAATCACACACTCACACAAACATGTGCATCACACACACACACAAGAGAAGCAGCAGCCTGGGCACTTTGTTGAGGTCACATACCTTTTTGTAGACTTTCAATGAACACAGAATGGGACAAAAAGACCAAACTAGGAAAAGGC
>NC_022020.1:11739804-11750552 GCF_000317375.1 Microtus ochrogaster | reverse complement strand
AAGGCGTGGTGGCAGGTGCCTTTTACTGCCTGCGCTGTCTCGCAGGGCCCCTCTTCGTTCTTTTTATTATCATATTTTACTTATGTACGATGGTGGCTTTCCTTATGACGTTTTAATGCATGTATATAACATATTTGTTCCTGTCTACCCCATTACCCTCTCTATTTCCCTCTAGTTCCCCAGGCTCCAGCCATCTCCACCCTCTTCTCAGTTAGTCCCGCTCTGCTCTCTTGGTTTTTCTCTCCTCTTGGGAACTGATGTGTGTCATTAGGGTTTCTTACAACAGTCTGGGTGTGAGCGGTCATTTACAACTTAATATGGCAACTTAACAGTGGCTATACTGATAAAGAAAATGTCTCTTCCACATAAAGCAACCTTTAACCTGCCTATAGATTGTGGTGGGTGGGATCTTGTGAGCCTTCTCTCTTTGCAATTGTTAAAACATCATCTATTATGTGGTATGCGAACTCAATTCAATAACATGAATTATCTGAATTCTTCTCTTAGGTTTGGGACTGGACCTTTTTGAGGGAGACATCAAACTCAAGGTGAGTTGCAATGATGCTTGCACGGTGAATGATGGGAGCCAGCTGTGAGTATCTGCAGATGGATGGGCACAGGTTGCTTGTGTAGACTCTGTTTCTGAAGGTGCAGCCGCCGGTGGCGCTACCTCCCTGAGATGCTGTCCAGGAAGGACTCTCATGTCTACACCTTCATCTTCCATCGCTCAGGGTTTCTGTGCGGTGAAGGTCACTATCTCACATATGTGGTGCTCTGATTTTAATGATTGCAGCAATAAGAATTTTCATTTAAAAACAGAACTGGTTTAACTGATTGAAGCAGAATAAAACTGAATTTGTAAATATCTCCAATCCTTTTATCAAAAGAAATAGTAATAATGCTATTATTATTATTCTCCCCTTCCCCATCACTACAAATGGTGAGATCAATGAAGGGCTCTTCCAAAGCAGCTCTTAGAGTGCTGATCCTGACCTAGCTGTCATGACGCCATGCTGAATGCATGTGTAGATGTATATGCAGAGTAATGGGGTTTAAAACTTCAGTGTCTTACTGGACATCTGGACATGGTGGCCTGCCACACAACTTTAATCCCAGCACTCAGGCAGAAACTTGTTGGTCTCTGAGTTCAAGCAGCCTGGTCTACATGGTAAGTTCCAGGACAGCCAGGGCTGCACAGTGAAACCCTGCCCCCCCCCAAAAAAAAAACAAAGCAAAACAAACCAACCAACCAAAAAACAAAAGTTCAGTGTCTTAGGCACTTTTTAAAAAGAAAATCAAGAGATCATTGTTTGTTTGCCACATTTTTAAAAATTTAAGAACTTAACTATCCCTTTGTAGGTGTTGGAGTCAAACAGATACTTAATGTGTTTGTAATTCTTATATTGGAATTATTTTGTAAGTTTGTATAAACTAATAAAAACAGACAAATTAACAAGATCATTCATAATTTACAATATATACTGCCTCAGACACAGACATTATCCAATAGAGCTTAGTGATCTGCAAAATCGCACCATTTCCCCCAGAACTCTGCAGGAGAGAGGATGACAGGGTAGGAAGAAGAGAAGAAAGGGAAATGGGGAGAGAGTTGCCACTGAAAGCTTTCCCCTGGTCCTGGACCCTCCTTTCTCTCTGCTTCTTCTTCTCACCTGAGCCAGAGCATCACACAAGCCCTCTGTGCCGAGGACAGCCAGTGGGTGACTCTAGCCCTGCCCTGTCCCTGAGCCCCAGGCTCCCTTGGTACACTGCATGTGAACTTCTACAAGACACTGCAAATCTCAGGTGGCTTCTGACCCTCCCCACGAGAGCCCTCCCCTAGAATCTTCCTCTCCAGCTGGTCATCATTGCTTCACTTCCTTCACCTCAAGGAAACGCATAAAAGCTTCAGGAGTCCCCTTTGCTCCTAAGCTATCCCCACCCCTTCCCAGCCTGTTCGTGCTCCCTGCCATCCTGTGTATAACTCTCCTGAGTCACACACCTTCCCCACCATAATAATCCAAGCCCTGTCCTTTGGTTCCTTGTACGTTTCTCATAGCCTTCAAACTCGTCCTCCTGTTTCAAATATCGCATTTCCCTCTCTATACTCTTTTCCTCCTGGAAGCCCATTTCCCATAGTACAGTTATCTTCTACATGGGTGGCTGTGGCAGAGATGACTCCGGGGATAAAGCACCTGCTTTTCAAGTTTGCAGACCTTGCTGCGTTTACTACCCAGATGTATCTGTTGCCTGGGATGACATTTGTTATATTGCCAGAGTAGATAGACTAATAAAACATCATTCATTTTCATTATAATGTTTAAATTACTTTACAAATATTTTTATTCATCTCTTTTTATCCTATGTGTATGAGTGTTTTGCTGGCATGTATCTTTGTACTGTGTGTGCGTCTAGGGCTACTAGAGCCATAAGAGGTCATTGAGACTCCTGGAACTGGGGTTATGGGTGGTTTTGAGTTACCACTTGGGTGCTGGGAATAAACTAGCCCGTCTGCAAGAACAGCAAGTGCTCTAACAGCTGAGCTGTCTCTCCAGGCCCTCCTACAGAAAAATTTGAAAATTTTCATCCATCTTATGTCTGCTTTTTTTTTCCTGAGATGCATATTTTTATTTTTTTTCTTTTTAATTTATTTATTTATTAAGGGTTTCTGCCTCCTCCCCACCACCGGCTCCCCTTTCCCTCCCCCTCCCCCGATCAAGTCCCTCTCCCTCATCAGCTTGAAGAGCAATCAGGGTTCCCTGACCTGTGGGAAGTCCAAGGACCACCCACCTCCATCCAGGTTTAGTAAGTTGAGCATCCAAACTGCCTAGGCTCCCCCAAAGCCAGTACGTGCAGTAGGATCAAAAACCCATTGCCATTGTTCTTGAGTTCTCAGTAGTCCTCATTGTCTGCTATGTTCAGCGAGTCCGGTTTTATCCCATGCTTTTTCAGGCCCAGGCCAGCTGGCCTTGGTGAATTCCCGAAAGAACATCCCCATTGTCTCAGTGTGTGGGTGTACCCCTCGTGGTCCTGAGTTCCTTGCTCGTGCTCCCCCTCCTTCTGCTCCTGATTTGGACCTTGAGATTTCTGTCTGGTGCTCCAATTTGGGTCTCTGTCTCTGTCTCCTTTCATCGCCTGATGAAGGTTAATATTCAGGAGGATGCCTATATGTTTGTCTTTGGATTCACCTTCTTAGAGATGCATATTTTTAAAGTTTGGTTTAGTTATCACTTTCCTTCTGTATGTTTACTTATTTGTACATGTGTGAGCCTGCATTTATTTATGTATATCATATGTATGCTGTGTGTGTGTACATCTGTGTGAGCCTGCTTTTGTTTATATATATATATACATATATATATATATATATATATCATATGCACGCTGTGTGTGTGTGAGCTGGCATGAAATTATGTGTACCACATTTATGCTGTGTGTGCCTGCGTGTTTGAGCCTGCATGAGGTTACATGTACCACATGCATGCAGTTGCTCATGACTGCCAGAAGAGGGCACTGGATCCTCTAGAGTTACAGGCAACTACGAGCTGTTGGTGTGGGTGCTGGGAACTGAAATTAGATCCTCTTAAAGGGCAGTAGGCAGCCTTAACTATGGAGATATCAATAGCCTGTTCTTATTTGTTTTTAATATTTAAACATCTAACAGTACTTATAGTGGAGTTTCCAGCAATCTTTTTTGAGTATCATTTCTTCTTTAGCTTCATGTTAAATATATAAATTAGTTAGCTATTTCCATAAACTTTATTAAATTATGGCCAAAATTCAGACTCATGCCCCATTGGTTTGAGCTACCAGGAAGAACTGTAAACTCCACTTATTTCCAGATTGATTATTGATTGGCTTTGTCTAGTTTACCTAACTGATCCTTTTTGCATTTATTTTTGACAGCCGCAAGGGAAGAGTTCCATCATTGGAGACATCTTTAGATGGCCACATACCATTCCGTATGTTCTAGATGATAGCTTGGGTTAGTACACACTTTGGAGTATCCACAGCTACTGTGTGTTCCTGGCATGATAGATTAATGTCTACTAGAATGGCCTTGTGTGCTGCTAAGGCTTTTGTTGTTCCTCTGCGTGGCTATGCACATTCACTTTAAAAAAAATAAGCAAAATGTAGAATTAAAAGATCTTAAATAATTTTGCCTGAATATAAGTTGGGTTTTGACCATTTTAAGAATAATTCAGTCAACCTTGATGGAGATTACTTACTTTGCGTTGAATGCTTTGGTTGGAAGCATCACCTCACCCCCTAACACCCCTATACCCAAGGAGTCTGGGATATTTGGTGGAAAGTTCCATTCCAAGCCACCGCCCCTGGGTGTTGCCTTAGTTCAAACATAGAGGTTAAGGAAACACTCTTGGTTTTAATAAGGCTTGCTCTAGATTTTATTGCTATTTTTAATTCATATTCTCTTTCTTTCACCCTCTCTCGCTCCTCTCTCTCTTTTCTTCCTTCATCCCCCCTTCTCACTCACTCCCCTCACACTTCTTCTCCTGCCCCTCACTGTGTGTCTGTGGATGTGAGTGTAGTTCTGCGGAAGACAGAGAAGAGTGCTGGAGCCCCTGGAACCAGAGTTACAGTCAGCTGTGAACCCCTGACATGCACTGAGGACTCAGGTTGGGTCCTCTGGAAGAGCAGTGCTTGCTCTTGACCATAAGCTATCTCTGCAGCCCCAATAGTCTTTCTTTTAAGGCAATATTTCCTCGTGTTTAGGTATTTATTTATTCCTTGCAGAGCTAGTGGTAGAATCCAGGCCTTGGGTATGCTAGCAGATGGAATACCACGGATCACTACCATATCATAAGTGATTATAAAAACAGATTTATGTTTATTCCTTCTAGTTATGTGTATGTGTATATATCTCGTGAGTGAATACCTCATATTTGCAGTGCTGGAAGAGGGCAGAGGAGACATTGAATCCCTGTGAACTGCTTGCAGTCACTGCATGTCGATTTTAGGAACCGAATTTCAGTCTTCTAGCTGAGCAGTACAAAAGCTTAACTATTGAGCCAGTCCCACAGCCTTAGTCCCAGCACAGGGTGTAAAAATGAGTAAAATTCACAAAATAACCAATCAAACAAATTTATAGAAAATGGCTTTGCTTTGCCAAGATTTTATTTTGCCAAGTCCAGGTGTTAACGAGAGTCCACTATCTTTTATCTTTTCAGAAAATATATAGTTCCTAGCTTAGTAGCAAATTATTAAAAAGTCAGAAGAGGGCTGGGGAGATGACAAGCATGAGGATGGGAATTCAGAAATCATATAGATGCTTGCTGTGTATAGGAACTAACTGTAATTGAGGAACCCCAGAGCAAGGTGGCTATGGAGACTAGCCATATTGGAAAACTCTGAGCTTGATTGAGAGACCTTTCCCTAATGATTAAGGTAGAGGAGCCATGGAGGATGAGTTCTGAAATCATCCTGAGACTCCACATCCTGTGTACACTCCTGAAGAGGTCAATTCAGATGCCAAGATTCTGAAGTAATATTGGTTACATCTGCACCCATATCCATTAACCAATGTTATTTATTTGTACTCTCAGCTTTGGTCTTTGATCATTTATAGAAGTTGGCCAAAATATATGTTTTCTATTTTATACTTGAATTTTTAATCGATCATCTATGTTTATTCTTTCATCCAGAGCAGTATGTTTTTTTTAGTATGGTTTTTTTAAAAAACTTTATTTATTTATTATGTATACAGTGGTCTATCCGAATGTATGTCTGTAGGCCAGAAGAGAGTGCCAGATCTCATTACAGATGGTTGTAAGCCACCATGTAGTTGCTGGGAATTGAACTCAGGACCTCTGGAAGAATAGCCAGTGCTCTTAATCTCTGAGCCATCTCTCAAGCCCCGGAAGTATGGTTTTTACAACAGGCACAGGATTTTTTAATTTTCTGGAGAAGCATGTTCTCCACAGTGATTGGGAATGACTAGACCACATCTGATCTGAAGGCCCATGAGAGGCCCCCCCAAGGAATTTCATGATGGTAATGGTTGCCTTGTCTGTTTCTTGTTGGTCTACATTCATTGGTCCAATGTCAGCCTTTGCTGCATCTTCCACATAGTCCAGAAGATTGACACCTTCTATTTTGTCATTCCCAGAGGAATACCTTCTCAGATGTCCTATTCTACCACAATTAAAACATTTAGTATTTTGATGTCTCTTCATATCTTTGGAAACTGTTTCTCCTACCCAAGCCTCAATATTATAGTCAAATGACTCAACATTGACTGTGTGCAGAATCCATTCAGCCATTGGTGCTGATCTGACCTTTAAAGGCACAAGTATCTTTTTGCATTCTACACTGGCATTTTCAAAAGCCAGAGATTCAATAAGTATTTGTCTAGCTTCTAGATATGTTACCTCTATTTGTACAGCTTCAGTTAATCTTTGTAAAAAGTCACTAAAGGGTTCTCTTGAGCCTTCTATGACCTTAGTGTATGATTCAATTCTGCTTCCTAGTTCTTTAATCCTGTTCAAAGCATTTAAGGTTTTTGTGTGGCATAGGTACAAGATGTGATCATTGTAAATAGCTTGGCTCCGTGGATCAGCATAGGGGCCCTTGCCACGAATTTGACCTTGGGAAGCCTCCAACCCTTTATCTCTACCTTGCTGCTCTAGAGCTTTAGCCTCCTCTCTCCAATAGTTCTTCCACCATAACTGCAGCCCATCTTCTAGCACCACTGACATTAATTAAAACCAATGTTTGAGAAACCCATATCTTTACCATCTCCCTAACAAATAGTGAATGTATGCCATAAGATACTACTGTTTGCTTAATTTCTTGTAGATCTTTCATACCTATAGGTTTCTGTTTACATTCTTTATATCCATTTGGGTATTGAATATTTGCTGGCTTTTCAGAGAAAATAATATGATAAAACTCTTGATAAGTCATCTCTGACTCTGAGAGGTACTGGTGATGCTAAATCCTTTGCCTGTACCTCCTCTCCTTGCTTATCAGTTCTGACAAATTCCTCAATCAAGTCAAATCTTTTAATCATTCTACACATGTGATTCTAAGGTTTAAAATTTTTACTTTAATGCTATCTTCTCATCTTTAGATATTATCTGGAATTACTAACAAATTTAGTCAATTACTTAAAATCTGCATACAGAGGTTTGAGTTGAGCAGAATATCAAGGAACCCACAGCTGGCAGGCAGTTGCAAGTAGCAAAACTATTGGTCAAAGCTTGGCATTTGCAGATCCAAACTGGAAATGCAAGCCAGAGCAGCCCCTGCTCCGAGAGTCAGAGCTAGACCTGATCATAGTAGGTCTGGCAGAAGTTGCAGAGGAGTTTTGGCAAAAAGCCGCGGGTGACAGCAATTCAACCACATGGTAGGTGGTACCAAGCCAAATGAGCAAAGGCGGCAGGAAATTGTCAAGTCACCATGCAGCAGGCCAGCCAAACTTGTGCAGCTGTGAGCCAGGAGGGTAGTTCAGCTGCAGAGTGGTAGTTTAGCTGCCTGGGGTGGGAGAAGGCCACAGACAGGGTTCTTGGCAGGGTCCAATAATGGCATGGACTCTGCCATGTTGGGCGCCAATTTATTGGCATACAAAAGAGTTCCACAATAGCCTGAAGTGGAGTATAACAAAGGTTTATTTATCTGGGGATAAACTCACAGAAAGAATAAAGATCCTCTGCATGTGCTGAGAACTGGAACCAAATCCAGTAGCCAAGAGGCCCACACATGCTTTTATATTACATGAGACGATGCCCTTTGTGGGCTGCTATCTTAACGGCCATTGGCTGAAGGGGTTCCTACAGCTTCCATCCACATGCCCACACATGTGCACAATACACACACACAAAGGAAAAGGGTGGGATAGTCAAAAGAATCTAATACAAAACTAAAAAAAGAGCTTTTCATACAGAAGAAATTCAGTTATGAGCTAGGTGTGGTGGGGCACACCTGCCATTCCAGCCCTCCTCTGGAGGAAAGGCAGATGATCTGAGCCCAAGACCTGACCAGGGTAAGAGAGAGATGGATAAAGACAGAGACAGACAGGGACACAGAGAGAGAAACAGAGAGGGAAAGAGATAGACACAGAGAGAGACAGCCAGAGAGACAGAGAGAGAGAGAGGCAGACAGAGAGAGCTGACAGAGAGACACAGAGAACACAAGCCAGCCTGGCTCAACTGTAAAGAGCTCAGTTTCTCTGAACTGGAGAAGCAGTGCCTCTGATGAATATGAGTCTGAAAAACACCCTTTGGGGGAAATATGAAAAATAATGTTTCTTAAGAATCAATCATTTCTAGAGATGCTACTGTGCATTTTGATGACCTCAGCGATGACACAGGTGGAGCTGTTGTCAGTGACAGAGCTGAAGGTAATAAGACAGCAACATGGACTACTGAATATGAAAGCAGAGCCGCAGCTCACACAGAGGAAGGTACACAAGGAAAAAGGTCAGGACTTTCTCCAAAGATAGTGATTGGTTATCAGTCCCAGGCAGACTCAGCTACTAGGAGTGCTCCACTACTAAAAATAGGTTTGTTGTTTAAGAAGACACCTGAGTGTTCTCACAGGAATGTATCACGCAGTCGAGACTGGGAGCCGAAACAAAGCCTCATTCAAGACAAGTGGACTGCATTGAAGGCTGATTCCACATAAATGTTGCTAAGATATAAGAGAAGTCTCATTCACCTTTGTCTTGTACTTCTGTGTTCATGTCTCCCCGCCCTCACTCCCCAATCTATCCCAATCAAAGAATTGCAGTATACGCCACCCCAGAATCTGCCCGCAGATGTGGCCCACCCTGTAACAGCTGGTTAGAATTACCATAATACACACATTTGCCTTGCCACAGTATTCAAAAAAGAACTTGCATTTCTGTTACCTTAGCAGGAAAAGATCTACTTCTGCTCCACTCCATGCGTGTCTTGCAGTTTTCCAGCAACCTCGTGTCCTTCCACAACATGCTCCTTGCTGGCCTCTTGCTGATGGCTGCTAAGTTTAATTTATTTGCTTTCCTCCTTGATAACATTATTGATTCTGATTTCAGTTTTTCATTTGTTTTGCTTTTGTTTTTTTTTCTTCTTCATGTAACATTGGTAAATAATCCAGAAATTATGACAGAATAAACATTAAATTCACACATTCTTTGGTAATGTTTCTTATAACTACAAAGCTTTGCTACAACTTTATGCATTTCCCTCAAGCAGTAATCGATGTCTGTCTGTGTGATCCCTAAACATCATTGTAATTATGGTGTTACATTAATTACATTCCTAATAGAATTAGTATGTCTGCTTTTGAATGTTTATATTGAACTTTAACACTTTATATTACTTGGGTTATTTTGCTCTGGTTACAAATGGCTCAAGTAGAAAAACAGTCCACAAAAGACAGTGCACAAAAGTATAGGTAAAATGTGTACAGTTACTTGACTTTAGATAACTAGAATTGTCCTTTATTTATCCACCTGTGTAGAAGGAATCTGTACTTTGTATTGCAAGGCAGTCTCTTATGTCTTCATAGTGTCTTCTCCAAGTACAGCTGAAGTTTGGAGCAGTAGGTCATTATTTTTAATAAATTGGATAGGTAGTATCACATATGTGATTAAACTGATGTGGCTGTCTTTTTTTAAAAAAAAAAAGTTAAGGCACTGTTTTTCAGTCTTAGGTTAAATAATGTCCTTTGAATATGTTAAAATTCATGAGAATTGGGATTTTGATGTATCACTATTTGATAGAAACAGTGGCTATAAATTTGTTGACTTTGAAAAGTTTTTACTTAAAGAGCAGAAACTAGCATAAGGAGAGTATAGGGGACAGGTGCTAAGAATCTTAGCGTTATTATCTGAATAAAACAGAATAAACAAGTATTGAGAACTATTTATATTGGGCAACTGTTGCAGTATGGCTTTCCGTAAACTTGAAATCTTGATCTATTCTTTCCTTGTATCATTTCAAAGCAAACTTGAAGATATTTTGTCTGTAATACACAATTGTATAGTTCAGATCCTATGGAATGAGGTGCAACTATTGTAGACCAAATGGTAAGATGAACTATGGGAGCAGAATGGAAATCACTAGTTGAGAGAAAAATGTCTTTACATGGTTATTATTATGGATTCATCCTTTTCACACTGATTAACTTGTAAAGATCCTTTAAAATAAAAAAGGAACAAGGCTGAAGCTCACTTGGTAGCGAGCTTGTCTGGTATCCAGTCCTTGTGCATCATAGACATCAGGGCTCTCCACAGACTCCTGGCTCTAAGTGAGGGACCAAGAAGAGGGAACTGAGTGCGGGGATGACCAAGGATGCAGCTCAGCCGAGGGAACAACTGTTCAGAAAACATGATAGGTTAAGAAGTCAGCATGGAGTTGGGTACTAGTGGTACATACCTTTAGTTCCAGAATTTGGGAGGCAGAGGCAGGCAGAGCTCTGTGAGTTCCAGGCCAGATTTGTCTACAGAGTGAATTCTAGGATAGGCTCCAAGACTACACAGAGAAAACTCTACCTGAAAAAAAGAAAAGAACAACAAAAAAAAAAGAATTCAGCATAGATTCTCCAATTCAAATAAACAAATTTTTATATAATTGAAATTATGGTGTTCTAGGTTTTTCTGGTTCTTTAAGTTAATGTATTGCACTTTTCTTTTTGTATTTTTAAATGACATTATTTATCTATTCTGTTTGTGTGTGTGCCACAGTGTACATGTGGACTCAGAGGAACCTTGTCACATGTAGGTCTCAGGAACTACTCCAATGCCGGGC
>NC_022020.1:11738322-11739569 GCF_000317375.1 Microtus ochrogaster | reverse complement strand
TGAGAAGAATTTCCCACATGAGCCAGGTCAAGCATTCTTCAAATGATTCACACTTAGCCAAGGCCTGTGGTAGTAAAGACACACGGTAAATGGACAGCTTACCCTAGTCGAGGTCTCTGCAGTTTGTGATGCTTTCACACATGTTCTGCTTGGTTCACAGAAGGATGAAGGTCTCCTCTCAGAGCTTTACTCTTGGGCCCCGATTCCATCTGGCTCTAAGACAGTGATGTGGTGACCTTATTTTAGGAATCTCAGTGCACACTTTTGTCTTCCATCAGATATGAATGCTAAAGGAGTTATCCTCAAAGCTTTCGAGCGCTACCGCCTTAAAACGTGCATCGACTTCAAGCCCTGGTCTGGAGAAGCTAACTACATATCAGTGGTCAAGAGCAGTGGGTAAGTTCCAGGGTTACCTGGTAAGGTTCCGAGGTGGCTATTGTTCTCCAAGGAACAATAGACACCACAGTAATCATTCAAGGTCTGGACGTTCAGGTGGGGCAACAACTTCCTTTGCTATCTGGGCAGAGCTTGACTTTTAGACCTGGTTTCCCTGGCCATAGAATAAAGTTTTTTTACAATATTAGAGGGCCTGCCTGGTATGTGTCCGTCCCTGGGTTAGGGTCACAGTACTATGAAAAGGAACCAGTAGGAAAGAACAAGGAGAAAGGGGGAGAAAGGAAAAAAGAAAAGAAAGGAAAGAAAGAGCAGTCAACCTGGTAATAGAGAGATGGCTCAGTTGCTGAGATCCTTGCTGCAAAGCAAAAAGACCTCCTGAGTTTGGATCCCCAGCACCATTTGAAAAAAACCCTAGATGAGACAGACCACTTTTCATTCAGGGAGATAGGAGCAGATTCACTGATGTCACTGGCCAGCCAGCCTAGTCAAATTGCTGACCTTCAGGTTCTGTGAGAGACCCTGTCTCAAAATGAAAGGTGGAGGGTAACTGAGGACGACATGCTTCTGGCCGCCACACGCATACACACCTGCATAAATATGTGTACACAGATACACATTCAGGAAAAGACATAAGAAAACTGAAAATGGTTTCATTCACACAACCAGACTACCAAAGTCAACAAATAGTAAGTGTGAATGGATGCCATTTATCCTATAGCCCTGTGAGCTTCATCTCATTGACAACGGAATATTCTTTATTCTCCCTGCTAGTAAAATGTATTGTACATAGTGTGGGAGTTCATTTTAGCTGAGTAAGTCTTACTACTTGAAAGGTGGCAGTGTCATTGATC
>NC_022020.1:11736666-11737517 GCF_000317375.1 Microtus ochrogaster | reverse complement strand
ACCTGATATCAAATTGCAATCAGTTATCCAATAGAAGGATGCTAAGCAGCCTGGTGTCTTCTCTAAATACACTCAGGAAAATGTTTTAAAATGATTGTCTTTGGAGCTCATGATGGCTCAAAAGATAACATTTTGAATTTCCCATTATATTTGTATACATATATGGGCAACAAGGTGATATTCTGCTATGTACATATTAATAAAATAGCACATTTAGAGCCTCATTAAAATAAACTCAGTCACCATGCCTGTCACTTCATGAAGTATTTTTTTTTTGTAAGAACACATTTGTTGCAAAGACACTTATTTGAAATTTTATAATAATATGTCCTTTGAACTATAGTCAATATAATCTAAATGCAAGTGCAAGAAACCCAGTAACCTTTGAGTACTCAATGATGTCCATCTTTTCTAATAACGCTGGGCCCATGTTATCAACACAGGCTCCCATTTTAGCATACTCCCTAAAAACCTGCTTTTACCTGGTCTGCTATGAGCACATTAAACCATGAGCATTGCTAGCTGGTGACTCTGAATGTTTCCACAGTTTCACAGAACCTTCCTATCCAACAACAGTCAGTAGAAATTAAACTTTTGGCTGGACTGGAAGTGTCAAGTTGTTAGTTTGACTGTTGCTATCACAACTGTGCATGATAGCGGGTCCAAAGACAGGAGTGTCTGGAACACGTAACACACAGGAGATAATGTGAACAAAGTTTGCTCTATTATATTTTCTATTTCTCAGTTTAGAGAGTTTAGTAAGAACAGCTTCATTTTATGAACATAAAATAATTTATTAAAATATATCCAGGCAGAGAATACAATTTCGACATATTCAGTGACAGTGAGTC
>NC_022020.1:11732181-11733871 GCF_000317375.1 Microtus ochrogaster | reverse complement strand
TGAGTCCTTCAGGGCCTCATGGGTAAGAAGGACCATATGTAGATTGAAGGTTTTGCTCAGTCTGTAATCTATCCATGGGCAGTAGCACTTTCTGTAATCTGATGTTTACAATTTATTTCCTGTCAGTTTCAATTATCATTCAGTGCTGATATACTCGAGCTTCCCTCCAGCATGAACCGACAGTTGCATGACTTTCTGTCCTGTTGTCACGGGGGCTCCTGAAATGCTTCTGCACGCTGTTTCTCACTGGAGTAGGGTAGACGGTAGTTTGACTTTCCCTTCCCAGCTTCCCTCTTACCAGAGGTATCCTATGACTGGAAGAGAGACTCACCTCTCATTTCCAGCTCAAATGAGCTAAGAATCTCCCTATCCAGTGAGCTAGATGTGCAAGACAGGAAGGAAGTGGATGGCAGCAAAGGGGGGTGCCACTGTCGGGTAAGCACTTGTAATGCCGAGTCACTGGGAATGAACGGGAAGTAGCTTCCTGGGCTTGTAGATTCCCGTTTAACTCTGCTTAAATTCCAATGAAATTTAAATATTCCAGTTTTGTTATACATACATAAAGAAATCTTTATGAGAGTACCAGAAAATCACAGATGTTAATATGGCTCGGTTATTAACTAAGACAGAATACCAGGTAACTGGTAAGCAGAATGGAGCTCTCAGAGATTGGTGCTTACCCATCTCTGAGAAAGGGTGAGCTAGCTGAGAGCAGGTATGGAAACATTCAATACCCAGTGGACAGTCCAGCCGCAGCAATGCCCCGGGATAAAGAATTGAGAAGCCATTCACCAAATCCATAAGTGTCTTGGCTCACCAACTATTATTTCCCTTTGAAGTATAGAATTTTAATACTGACCATGTCAGGAAGGAATTCATAATTCTTCATCACTCTTGAAACAGTGACTCTTTTTGCAGATATACCCATGGGGAGCTGGCAACTTTACTACGTAACATTGCAAGTGACTGAGAAATTCCGAGTGGCATTTGAAGGACTCAGAGGCTCTGGATCATCATCAGGTGGTCTGTCTATCGATGACATCAATCTCTCAGAAACCAGGTGTCCTCACCATATCTGGCGTGTACCGAATTTCGCACAACTTCTTGACAGCCAGAATACAGATGTGTACAGTCCTCCATATTATTCTCCTGAAGGCTATGCTTATCAGGTTTACCTGGATCTGAATTCCTCGAATAGAGTAGGGATTTATTTCTACCTGATCTCTGGTGCCAATGACGATCAATTACAGTGGCCGTGTCCCTGGCAACAAGCCACAATGACACTCTTGGATCAAAATCCTGACATCCGACGTCGTATGTCAAACGAGCTGAGTATAACTACAGACCCAACGATGAACGATGGTTTGTAGCTTCTTATTTTCCTCATGGCTAGGGACTTGATCATTGTTCAAGGAGGGATGGTCATTTGGGAACGAGAGATTGCATCGTTGGTTAGTTATGGAAGTTTAGCCTCGGGGTAAGGATTTCAGCTTCAGGGAAAGGATTCAGTTGTGGAAGACAGTCCCCAGGCCGAGGCTGTTAGGGATGTTAGCAAATACTGCGACACTGGGATTTTATCATCCCTGCATTCTAGGTATTGGCCAAGGAGTGTTGGCTTTAGAGGCCGGCATGCTTGGGTCTAAGTCAACATTTTCTTTTCATTAGTCATGTGATCCCGAAGAAAACCCTT
>NC_022020.1:11726389-11731416 GCF_000317375.1 Microtus ochrogaster | reverse complement strand
TCAGTTTATGAGATAAATTGTTCTTTGCTCTTATAGGAAACTCTCAGCCACTCACTGCCTTAACTCAGTTTAAAGGACCAATTGCAGCTCAGAAGGCTTCTGAGACTTGATCCCACCAAACAGAAGGGTTTTTGTAACAGACACCATACATAGGGGTTATATCCCCACCTGGTAGCTCTCAACTCATTGTCTAGGAGCAGTAGTTCTCAATCTGTAGGTCCCAACCCCTTGGAGGTAGTCAAACGCCCCTTCACAAGGGTTGCCTAAGACCATCAAAAAAACAGAGATACTTACATCATAATTCAAACTGTAGCAAAATTACAGTTATGAAGTAACAGTGAAAATAACTTTAGGGTTAACATAAGGAACTGTCTTAAAAGGTCGCAGCCTTAGGGGGCTTGAGAACCACTGGTTTAGAGTTTGGTTCTCACTCATGAGCAATCTCATTTCCTGAGGTGCAATGTGAATGAAAGTTGCACTGACGTGCCTAGGGCTACATCATAGGTCAATGGCATCAATCAATCCTAGTTGTGTCTCACAGCCTGGGCTTTCCTACCACTGAAAATTATGATGATGCTAAACACAGCCTATTAACATAAATTGTTTTTTTAGGTAATGGAAACTATTTTTGGGACAGGCCTTCCAATGTGGGAAATGTGGCTTCCTTCCCTAATGGAACTCAGTATTACAGAAGCATAGGCTATGGTACCTGGGCCTTTATAACCTACGAGAGGCTGAAGAGCAGGAAGTTCGTCAAGGGAGATGATGTTTACATCCTACTGACTGTTGAAGGTATAGAAACAGCAGTAGTTTGATGGGAGCTTGTTCCTCGTTGTAGCCGTTGGTTGTCCGCTGTGTTCTTCTGGGTTTTGTTTTTAGATTTGTTATAGGATGTGGGAGGAACTGGACAGAGATGGGAACTTTTTTGTATGAATGATTAGAAATATGAAAATAGCTTAATTTGAAACATCAAAGGTTATAGAGTTAAACATTTATTTACTATTTTATGGAGTAACAGTTGAAATCTTTAGGCTGGAAATGTATTATCTTATTTCCTCACACAGGAAACACAATACCCTGGGCAGGAGGTTGGCCTTCAGAGCTCCAACTGACAGCCAAGCATGGCAGTTGTCACCCAGCTCCCCAACTTGGGGTGTGTGTGTGTGTGTGTGTGTGTGTGTGTGTGTGTGTGTGTGTGTGTGTGTACCAGTGGCTGCTTTAAACACCACCCCCCACCATGTTTTTTGAGACAGTCTCTCACTTCTACCTGGTAGGCTGGCTGGCTGGTCTCTAACCCCGTTATTCGCCTGTGTCCCTGGCTCTCTACTGCTGAGATTATAACGATGCATGACCTCATATGGCTTTTTCTTAAACATGGGGTCTGGAGAGTGACATCAAGTCTGCTACCAAAAGCCACTTTGCCTGATTCTCATTTGACTGCACACAAATGCTGCTGGATCATGCACCAACATCACATACTTTTGTCACAAGCCTGAACTCTGAGTATTATCTGGGGTCAACAACAAGTAACACAAACGTTGATTTCCACCATGTTCTCTCCTTCCCTCTGCAGATATATCTCACCTCAACTCTAAGTCGACCATCCCAGACCCCTCCTCGACCATCCACAATTCCTGCTCAGAGGTTGAGTGTCAGAACGGCGGAATCTGCACTGTCCGTGACGATAGAGCGGAGTGCAGGTGAGGGCTCACTTGGGAGGTTCACTGTCTCACTCTCTCACTAGATACGTTCTTGTCCTGCTGGAACTGATGCTGATAATGCACACGGATGGGATGACACTGAGAAAATGTCTTAGTTAGGGATTCCATTGCTGTGATGAAAAACCATAAGAAAATCAGGTTGGGGAGTTAACGATGTATTTGGCTTATACTCTTATTCTGTAGTCCCACCTTGAAGGTAGTTAGGGTAGGAACTCAAACAGGATGACCCCAGTTAAGACTCCTAGCAGTAGTAAAGAGGGTGTAAATAATAAAGTCTTAGCTGGGGTCATCCTTGTGGATTTCCTTAGCACCTGGTTTCTCCTTACCCCATAATGACTCTTTCTATCAAGATATCTCTTTCATTGCTCCCCCTCTCTGTCCCTCCCCCAATGCAGTTATCTCGAGTCTTCATGTTCCCACCCTCCATTCCCTCCTCACTACTCATCTTCCCAGTTTATCCAGGAGATCTTAACTATTTCCCTTTACCAGGGCTCTCTATTTTTTCTCTATTTTCTCTCTTAGGGTCCTCTTTTTTTTCTAGCTTCTCTGAGACTGTGTATTGAGCCTGGTTATCCTATGCTTTACTTCTAATACCCACTTATGAATGAGTACAAGCCATATTTGTCTTTCTGGATCAGAGTTACCTCACTCTGGATATTTTTTTCTAGTTCCATCATTTTCCTTGCAAGTATCAAGATGTCATTGTTTTTTGTTTTTTGTTTTTTTGGTTTTTTTTTTTTACCACTGATTAATACTCCATTGTATGAATGTACCACATTTTCTTTATCCTCTCTTCAGTTGAGAGGCATTTAGGTTGATTCCAGGTTCCGGCTATTATGAATAATGCTGCTATGAACATAGTTGAACAAATGTCTTTGTGGTATGATTGTGCATCCTTTGGGTATATGCCCAGGAGGGGTATTGTTAGGCCCTAAGGTAGATTAATTCTCACTTTTCTGAGAAACTGCCATACTGATTTCCAAAGTGACTGTACAAGTTTGCACTCCCACCAGCAGTGGAGGAGTGTTCCCCTTACTCCATATCTTCTCCAGCATAAATTGTTATCAGTGTTTGTTATCAGGTGTAAGATGGTATCTCAGAGTTGTTGTTTGGTTGGTTGGTTTTGTTTTTTGTTTGTTTGTTTTGCATTGCCCTAATGGCAATGATGTTGAGCAATTCTTTAAATGTCTTTTGGCCATTTGAGTTTTTTCTGTAGAGAATTCTCTGTTTAGATCTGTACCCCATTTTAATTGGATTATTTGATATTTTGGTGTCTATTTTCTTTAGTTCTTTATGTATTTTGGAAATCAGCCCTCTGTCAGATGTGGGGTTGGTGAAGATCTTTTTCCACTCTGTAGGTTATTGTTTTGTCTTATTTATCATGTCCTTTCCCTTACAGAAGCTTCTCAGTTTCAGGAGGTTCAATTTATTAATTGTTGCTCTCAGTGTCTGTGCTACTGATGTTATATTTAGGAAGTGGTCTCCTGTACCCATGCATCCAAGGCTACTTCCCACTTTCTCTTCTATCAGGGTCAGTGTAACTGGATTTATGCTGAGGTCAAGTCCAAATGTGGACTTGAGTTTTGTCAATGTCCAGGATAGAGATGGATCTATTTTCATTCTTCTACATGTCAACATTCAGTTATGACAGCATCATTTGTTGAAGATGCTCTCTTTTTTCTATTGTGCAATTGTGGCTTCTTTGTCAAAAATTTGTTCATATGTGTGTGGATTAATAACAAGATCTTCGATTCAATGCCATTGATCCATGCGTCTGTCTTTATGCCAATACTAAGCTATTTTTATTACTATAGCTCTATAGTAGAATTTAAAGTAAGGGATGGTGGTGGTGATGCCTCCGTAAGTTCCTTTATTGTACAGGACTGTTTTGGCTATCCTGGGTTTTTCTGTTTTTCCATATGAAGTTGAATATTGTCAATTTCGATGACTGTGATTGTGCTGGGATTTTGATTGGGATTTCATTGAATCTGTAGGTTGCTTTTGGTAATATTGGCATTTAAAATTTTTTTTTTTTAGTTTTAGTTTTTTTGAGACAGGGTCTCTCTGTAGCTTTGGAGCCTGTCCTGGTACTAGCTCTTGTAGACCAGGCTACAGAGATCCGCCTGCCTCTGCCTCCCGAGTGCTGGGATTAAAGGCGTGCCGCCCGGCTAGTATTGGCATTTTTATTGTGTTGATCCTACCTATCCAAGAGTATGGGAGACTTTTCTGATATTCCTGAAATATTTTCTGATATTTCTTCAATTTCTTTCATTAAAGACTTTAAGTTCTTGTAATACAGGTCTTTCACTTGTTTGGTTAGGGTTATCCCAAGATATTTTATATTATTTGTGGCTATTGTTAAGGGTTATGTTTCTCTGATTTCTTTCTCAACCTGTTTATCATTTGTATATAAGAAGGTTACTAATATTTTGAGTTAATCTTGTGTCCTGTCACATTACTTGTAAAAACCTAACACTGTCTCTATCCCAGCGGGGCCTCCAACTGTAAAAACCTGAAAGTTCCGAGAGCTCTTTGCTCTACCATACAGTTCGTGCCTGTACTACAAGTACTAAGGTACTAGGCCTGTACGGAACCAGTTGCGCACGCGCCTTGGGAATGGAGCCTGGACAGTTAGAAACATACAGACAGACACAGAGTCAGACAGATGCGGACACAGGTCATCCTTGATACAAGAGGGCCAAGTGCCAAGTTTATTATGCTCAGAGAAAGCTTATATAGGGATCCTTAGCCACGCCCAGTTCTCGGGATTTTTCACCTGCAAGCCAGGTCTCATGCAGGCACAGGTGTTTTGCTCACTTCAGTAGGCAAAGAATCTGAAGCAGGCAAAGAAAATCAAGGGGGCAGGAATCTGCAGCTTCCAACAATTACTGAAGGCGTTTATCAGCTATCGGAGTTCCCTGGTAGAGTTTGGGTCACATATGTACACTACCATATCATCTGCAAATAGTGAGAGTTTCCCCCTTGATCTCCTTTCGTTGTCTTAATGCTGTAGCTAGAACCTCCAATTCTATACTGAATAGATAAGGGGAGAGCGGCCAGTCTTGTCTGTCCTGATTTCAGTGGAAACACTTTGTGTTTCATTCCATTTAGTTTGATGCTAGCTGTTGGCTTGCTGTATATTGCCTTTATTAAGTTTAGGTATGTTCCTTGTATCCCTGATTTCTCCAAGACCTTTATCAAAAAAAGGGTGTTGAATTTTGTTAAGGTTTTTCAGCACCTAATAAGATGACTATGTTTTTTTGTTTCTCTTAGTTTATTTATATGGCGGATTACATTGACTGATTT
>NC_022020.1:11723489-11724779 GCF_000317375.1 Microtus ochrogaster | reverse complement strand
GTTCCAGTGACATCTGCCTTCTTCTGGAGATACTGTCTTCAGGGCAATATTTTTTCTTGTGAAGGGTTTTAAGTTTGCCTCAGATGAAACTTCTAAATGACCCCAGCATGAATCCTCACCATGTTTTCCATCTGAGACACTCAAGCCACAAAGGCCAGAGCATCTTCCCAGGGTCAGAGCAGGCATGTCAGCCCAGAGGGGAGCCAGGAGACTGCCATAGGGGCTTCATTTGAAAACCTGACTCTTGCATTGTTACCCACAGAAGAGGCAGCTTTAATATTTAGGAATTGTGTCATTGATTGTATTTTCTCCTTTCAGCAACATGCTTTTTGAATGCTAACTCAATCAGACAGCCAGCAAGTGAGATGAAAAGGATTCTTCATCATGGAAGAATTTTTCACAAAAGCCATATGACCTTCACAGCATTCCAAACCAACCATCTCTGTAAATAGCTGAACGGATAATAAATCATTATTTTGGTAAAAATCAAACTGGTGATCTCTCTCCCTCCCTGCCTGTCTCAGCAGTTCAGGCCTTTCTAGGTGCATAACTCTGGCAGTAAAAGGAAGAAAGCAGAGATAGCTTTCCAAATTATTGTTCCTTCTACTCAGGGATGAAAGAAATATTGTATCTCACAGCAATCACCAAGGGTCACTAGAGAAGACATATTCTGGTTAGCATCTTGGCTGTTTCAGTGCTGTCCTGTCCTAAAGCAGGGAAGGACACTGGGAGGCCTTTTTGGGCTTCCCTCACATGTTCACATGAGTGAATCAGTTTCCCTTAGTCCTTACCAGCTTTTGTTTGTTGTTGTTGTTGTTGTTATCATCATCAATACTTTGTATTATTTAAGACAGTCTCACTATATAATCAGATGACCTCTAATCTGTAATCCTCCCGCCTTCATCTCCCAAGTGCTGGAATTATAGGCAGGTCCCACCATGCTTTGCTTACAGACTTCAATTTTATAATAGTTTTAGATTCAGAAAATATTAAGTGGATGATGCAGAGAGCTTTCATCTACATTCCTCAGATTCACATGGTCTTTCACGCCATCAATAGACTGAATCAGAGGGGTCTTTTGTGAGCATCAAAGACAAATTACAATGTTACTAGCATTAGAAGCCCGGTCCTTTCACTGTGTTCACATTTGTTTTTACATAACCTCTGGGCTTTGAGAAATGCATGGTGTGTGTATGTAACATGAGGGTCCTGTTTGTTGTTGGAGTTTTTGTCCCGCCCAGTACCCCACAGCTGTTTAGGCCCCAGAGAAAATCACACAGAGATCTCTAA
>NC_022020.1:11718878-11720904 GCF_000317375.1 Microtus ochrogaster | reverse complement strand
AGCAACCACATGGTGGCTCACAACCATCTGTGGTGAGGTCCGGTGCCCTCTTCTGGCCTTCAGGCATAAACACAGAATGTTGTATACATAGTAAATGGATAAATATTTAAAAAAAAAAAAAAGAACAGATCACAGAAATATTCAAATTCAGACAGAGGAATTTAATGAAGAATCAATTACAGTGTTGCATCATAAGAATAGAGAGGAACAGCCTAAGGTTTTCAGACAATCAAACTTAATATATACAATAACCTTACAAGAATTGCCAAATGGCAGAGGCTCTGTTAAAGCTAACTGGATTCCTGTGGCAATGTTAGATTTAAGGAGATTCAAGGAAGCAATAGTCTCATATGGCATGCATTCACCTTTTGTGAAGCAAATGCTAAACTCACAGTCAGTTTGTAATAGAATTATCCCTAACAACTGAACAGAATTGGTTAAAGGTATTTTAGATCCTGGTCCACAATTACAATGGAGAACCTGGTTCAGATTCCATATTGGGTTTCATAGTCTGAATTGATGAGGATGATTGACCATCTCTCTTCTTCTTCATGTGGTAGCCTTTGGCCACCCAGCTGGACCTCTTTCCACCCACATACTAAAGTCCCCATGTTTCCAGAGGACCTAGCTTGTCATTTCCAGTCTTGCCAAGGAGGAGGCAGTTACCAGGAGACCAAAAATACTGTGGAAAGGGTGAAAACATAAACATGTTATTAACAGAACCAGGGGAAGTAAAGCAAAGATGGAGACTATACTATAGGTCAAACCCTATACAATAACCCTGTCAACATATGCTGTCAACATATACTACGATGTGAAACATGTCAGCAGCCACTTGAACACCAGAGACAATAAGGAAATATTAAATAGTGACATGAGCAAGATAAAGGAAGCTATCAAGAGAGCAAAATGCAGGAAGGCCCCAGGAGTGGATGACATCATGGTGGAGGAGCTGGAGGCAGCTACAATAGGCTCAGGGGCTGAGGCACTTCTAGACTCTTCAGAGAGATATGGGAACATGAAGTGATTCTCATGGAAGCACTCAGTCATAATTCCCATATACAAGAAGAAGAACAAGCTGGACTTCTAGATTACAGGGATATTAGTTTGTTATTCCAGTAAGCAGTAAGATCTTCTCCCCCATTATCCTACAGAGGATTGAGGGTAGAACAGGGGAAATCCTAGCAGAGGCCCAGTGCGGATTCAGAGCTAACAAGAGCACAATTGATCAGATCTTCACTTTAAAGCAACTGACAGAAAAATACAAAGGATTTGGAAAAAACTTATGTATCTGTTACATAAACTTCAGAAGGCGTTCAATAGCATTTGGAGGAAAAGACTTTGGGAAACAATGAGGTTCTATAGGTACCTAAAGAAAAATGTCTATAAAGATAACTTTGCATCAGTTAAAGTCCATGGAGAACTGTGTGATCAGTTTAAGATAATCATAGGAGTGTTGCAGGGATGCATCCTCTCACCACTACTCTTTAATATATTCCTGGAATTAATAATAGCACCACTACTCTTTAATATATTCCTGGAATTAATAATAGCAACAGCCCTAGGTGATAAGGAGACAGGTATACAGGTAGGTGGTATGAAAATAAATGACTTGTGTTTCACCAACAATACAGCACTACTTGCTGAAAGTCCAAATTAGCTCCATGCCACAGTAAATTTGGTGGTGGAAGTCAGTGAAAACTTTGGTATGAAAGTAAACATTGAGAAGACTGAGATCCAACACGTGGGAAGAGCACACAAAGATTTTAACATTGTAATAAAGAATCAGAACCTCAAGCAAACAGTCAACTTTGTCTATCTAGGAGGAAACCTCAGCTCAAATGAGGAAATTATTTCAGACATATGGAGGCAAATTGTGATAGCAATGGCAAAGTTCCAGGCACTAGGAAAGGTTTGGTCAGCAAGAGACATAACGACAACAACAAAATTGCAAGTATATGAGACACTTGTCTTGAGCTGACTTCTTTACAACTCCAAAATCTGGACAATGAAACACTCCTCAGAA
>NC_022020.1:11705183-11713063 GCF_000317375.1 Microtus ochrogaster | reverse complement strand
AAAGATTTTAACTTTAACACAGTACATCTATATACAATAAGAATAGTTATAAGAATTACACTCACAATGTCCAGCCCATTAGCATTTGGCAAATTCAAAGAAAATATTATCTACTCTATCTTTGATTAGTCCAAAGTTTTATACCTAAACCACTTTCTATTATAACATATTACCAACCTAAAAGTTTTTTCACACTTTAAAACATTTTCTTAGATAAAAAATTAAGTTTTTTATGTTTCTCAACCTTATAAACTTTACATCTCTTATTTAAGTTTCTTTTCTGAATTGGTAACAAGGAAAACTGTGAAATTTTAACTATCTAGTCTTCAACCCCATCAGAGACTTGAGAAGGATATGTTACCTGAGTAAACAGGAAGTATAGAGCAAACACTTTCCAAAACTATAAAAATGACAGAGTCCCCACAAATGGCAGCCAACTGTGGTGAATGCTCATGGAGAGGCCCAGGTAGCAACTACAGCAGCATTAGCTGGTGTGATTTCTCCCTCTATGTGTTTGTGTCACTCATTGGAGTGCCAAAATGCAGTTGAACTTTCTTTTGGGACAGTTAGCCCCCCCAATAATGATGTAGAGACTTATTGTTCATTATAAAAGCTTGGTCTTTAACTTAGGCTTATTGCCAACTAGTTATTATAACTCAATTAACCTGGTCCTATTAATCTACATTCTGTCATGTTACTTTTTACCCCTCTTTAATTCTATGTATCTGCCTTCCTCTGTGTCTTCCTGGTGTCTGTCTACCTCTCTTCTTTCCAGAGTTCCTCTCTTTCACTGGAAGTCACACCTATTTTCTCCTGCCTAGCTATTGGCCATTCAGCTTTTTATTAAACTAATCACAATGACACATTGTCAAGGCCCAAGAATATGAGCCTATTTCCACCTTGTCTAAAGGTCAGAAAGTTTTAGCTTTGTTCAAAGTTGTTGACAACTGTGGCTACACACCCTGACCTAGGGTGTGGTCACTTGGTGTTTTGGACATTGAGATGGCCCATACAAGTTGATTCACTACACCATGACCAAAGGTCAGAGAATTCTAGCATATTTCTGCTTCTTCTTTTGAGTTTAAAGGTTTGACCTAGGGAGTAGCTGCCCACAGGGTACTTGTTCTAGGGTGAATTCACTGCCTAAACAACATAATGCTTTTCTCAATGATTCATGACTTGATAGTTGTCCTTTGTATCATGTTAAAGCAGTCTTTTGCCTTCTTCCCCCCGTTGTATTGGGGTATAAAAGTGTGTAAAAAATTAAACGTGGGTGAATTTCAATATTCACTGGAACTTCCTCCTGGTACTATCCTATGTTTCTGTTTTATTATTTTCACTCACATCTACATTCTCTTTACTAACTTTTCTAATCTCCAAACCCCTATGCTGGTAAGTAGTATACTTGTCAAAGTTGGTCTCTGACAACACATCTTCACACAGTGTAAATAAACACCCTGCAACATATGTCTGACTGCCTGTATGTATGTATTATGATAAACATGAACTCGTGTGGAGATGTATGACACACAACACAGGCAGGACTTGCTATCAGGAGAGCTACAGATTACAGAAAGTTGTCCTTAGAACTCTCAGATGATCGGCAAAGCTGTTTTAGAAAGGTGTAACTAACCACTAGCCATTTAACCAGCCATGAGATTTATTCCATGGTAGCCTGGGAGGTGGGAGCAGACCACATGATATGGACAGCACATTAACTATGGGAATCTAGAGTAACATCCAAAGAGCTAATGCTCCATTGGCAAGAGGAGGCACTGTGCTCAAGTCTAGGCTCCCACAAGCGGCTGGGCTGTCAAACAAAGGTACCCAATATTTTAACATTGCGACATGATGTCAGGGTCTGTAAACGTGCAGGGCTGCATTCATATCTATCCTGAGATAACAGTTTCCTTTCTGCTGCTGGGATAAAATATCCCAACAAAAAGCAAAACTAGTTGTTGAATATCAGAGCAGACTGCTCGGAGACAAGTTTAAGCCAATAGAAAGTCTTGTTAGCTGGCCAGCAACTAGACTGGATGCTCAGGATCCCAGTGTAGCCCTGAGTCTTTCTCAGGGTGAGCTTTTAAGCACAAAAAAACATATTTTAGTTGATATATTTCAGTTGACAAGAACAGTTAGCCAGAAGCAGAACTACAGAAGTCAAAAGGCAAGGTTACTACATTTAAAGGCTTTCCAAGAAAGTCTACAGAGTTTGATGCATTAGGTCTTTGATTTTGTTTTAGCGGGTGGTACTATGTGCTAAATTTTATGAACTTCCATCATGGAGTCAGTTGTGCTATAGTCTGGGGGCCTATTAAGGTCTGGTGCCCTGTTACATTTCCCACTGGTGTTAGTAAATGATTCAAACAATTCATCCTTCATAAAATTGGACAAAATAGTTTAAGATGCAGGGTCCACCATTAATTAGTCATAATGAGAATTAAAGGCCCAGCCAGTGTTGGTAATATTATAGCTAGCGAGGGAGACCAAGAGAACAGAGATTGGTATCAATTATCTGATTTATGTCTTTGTCTCTTTGTCTTTTTGAAGTTTTGCTCAATTCATGGAAAGGTTTTCTCTAATTTATTCATGATTAATTAACATAGAAACAGCAGGTTTTTCCCAAAGTCATACATAGCCCTCCTTATCTCATGAAAAGTAATTATAAGTCTCTCCAATTTTGAGGACCACTTTTGTAAGGGAATCTAACCAGTTTTAATTCAGCTATTAGCCAAGTACTTGTAATTTATATTAAGCCTTTGAGTGACTATTTGAGAGTGGCTTCAGGACTAGAAAACTCCATTTACAGAAAGCATTAGAAGAAAAACATTTAATTAATCTATTAGTATGTGCCCACCAATGGAAACTATTAATGCCTCTAGGTACCAATCAACCTGCCTACTTAGTGTTATGCTTTCCTGTCGCTTTAAGGGACAAGCCACACCCACTCCCATTACCTCTGACCTGCCCGCCGCCATCTTGGGCCCTTCCTTTTCTGCTTCCTTGATGTGCGTGCTTTTTATTATAAGGAAGACCTGGGAATGTTATGGTTTTGGTCCCTTTAAGAGACAAGCCACACCCATTCCCCTCCCCATCGCTGAGGCAGGCTGATCTTTAGCTTCCAGCCTGAGCTCGTTCTCTTTTCTATCTTCCTCTCAAGAAGCAGCTTTGCTTCTGCCTGTCTCCCCACTTCTCTGCTTTCCCCCTTTTCTGTCTCTTTCTCCTCTTCTCTCTCTCCCTCTCTCTCTGTCCTCCCCTTCACCCTTCCTCCTCCATAACCCCCTGAATAAATATTCAACCTCACCCTGCATGTCGTGTCTATCCATGTTTCTGTCTTCTGCCCGCCCGCCATGTGTCTCCCTGCCTGGAACCAGCCATTGCTCAGGGACCAGCAGCCGTCTCTGCCTGGGGCCCACTGCCTGCTGCCACATGGCCCGCCACCACTGCTCTGGGACCAGCAGCCATCTCTGCCTGAAACTGGTTGCTCCCAGGGCCTACTGTCTGCCACCACATGGCCCACCACCACCGCTCAGGCCGCCACTCTGGGACTGGCAGCCATTTCTGCCTGGGACTGGCTGCTCCCAGAGCCCGCTGCCTGCCACCACATGGCCTGCTACCACCATTTGGGACCTACAGCATTTCTGCTGCCTACTGCCACGGGGATCTTGCAGCATTTTTTAAAAAACAACACTTAGTTTTTAAAGTTTGCATCTCCCATGATAAGAGCTAGTGTGTCTGTAATGGCTGTTGCTGGTGCCAACCAAGAATGGGCTAAGATCAAGAGTACCTCTTTTTTTTTAATAGTCCAAGGTCAATATTAAAACACATTTTTCTTCTTTCCCATTATATAGGGGCAGAATGTGTACTAAGATGCATAAAAGGAGTTCCTCAGTTTGGAAAGCTGCTGTGTAATAATTCTCTTGTACACTGTAAAGATTTGTCACTTAAATTGGTTTAATAAAACACTGACAGGCCAGTAGTCAAGCAGGAAGTATAGGTGGGGAAACCAGACTAAAGATGATGGGAAGAAGGGTGGGGTAAGGAGTCACCAGTCAGACACAGAGGGAGTAATAAATAAATATGCCATGCTAATAAAGATACTGCCACATGACAGAGCATAACTAAGGAACATGGGTTAACTTAAAATGTAAGAGCTAATTATTAATAAGCCTGAGCTATTAGCCAAGTACTTGTAATTTATATTAAGCCTTTGAGTGACTATTTGAGAGTGGCTTCAGGACTAGAAAACTCTATTTACAGAAAGCATTAGAAGAAAAACATTTAATTAATCTATTAGTATGTGCCCACCAAGTAGTCTCAGAGGCTCAGTAATATTGCTATTGTACAGATGAGTTAACCTGCAAGGCAGAATAGCAGGCGTCAGAACAAGACGAAGTACCTAGGCTAAAGGTGTGGGATATTAGAAAAGCTTTGGCACCTTGTAAGTCCTTTAATGTTGATTTGGACTCCCCCTCCCCAGTCCCAGTGAGTTTTGTCAGTCATTGACTGACAGTTGGGTTATTCCCTATCCCTACATAGTTTGGGGATTAGAGCTCTAAGAATAACCAGAAATGCTGGCTGATTTCTTGCCGGGAATAATTACCTAAGCAGTGGACCTTGTCAAGAATGGAAAATAGAGATGGGGATCCCTCAGCTTCCTAGACAGTGAGGTGGGGCTCTGGCCCTGGGTGTTGGAAGTACTTCAGAGACAAAACTAGGTCAGGGACTAAGCACAGGTAGGAGATCTTTATTGGACCCAAAGGTCTGGGGACCTCGAGGACAGGTTTGAATCTATCCCTAGGGTCCCTTCCTGTGGCATAGATTCCAATTCTCCAGGTTCTCCCTGTTTCCCAAAGGCCAGAATATTTCTTAAGGAATTTTCCAAGAAGCCTCAGTTTCATAACCCCATCTCCCAGGCTGTCATAAGTATAACATACCTTGGTCTGAGCAGCTCAGGCCGTGTTGTAGGCTGCAGATGACCAGCCTGGTGAAAGACAGTTATCAGAGTCCTGTCGATTGTTTCCGGGAGAGTGATATGTCCCTCTGGTGTCCTCCACCAACCTTTTTACATTCTGCTTCTTCTTGGTTGTACCATGGAATCTCAGGTAATACTAGGTCAGGGTACATCCTCAGAATACCAATAGGCCCCACTGCTCTTAGGGCTATTTGGAGGCATCCAGTTCAGTGTCCCAGTGACCTCTTCTCTCAGGGGAATCACCATTCTATGTCCTCCAACTAGAGAGGTAGAAGACAGCAATTCATAGGTGAAGCCAGATAGCCTCTAGGAGGGCCACGATTTTCTCTTTGTTTTTAATGTCTGTTCCCTGAGTGGTGAGAAGACCTTTCTCTATCGCTCATACTGTGGACATGTGCCTTAGTAAAAGCATGGTAACTGTCCATGTAAATGGTGTTGGACTTTTCTTTCCCTTTCTGAAAGCCTGTGTCACATTGGTCAGTTCTGCTCTCTAGGCTAGGACACCTGGCTTGGTCCCAAATTGCTTCAGTTAAAGTAACTGCTATAGATCTCACATATCTGGTTTCCTCTTTCATCTCAAGACCAAATGAGCATCTGTGGGTCCTCCATAGACAAGAGGGTGACTGTTGCGGTAACTGTTGCGGGATATGTGATCCCACTGTGAAGCCTGAGTTTGCATTTGTGTTAATTAAATAAAATCAACCTTGGGTCCAGAGGTAGAACCAGCAACTAGTTGACAGGAAGTAATCACAGAGAGAGTCAGAGAGAGTCCAGAAAATAGATAGAGAGACACACGGGAAGTAGTAGGGAGGGACTTTGAGTGTGGTGGTCCTTTCAGAAGAGACATTGTCTTTCTGAGACTCCAGTGTTCTTGTCCTACCAGTTTCTGCAAACTTTTTCTCTCTTTTTTTCCTTTTAGTGGTACAGTGGCATATAGAGATAGAGACTTACTCCATAACTTAGGCTGTCCTAGAACTAACTCACTATGTAGCCCAAAATGGCCCTAAACTTCCTTCTGGCCTCAGCCTCCCAGATGCAGGAATCACACAGGTGTGAGCTACCACACTGGGCTTCTGGAAACTTTCTAAAAAGACACTGGGCATGGTGACACACACCTATAATCCCAACACGAGAGAGGCAGAGGCAGGCAGATCTCTGTGGATTTAAGGCCAACCAGGACTATGTAGAGAGACCCTGATCCACTTACTGCTCTCCAAGGCTCAGAACCAGCTAGCGCTGGTGGCACACACCTTTAATCCCAGAACTCAGGAAGCCGAGACAGGAGATCCCTGTGAGTTCAAGGTCAGGCTGGCCTACAAACCTAGTTCCAGGTCAGTCAGGGCTACACAGTGAGACTCTGTCCAATGTCAAAGACTCATAATCATCTGTTCAACTTACTGCCTACAGCTTCTTTATGTTGGGGCTATTCTCAGGGCTGGACAGAGAGCAGTGACGTAAACAGATAAGAGTCCCTACCCACAGGCAGAAGGGTGATAGATAATAAGTAACCATGGACACACGTCAGAATAAGTCTCACGCAGAAATAAAACTCTAGGTGAGGAGCCCAAGATACTTAAGTGGGTGTGACTGGGTGGCTAAGACTGCTTAAATGGTAAAGACATCTACCACCAAGCCTGATGATCTGAGTTCGGTACCCAGACCCATATGGAAGACTGATTCTTCCAAGCTGTCCATATAACAATAAAGAAATCAGCACAATTTAGAGCATGTACTTTACAAGGACGGCCGAGGAAGGAATCTGTAGTTAGCTGGCTTTTCCTTGCACTCACAGGAAGCCAATGAGGGGTCGGTGATGCAGATCTTGAAGAGCTCAGCATTGAAGACAGTTATCACATGTTCTCACTCATTGGTGGTTTTTAAACATAAAGCAAAGAAAGCCAGCCTACAAACCACAATCCCAGAGAACCTAGACAACAATGAGGACACCAAGAGACACTTACATAGATCTAATCTATATGGGAAGTAGAAAAAGACAAGATCTCCTGAGTAAATTGGGAGCATGGGGACCTTGGGGGAGGGCTGAAGGGGGAGGGGAGAGTCAGGGAGGGGAGCAGAGAAAAATGTAAAGCTCAATAAAAATCAATTTAAAAAAAAGATACAATGTGACCAGTCAGGCTCCTGCTGTTTGCTGTGGCACCAACTGCATAGACTACAACTTCATAGGAGAGCGATAACTTCTTTTAAACAATGTCTACCAGGGCCTTTGTCCATCCTTAGGCTACTGCGTTGTTCTAGGTTTTTATATATCTTTATATCAACCCTTTTTGTGTAAATGATATGCAAATATTTGTGCAGGGACAGAAGGTATCAATAGCAGCCCTGCCTGCTACATTTCCAACAGAAGAATGACTGTTGCTGGGTGTGGTTGTACACACCCATAACCCCAGCGAGGGGAGGCTGGGGCAGAAAGATGGGGAGATTAAAGGCAGCCTGAGCTACATAGAGGGACCTGTCTCAAAAGGGGGGGCACTGTAATGAAAACAGATAAATCACATTGCCTGGCTCCAAAACAACATGACCAATAGCCAAAATGCTTTGGCAGTGTAGCACCCAGCAATTGTGCATGGGGTAGGGGGAACCCTTCTATAATTGAACTCTCCAGGAAAGAGGACTCTTCAACCCTTTTGTACACCGGCATTGTGCTGGCTTTGGGGCAAACTGTGGAATGTTGCTCCAGTCTTGAAAATCTTTGTTATCCCTGGTTTTCCTGACAGTGACTTTCCTCTTCTCTTGCTGCATTCTGCCAGATTAACAAAGAAGCCTTGTGCTTTTCTTGTACCTTAGCAGCTAACAAAATATTTAGCCTATGGTAGGTCTTATTCTTAAAAAATATACATAAGCGGGCTGGAGCCCACCATGAGAAAAAGCAGCTACAGCTTCCCAC
>NC_022020.1:11703310-11704733 GCF_000317375.1 Microtus ochrogaster | reverse complement strand
GATGGCGGGGCAGAGGTCAGAGGTTAAAAGGAGTGAGCGTGGCTAGGGCAGGGACCAAAAGAATAACAGTAGGTACCCTACAAGTACTTGTTCAACACAGCCAGGTGACTGGCCAGCGGCATGTGTGCTCTGTTTACACTGCCTCATTAATTGTGTGGTCAGCTCTCCAGCGCCAGGACTAAAACAGGCAAGCACCCTCGCCGCGAAAGGGTGACGTTCTAAGGGCAGGAGATGGGTAACTAAACTCCATAGTACATTTAAAGAAAGAGCATGAGGGAGGTCTAGCGAGATAACTCAGATGTTAAGAGCACGGACTGCTCTTCTGGAGGTCCTGGGTCCTGAGTTCAATTCCACAACCACATGGGAGCTCACAACCATCTATAACAAGATCTGATGCCCTCTTCTGGCATGCAGGCAAACTTGCAGTCAGAACACTGTATACATAATAAATAAAGAAATCTTTAAAACAAACAAAAACCCAGGTGTGGTGACACAGGATACGACGCCTTTAATCCCAGCACTAGACAGGCAGACGTCTGAGTTCAAGGCCAGCCTGGCTGATCTACAGAACAAGTTCCAGGACCGCTAGGGCTACACAGAGAAACCCTGTCTCAAAAAGCAAACAAACCAAAGGGAAAAGACAAGCTCATTGGTCAGCGTTCACAGTGCTGCGCTGGACTCAGTTTATAGCGGTTGGGGCTCATTTAACATTTCTCTTGTTGGACTAGAAGTCCAAACATCAGGGAAGAGTTGCTCCAGACACCATTCACATAACCACAAATTGATGCAAAAGCAAGAGGATTTTTATTCTGTCATGACAGGGTCCTTCAGGTTCGGGATATGAAGGACATCGATAGCTGTTACAGTCCATCTTTTAAAGCAAAAAGCCACAGACACAAGGGGGGTGACCTGTAGGTTGTTTTCCAACTTATTGGATTGGCTTATTCAAAGGCTTACTAGCAATGATAGGTCTATTCCAGGGCAGGAGAATAGTTACGTGGTCAGGTGATAAGGGAGAGCATCTCTGTGGTCTTCCTGACCTTTGGTTCAGTGACTAAATCAATACATCAGGAACTGAGTCAACATCTGTGGGTTGTATTTGCCTCAATTCCCACAATTCCCAAAATGGAGTTACATCTGAAGATTGTTCTCAAGGACACAGGGAGATGAGCAGTCCAGCACGTGGTTATTCACAAGGACACAGGAGGATAAGCAGTCTAGTATGGGGGGGGGGGGGGGGCAACTGTCCCTTTTCCAAGATAGAGTGAGTGTAAGGTTTTAGAAAAATGTCTTAGGGTTGAGGGAGCTTACAAATGCATTTCACTCTCTTCTCTCCTCTCCCTCCTCAGTGATGTCATAGAAATGGGCCACATTTGACTGTGGTGAGAACATCTGTACCAGAAAGCTAGCAATGATTATCAGT
>NC_022020.1:11698198-11702946 GCF_000317375.1 Microtus ochrogaster | reverse complement strand
TCTCTCTCTTCCTCCCTCCCCACCCCCATCCTTGTACATTGTCCCCTCCCCACCTTCCTGCTCTCTATCCAGGAATTTATTCAGTTCTAGAGACTAGATAAGCTGTGTGCAGGAGGCTGTTTCTTTGGTGGGTGTTGCTGGTGCCTGAAGTAAGCAAGGCGGATAATCAGGCCGAGATTAAAGGGACCAGGGTGGAACTGTTGGGGCAAACGTGTAGCTGTCCCCTCAGAGAGGATAAGAGAGAATTTATTCTGGAACCAAATAAGAAGGACCACGGCCCAGGAACACAGGTTCCATCATGGTAACAGTGTCATGAAGTTCTTAAAGTAACAGAACAAAGAGTCATAAATCAAGGTACCTTGTAAATACGTTGGCAGAAACACCAGGCAGGTAGGTTACAAAAGCAGGTGGTGGAAGCTAGTTTTTGTTTTTTTACATTCTAAAATGATTTATCTAAAAGTCAGGTAGGTGTTAGCACAAACACAGAAGAGGACCATGAGGGGCTATTTACCGGTGAGCACAGCCCAAGATGAGTCAGCTCTTGACCTGTAGTGCTCTGGCTCAGTTATCACCAAACTTCCCAACAATCCCCTCTGCGGACCCTGTGTGCCCTGCCCCCAACTTCACGCCCCGGAAACCCTCAGCTGAGCTGAAGACCAGAAGGGCTGGCTGAGACACTGATGGCACAGTCTTCTAGCCTCCATGCTGAGGACCAGGAGAGAGCCCCAAGGGAGAAGACTCTGCATCACATAGCTGAGCACACTCTGGCCTGGGACACCGACACACTGAGAGGGGTCAGCTACAAGGAGTTGTGGATCCAGTGACTGCTGGACACCGAGCAGGTGACCCAAGAAGTGAGACGTGAACCCACGGGTAAATAAGTACACACGTAGGCACACCACCATGTTCTGCCCTGTTTGAGTCTTCCGTGTGAAAAAAAGTGCCCCCTCGTGTCTGCTTTCCATGCCTAAGCAGTATGCTCTGGGCCTGTGCAACCTTGGAACTCTGGGAGGAGAATCTGCAAATGTAACTCTAGCTGAGCTCAGCTGACACATTATATATCCTCCATGGTTAAGGAAGGGAATGAGGAATTTCTGGGGAGTGCAATTAATTTTCAACGGGATGGTCAAGAAAACATTTACTATGAGTACGGCATTTTAGCCAGGCATGGTAACCTGCACCAAGAATCCCAGACTTGGTGAGGACAGCAGGATAATCAAAAATTCAAGGTCATCCTCAGCCACACTAAGAGCTCAAAGCTGGACTTCATGAAATGTATCCCTGTCTTAATTGAAGGGTGGCTGTCCCTGCCAGTGCCAACCAAGCAGCCCCAATTTACCTCAGTGGTGGCTGCATCCAGTTTGCAGTTTCTCTGGGGTTTGCCGATGCTCCTTCAGAGACAACAGTATCAACCAGATCCCCTTGAAATGGTACTTAAGCTTTAAGAATCCTAGCCTCTCCTCTCTGCTTCCCCAGGCCCAGGGATGGTCACTGCTCTTTTGTTGTTTCCTCTGTGAGAGCTTCCAGTCGACAACCCAATGATTCATAGGGAAATTGCTTTTATTAAACTCTGTCCTTGGAAGCATCAACAACAAAGATGATGTTTGAATATTGAGAGGAAAGTTGAGGTGCAGGCACAGGGGACTGTATAGGAAGAGAGTTCTGAATACAGGAAGGAGTACCCTGCAGAAAGCATAACTCAAAGAATGACAAAGATGATGGGTAATTGTGGAACCTAAGATAACAGCAGGAGGGGCCGAGTAAGGGTGAAGAGAGGACATTGTTGTGACTTCGGCTTCTTCTCAATGGGATAAAGATCCACGGGATGATCCTGAACAGCAAGTAACAAGCACGTTTCGTCAGGATTGTTAAGGATGCTGTATTGGGAACTATACTGAAAGATTTGTGAATGGGGATAACACAGTTATTGTAAAAATCTGCAGGGGATCTACTTCCCACCAAGGATGTAGCCATGGGGATAGTGCAAAGAGGATCCTGGGAATATTTTATAAGTAGAGTCAGTGGGGCTTGGACAGGACATGAGCTATGAGGGGGAAAAAAGAGAAATCAGGGTGGAGACTGATTTTGGAGCATTGAATTGTTTTTGGCTAAAATTTGAAAAACTAAAAGAAGCATGGTTTGGGTGGGGTGGGAGGAAATAGAGGGCTCAGTGCAGACAGAGTGATGCTAAGTTATAGGTGCTGTGATGGTTCATCTTTACTGTGACTTTCACTTGATTTGAAATCACCTAGGAGACACACTTTGGGCATGCCTGTGGGATTGTTTCCACAGAGGGCTGAGTAGGGAGACTCAGCCTGAATGTAGATGGTATTTCACTGACTGGGATCCCAAGTTGAATAAAAATGGAAATAAAGACGAAACAAGCTGAGCATTCAAGTCTCTGCTCCATGACACAGTGGATGGTAGCTGGGTTGGTCCACCCTTCAGCTCTTCCTCATCGGCACTACCGGAGCAAGCTCTGTAGCACTCCCTCAACTAGCTCACCCAAGACAGCCTACGGCAAGAAGCAGGGTCAGTTCTCCCGCTCTCAGGCCCTCAGATCCAGGTCCCCCACACTCACATCACCAGGGACAGCTCTACTGTTTCGCACAGGCATCGTGCCCAACCAGGTTGATTAACCTTCCAACCCAGACCAAAAAGTCTGGGACGCCGCTATCTGTGTCCTCCACCGATTCAGGCCTCCATCTTCTTAAGACCTCCATGCTACCTGTTAAGTCTGGAGTGTAGCCTCCAGCCCCTGGTGTCCATCCCAGCCCCCTGGTCTGGGAGTTGCATTGCTCTGGACTCCAAATCCCAGCATGCCAGGTCCTGACCCTTCCCTGGGGGCAGGGGTGAGGACCACTCCCACAAGGTATTTAAGTGGATTCCCAGAGGAGAAACACGTGGTTCCGGGTTTGCATGTGCTCCCCCCTGTCCTGTCTCCCCGCCATGCGCTTGGCCACCCGAGAGTGTTGTACTTAATAAAACAATGGGCATTTTGACTTGGTTTGATTTGACCTAATTGGACTTCTTGTGCTGGTGCCCCTTTTATTATTTTAATATAACACTACCAATAGTCTTCACCTCTTGGCTTAAGTACCAACTTCTCCAAGGAGCAGTCCTAACTTCCAGTGTGAACCAAGTGCCTTCACCCAGGGCTACCAACATATCTTTAGTACTTGACCTGTGAAAGTGCTTAACTGTTTGGTTAACATTAGTTAGATGAACTATATATGATTAAACTACATTTGATGATATCTTGAAGTTGTTTCTAGTACTGTGATATACATGGCAAGTGAGGTTTTATTTCTGATAATTTTGTTATTAAGAATCAACTTATATACCATATAATTCACTAGAAATGTGCAATGTACAATGACAGCATATTGATGATTTTATAACCATAGCCCAAATACATTTTAGAATTTTCATTGCCCACTGAAAGTTTTCTGTATCCCAATATTAAGCCTCTCTGCTGACACAGTAATCCAAATCGAGCCAAATTAAAAATTAAAAGCCCAGGTTTAATGAGTAAAAGGCTCCTGGATGATCTCCCCACCCTCCAAAGAGGAGAGGGGGCAGTTTAAATACCCTGTAGGTGTGGTCTTGAACTTCACCCACGGGTAGGACCCAGCCTTGACAAGGTCAATTGCAGCCTGAGTCTCAGTAGTTTACCCTGAGGCAATACCTGCCTCTGAAAAAGACCGCAAACTAAGACCACCCAGGCACCACCCAGGAACAGACCATCCAAAAGGAATCCCTAACTTTCAGATTAGATCTATGTAAATCTCTCTTAGTGTCCTCATTGTTGTCTAAATTCTCTGGGATTGTGGTTTGTAGGCTGGCTTTCCTTGCTTTATGTTTAAAAACCACCTATGAGTGAGTACATGTGATAATTGTCTTTCTGTGTCTGGGCTACCTCACTCAAAATAATGTTTTTTAGTTCCATCCATTAGCCTGCAAAATTCAAGATGTTCTTATTTTTTTCTGCTGTGTAGTACTCCATTTTGTAAATGTACCACATTTTCCTCATCCATTTGTCAGTCGAGGGGCATTTAGGTTGTTCCAGGTTCTGGCTATGACAAACAATGCTGCTATGAACATAGTTGAGCACATATCCTTGTGGCACAATTGAACATCCTTTGGATATATACCCAAAAGTAGTATTACTGGTCTTGAGGAAGGTTGTTTCCTAATTTTCTGAGAAATTGCCACACTGACATCCAAAGGGGTTGTACCAGTTTACATTCCCACCAGCAATGCAGAAGTGTTCCCTTTTCCCCACAACCTCTTCAGGATAAGTTGTCATCAGTGTTTTTGATCTTGGCCATTTTACACAGGTGTAAGATGGAATCTCAGAGTTGTTTTGATTTGCATTTCTCTGATGACTAAGGATATTGAACACTTCCTTAAGGGTCTTTCAGCCATTTTAGATTCCTCTGTTGAGAGTTCTCTATTTATGTCTGTACTCCATTTTTTAAAATTGGATTATGTGTTCTTTTGATGACCAATTTCTTGAGTTCTTTGTATATTTTAGAGATCAGACCTCTGTCTGATGTGGGGTTAGTGAAGATCTTTTCCCATTCTGTAGGCTGTTGATTTGTCTTGTTGACCATGTGTGTTGTTCTTTTTAAAAAAATGCAGGCAAGATCCCCAGCGGCAGTAGGCAGCAGAAATGCTGTAGGTCCCAAATGGTGGCGGCAGGCCATGTGGTGGCAGGCAGCGGGCTCTGGGAGCAGCCAGTCCCA
>NC_022020.1:11694491-11695593 GCF_000317375.1 Microtus ochrogaster | reverse complement strand
AGAGGCATTGAATAATGGAAAAAACTTCTGAATTGAAGCAACCAGTATATTTCAAGGATGTGTTGATCTCACAATGGAAACCAGGAGATGTACTATGTTGGGGAAGGGTTTTCGCTCTTGTTTCCACAGAAGAAGAAAAATTATAGATACCATCAAAATTAATCAAGATTCATGTTGAAAAGGAGAAACCTCTTGAAAAAGAGAAATGATACCACATCCACAACAGTGACAATCATACAGGTGGTAAACAAAGCTCATAAGGGTTAGGGCAGGGTTCTGCTTTTATCTTTGCAGGAAAATACACATCATCAAAAATTCAAGAGACCCTGGATGTTTGAATGTTGACAGAAGAAGAGATAACTATCCACTAAGGAGCATCTAGAAAACAGAATATGGTTTATGAATCCAGGTATGGGTTACACTTACATTTACACACACACATGCACACGAGCACACACACAATGTATATTAATATATTCAGCTGGTTTTGGAGTTGGATAATGGCTCTGTACTTCTCTAAATCCAAGCGTGTTGTTAAAAGGAACATTCAGAGTTTCTGTCTCATAGCGGGAGCCATCTGGTATGGGACAGAAGAAAGACTTTAGGAAAAATTTTTACTTTCTCCATGCCTTTTTTATCTATATCATATTCTTCATTGAATGTATGTATATATGAAGTTTTCCATGATGAACAATAGATTTTCCTACAGATTCTTTTCCTGCAGTAATCTTTGAAGATTCCACGAAGAAGATGGGGCCCCACAGCAACAACTCTACCTAGTTGAGATGACATCATGATGCAGACAGCACTTCTATAAGACTGCTTCTTTATTTGGGTACCAGCTGCTGAAATGGTGTGCCTTCTCATGACATTCTGGCCAGGACTCCAAATAAGAACTTTGAAAAAAAATCCTATTTATTGACTGCTTGGAAATTGTTTGCAACTATACTAATCAGTAATTTTGAAACTTAACCATCACTTTAATTTTGCAGGATTCCATTAAGAGAACATCGCCCCCATGACAGTGGGAAGCAATTCTAGAAGACGACACCCCCATTTCCAAAAAGTTTGTCCATAGGGTTGGGAACACTGTTTAGGGGTT
>NC_022020.1:11690144-11693425 GCF_000317375.1 Microtus ochrogaster | reverse complement strand
TGTTTATTAAAATATTTAGCATATGTTTCTTGCTTAATATTGTTTATGCTGATTTCAATTCTAATCTTACACTTAGTATCTGTTTCTAGTGTATATAGTTTTGTATTGGGTTTAGAACTCTCTTACTTAAACAAAAGGGGGAGGTGCTATGGGAGCTCCTTCCACTCCTTCAGCAAATAGCCTTTAAGATACCAATCCACTTGGGCATGGTCTCTTTTGCTTTAGAAAGAAGCAGTAGCCATGCACTCTCTCTCTCTCTTGCTTCTGGCTCCACTTCCGGCTACTATACTCTTTTCCTGGTTGTGCAGAGGGCTGTTGTCTAGGAAGGTGATCTGTAAGTTTTTTCCCTTTAAATAAATAGCCCTTTTATTAATCATAATTCCAAACTGGTGTGGGATTGTTTTGAGACTCACACCTTCACCCTTCTATGAAGGCTTCCTTTCTCTGAGATTCCATAGCATTTATTTTTGCCATTCAAGTTGGATGTGTAGTTGTCTATCTACTTACTAACATAAAAGCCTGGGAGTATATGCCTGTAAATCCCAGCATGGGTAAGTAGAAGTGGAAGGATCCAATTGAGAGGTCTAGGTCATTTTTGACTACATAGAGAATGTGTGATCAGCCCTCATACAAATAAATGAAGATTAATAAGAAGCTGGTGAAAGGCCCCTGGATTTCATGAATGTAGCAGGTTTGCTCTGAGAAGAGCACGAGGTGCAGGCATGTTCCTTTCCCTTCTCTTGCCCCTCTGTGACCCTCCACATTGTGTTGCATTTTCATTCTGCCACCAGTCCCTCACCTCCCACTTCCAGATACCTTTTCTCCATTTCCCTTCCATCCAGGCAGCCAGCATCTCCTGAGCACCTGTTGTGTGTGAATCACGAAAGAAAATACTAGTTTCCCTTCTTACCAATGGAGGGTATACATTGTCATGAATTACAGATAAAGCTCCAAAACTATACACTTTTATAAAGAGCTCTGAAGTTTGAAGGCAACTACCTTAGGTAGAAACTGAAAGGTTAACTAGCCTGTAAAAGCGTATTAGATAGGTGTGTAATTCACTGAACCTTATAAATCCCTCACCCCAACCTCTGCTATTATAAAAAACCCCACCCCAACTGAGCTCAGAGCTCTCTGATCATGCCAAAATGTTGGACACATGGAGAGTCTGAGTTCAAACTTAAATAAGAATAAAGGCTCTTTGCTATTACATGCATAGGACTTGGTTTCCTAGTTGGTTTTTGGGGGACTCCATGATCTGGGCATAACAGTGTGCAATGCATGAGGCTGTGTGTGTGTGTGTGTGTGTGTGTGTTTAGGTGTGGATGTGTGTTATACTGTTCCACAGAGAAAACAAGATGAGAGATGCTACAAGTACAGACATAAACTGTACTCTTTCCTTCCTTGTCCACTGACTCCAAAACTACTGGATTTGGAACGCCCTGTCATGTTATAGTTCTAAGCTGCCATCTAGTGGCTCCTACATGCATGTTAAAATCAGTCTGCAGTGGGAAGCCTGGCTTCAGTCTGACGTCAAATTCCTTTTGCCTTCTACATTCTGGTCCTTCCACGCCCCCTGAAATCTGGGAACAGTGCATCTCACATATGACAGGAGAGCTGAAACACATGCTTCCTTCTGCAGCAGCACCAGTATTCCTCTAAGAATCATGAAAATGGGTTACAATACTCCGTTTTTAAAAAACAAAACAAAACAAAAAACAAAAAAAAAAAAAAAAAAAACAAGCATCTCAAGACCTCCAAAACAGCAGGGGTGCACAACTTCCCAGTCACCTTGAAATTTGCATTTTAAAGACTCATTGTTCCCCAGGCGATGCAGATTCCTTTCAAGTGCACTTATTGGGCAGTCGTGAGGCAACCTGATGTAAGACCATGTGACAATTATAATCATAAAGGAAACCTGGGACAAAATGCTCACACCTCTCTTTTAGGGTGAGTGGTGCCTTCTAGAAACATCCCTCAAACAAGAAAGTCAACAGGTCAACAGTGGAAATAGAGCAGATCTTCAGGGAGAGGGAAAAAGTGAGCTGTCTGGGAGGGAAAGCACACACACACACACACACACACACACACACCACAGCACATTGTATCACGACTAATAAAAACCCAGAGGCAGATATTTGGGCTCAACCTGAAGATCAGTAAAGCAAAGTAGCCAAGCCACTAGAGAGCTCTTACCTCTATGAAATCTTCAGATTGAGAGTTCCTCATCCTGTTTTATATTCCTCTCTAGTGCTGTGATTAAAGCCATGTACCACCACTATCAGGCTGCTGTGGCTAACTAGTGTGGCTGCTGGGATTAAAGGTGTATGCCACCACTGCCTGACCTGTATGGCTGACTAGTATTGAAATTACCTAGTGCAAGTGAGAAGGGAACACGGGACATGCAACAAACCCACTTAGGAATTTATTAGAGGAGGCGAGTATAGGCCTGGGGAAGTCAGTGTGCAGAGAGAAAAAGATGGCGCATCCAGCTTTTAAAAGCTGCCTAGTGCATGCGCAGAGGGGTTTGATGTGGCATAGGCAAATGACAGGGCTCACGCATGCACGCAAGGGCTTAACTGAGTCATAGGTGGGTTATGTAATCCATGCCTCATGTAGGTCATGGGGGAGGGGGGGCTTTAACATCCCCAGGGGCCATTAGGCTCTTCTGCCTGAGGGCTTGTCTGCACCTGCATGACCCCTAGAACCTGGAAATATCAGCCTTATGTAGCTGAAATCATTACAAGTAAGACTGCTTTGCACTGACCTTCAGGCAAGTTTTATTAAAACACAAATATTATACCACTAACACACACACACACACACACACACAAATTCTAGTACTCTGTTGCAAGTTCCACAAATCCAAGTAGCCAAGCTTTCAAGAATACATTTAAATGTTCTTAGGAAAAACATCTTTTTTATTTTCTTCCAAACAAAATCTGGTACTGGGATTGGGGAGATGGTTCTGAAAGACCCCCAGAGTAGGGAGACTCTCACTCAAGTCTTGGGATAACACAACCCCCCAGGAACTCGAGAGGCGTCCTTGCTGAAATCACACGAGGTTTATTGACAGGACAGAAACCAATGCACTGGGGCTGAAACTCATTTCCCACACAGGGGTAGAGTTCGACCCTGAGTAGCTGGGAGAAGGGGTATTTAAGGGAAGAAACCATAACCCAATAACCCAAAGGGAGTAGGGAGGGCATCATTGGAAAATTCCAAAAATACCAGTGATAATCTCAAGGGGGTAACTCCCTGTTTCTCAAGATTATTCTCAA
>NC_022020.1:11675563-11689538 GCF_000317375.1 Microtus ochrogaster | reverse complement strand
ACACAATCTGACCCACATACACACAAACTGACCCACATACAAACAATCTGACCCACATATACACAATCTAACCCACATACACACAATCTAAATGCCTTTGGCCTCCTCCAGCATCTGTCCTTGTGTCTGTCCATACCGATATACAGATACACAAAACCCTACATACAAAAAAAAACTTATAAAAAAATCTTACATTGACCCATAAAAATTTTTTGACATAAATTTTGCCCAGCATTCGCTCTTTAATACAGTTAATACAGTTCTTTCATTTCAAAATCACTAATTCTTTTTGTTTTAGGTTTGAAAAAGGAATGTAGCCTAGACCAGTCTCAAACTTTCTGTAGCCAAGGATAACCTTGACTCCCTCCCTGGTCCTCACAGGCCCACCTCACTCAGCTTTATCGGGCTAGAAGTCAACCCAGGGACTCTGGCATGCTAGGCAAGCAGTCCATCAACTGAAGTGCATCCCTACCCTCAAAATCAGTAATTCTAAAGCAATACTTGGCATTTTTGTAGTTCACCTATCCTTGTTACTGGACTGAGGATGGCTGCAGTGACATCTCCTAGGAACTATTGAAAATGTTTAGTGTCGGGGCTGGAGAGATGGCTCAGTGGTTAAGAGCATTGCCTGCTCTTCCAAAGGTCCTGAGTTCAATTCCCAGCAACCACATGGTGGCTCACAACCATCTGAAATGAGGTCTGGTGCCCTCTTCTGGCCTGCAGACATACACACGGACAGAATATTGTATACATAATAAATAAATATTAAAAAAAAAGAAAGGAAATGTTTAGTGTCTCACAGAAAAGGCAAAAAGAAAAGGAAGGGGGTCCTGTTTTCCCCCATTCTGTTTACATGCCCACAACTTAGCTCAGAGGATTGTTCCTGGAGAACTTCAGAAGGCCCAGAGAACACCATGTTGGCCACATTGTGTTATCTCCACAGTAATTAAAAAATGGCATCCCAAGCTGGAGAGATGGCTAGCGGGTGAAGAGCACTGGGTTCATTTCCCAGCACCCACATAGCTGTTCACAACTGTCTGTAACTCCAGCTCCAGGGGACATGATACCTTCATACCAATGCACATAAAATAAAGTTAAATAAATTATTAAAAAAATGACATCCCACAAAGAATGGTTTTATTTTTTATGTACATTGGTGTTATGCCTATATGTATGTCTGTGTGAGGATGTTAAAACCTGGAGTTAAGGACAGCTGTGAGCTGAGCTGCCACATGATTGCTGAGAATCAAACCCAGGTCCTCTGGAGGAGCAGTGTTCTAAAGTGCTAAGCCAACTCTTTAGCCCTGTAAGAATGTTTCAAATGCATCTAAACTGTAGATTTGGAGACATTAAAAATCAATTCAGTCTTGCCAGTAGATTTATGAATTTGTCAATTCTTAAAGATGATCTGCACAGGCATGGGAGTGTAGTTTCATAGTAGAGCTGCTCAAAACACAGGCCCAGTGAAAAATCTAAGGTCCTGGCTCAGAAAGACAAACATAGCATGTTACATTTCATACATGAACTTTGCTTCAAGTTTATGTATGTTTATGTGGAAGTGACTGTAAATACCAGAGAACCAGAAAGGGATCTAGAGGGGAAAAGGTTTTAAAAGTAGGGTGAGGGCAATAAAAATACAACATGAAAAGGGGAATACTTTTGGTAGAGTTTAAGTGTAGAAATGGGGTGAAGGAGGGGAGAGGTTCCCCCAAAACATATGTTTGAAAATGCCAAATGGTTGAAAGAACTTTTGCTCCCATCAAGGCTGGATGACATGAATAATTTGTTCTGAAACTATTTTTTAGTCTTAATACTTATATACCTTTATTAAATATGTAAAACAAGGAAACAAGAGGGTTCTGTAGAAGACAGACAATCCATACCTATAAAATGCCTGGAAGCCTTCAGGCTTATTAACATTTCTCAGATGGTGAAAGCACTTGTCTGCATACCTGATGACCTGAATTTGATCCCTGGACCCCACAGTAGAAGAAAAGACTCTTCAAAGTTGTTCTCTAGTTTCCGTGTGCACAGCACTCAACGCCCAGTCTTTCTCCCCTCCCTCCCTCCCCCTGCCTCTCTCATACACACACATTTGTTGAAAAGACATGTAAAACATAGCCATGGAGAGCATGGATAGGTGTTAGGCTATCTGCACCTTCCTTCAGTCAGTTACAGTGAGTTTTTGGTTTATTGTATACAGCACCGCTAAGGTCAAGAGACTGCTTAGTTTCAAGCCAATGTTCACAAACACCAAAACTTTGGTTAGGTATTGTGGCACGTGCCTGCAGTCCCAACGTTCTAGAGGCTGAGACAGGATTCAAGTTCTAGGTAGCCCAGGCTACAGAGGAAGATCTTGCCAAGAAACTTAATTTTTTATTTAAAAAAAAAAAAAAGACCTTTTTTTTGGAGACAAGAATTTTCTGTGTAGCCTTGGCTGGTCTCTGCTTCTTGAGTGCTGGGATTAAAGGTGTGTACCACCGTCGGCTACATTTCTAATCTGAGCAAAAGACAAGTTAGATACGTGGGGAAGATAGGTTGATGTGAGCAGTCACTTACGCTTGTTCTCTTTATGCATGCTCAGTGTCATGTCCATCACTGCCATGGACAGACCAGCAATTTCCTTCCCCACATCCTGTGTGTCTGCTCCATGTCCTCCATTGAATAGGCTATTAATTCATCTAATATGTTCTGTATCCACACTTATACTCTTGCACCATACTCATCTCCAATTGTATAAATAGTATCTTTCGTCTCATGTGGTTCTCTCGCCTCCATCTCTCAAGTGCTACCATGACCAGTATTTTTAAGATTTTCACTTTATGTGCATGGAGACTGTACAACCATGCCTGATACCTGTTGAGGTCAGAGGTATCAGAGTCTCTACAACAGGAGTTACAGGTATTGTTAGCTTCCATATGGGTGCAGGAAATTGAACCCTGAACCTCTGGAAAAGCAACCAGTGCTTTAATCCCCTAAACTATGTCTAGACAGATACACACATACACACAAGCAGTTTTTTAAAACCAGACTGGCCTCAAACTCCTAATACTCCTGCCTCTGCCTTCCAAGTGCCAACACCTTTTTAAAGCAAGTATCTTGAGAACAGGCTGGTCTCCACCTCCCCAATGCTGGGATTAGATGTGTACCACTAGGTCCAGAAATCTAATAGGTTAAGAGAGGGTTGGAACAGATCTAATTACATAGCTCACGCTGTTCTTGACCTTACAGTGATCCCCTTTGCCTCCACTTTCCCAGAACTTATACTCGTAAGGATCCCTTACGCAGGGGCTAGAAGTGTACCTTATGAGTACATACTTCAGTTCCAAGAAAAAAGATAGAGATATACTGCAACCTTGCATTGCAGTTTGGTTCCTTAGCAGAAATGAAAGGCACCCACATCTTGTACTAAAGAGTACAGTGTGATGGTTGGCCTCTCTAAAGCCTATGACAGACAGGCCAAGTGCAGTTGGTGTGGAGGGCTGTTAATCCCCCTTTACACACGGCCCTTGTTTTCTGTCAGGAGCCATTTTCCCAAAGATTATAGCAAGGACCATTGTCCTGAGGATGTTTGCGTTTGTGGAGAGCCCCACACCCCAACTGTATTGAGAACTGTTTGTTGGTGGAGCCCACCCCACACCCAACTATTTTGAGAGCTGTTAGCGAACCAGCCCCACATTCCAACTATCTAGAGAACTGTTTGTGGTTGGAATCACAAAAGGAACGATTCCGCTTGCATAGAGAACACTAGGTGTGTCTACTCGTGACCATTGCTGCAAGATCCCTTCCTGCCCTTGCCATGCCCCTGCCCCCATCCCAAGCCAAATTCCTCATTCAAGGGCTATAGAAGCCACAACCATTTCACTAATAAATGGAGGCCTTGACAACAAATCTTGTTAGGCCTCGTTCCTCTTTCCCGCCCATGTCTTTTCAGATAGCGCCTCTTCGGGACCCTGGAATAACTGACCTGCCAGGCGGGTTACAACCCTAGACTAACTGACCCACTGGGGGGTTATAGTTTTTAACATACAGTATCACCAGGGGACAACTTTGTGGAAGTCTATGCTCTCTTTCCACTGTATAGTTTCAGGGATCAAGCCCAAATTGCCAAACTTTGTAATTCCCACTGAGCCATCTCACTGAACGTCTATCCTTTTTACTCTATGACCAACCTTTTAAAAAGATTTGTGTATATGAGTGTTTTGCCTGCAATATATCTACCATGTGCAGATACCCTGTAACTGGAGTTATGGATGGTTGTAAATGCAGGTCCCCTACAAGAGCAAGTGATGAGCCATCTCTCCAGCTCTCAACATTTGACCTCGCTTATGCTTGGTCTCTATTCTTTCCTCAACCCTGTAGGTGGGCTTCATGTAAAAATTCTACCTCCACTACAAACTGCACATGGATCTATTTGGGTGTATTCTAGGACACATCTTTTCTACATAAGCTACAATAGCATTCCTCTGATGGGAGTATATTTGAATACCAGATCTGCAATTCCTATAGAGGGCATGGTTCACTGAAGACAGTGATATTTACCAAGCAACCAAAAACAAAGATGACACTAAATATGCAAAATATTCTTAGAGCCCTATCTTGCCTACAGCTGATTTTTCCACATTAAAGGTGTCAACTAGCTGACTTTCTGCTTGACTAGCAGGACTTGAAATATCTTGCTGTATGAATACTTTATGAAATAGTTATATGCAGATGTTTAACATTGGAAATACATAAAGACAAAATTTTATACAGTTCAACCCAAAAGTACAGTAGTAGTAGCACTAACAGCAAGTCAACTTTTTCAAGTGCAAAATAATAGAGGTTTCATGCATATTTTGCAGGGTCTTATGAGACCTAAAATGTTTATCTAAGGACAAATTTTAATTAAGACACACAAGTAGGAGAAAACCATTTTTAATTGGAAAAAAATACATCTCAAATAACACCATATTTAACAACATAAACTAAATTGTAAGGAGAAATCTCTAACTGGTTCTGTGAAACTGATGCCTCAGCACATTGCTACTTCTTTGCTTTATCCAAGAGCTACAGACTAAATAAAGTAGGGGATTTCCCCCTATGAATTAAATTATAAAGCCTATCTATCCCTGTTCTTAATTCACTAACAAAGAGAAGTTAAGTTTTTTCCATAGTTAGGAGTTTCCCGAAGTGTGAGTGTGTGTGTGTGGGGGGGGGTAATTTTTATGAAAAAGTTATTAATGTTTAACTCATCCACAAGACTTCAAAACACGATTTCAAAATGGCCTCTAGTACAAGTTTCCATTTAAAGAAGTTTTAAAGAAGGATGGTTTATGGACACAATGGCTAAAATAAACTTTATAAAAGTATCAAAGTTATTGCTTTAAGCTGTAAGAACTGTGGACAAAAGTCTCCTTTTAAAGAGTTCATTATATAGATGCTCCTAAAATTCCTGTATGCCAACTGAAAGTGCTAGAAAAACACAGCAAACATCACATTCAAGAAATGACAGAAAAAAAGGCATTAAGATGTATGGCTTTTGTGTGTATGACTGTATTATTAAATATAAATAAAGTTATTACTGTTTAACTGAAAAAGTTTTTTACAAAAATGCATGTTCAAAATTAACATTTTTATTAAATCAAGTTAAAAAACGTTTATTGTAGAAAAGTGAAAGAGGGTATTAAGAAAATCAAAATATACCTTTTTTTTAAACAATATATGTATATATTAGCAGCAAACTACTTCAGAGATTTTCTTTTGAGTTTAGTTATTTTAAAGAAAGCATAACAGTGTATGTTAGCAATGGAATGTCAGGAATTCACTCTTCACCCTATACTCTGTGACCTGGCCTCCTCTACAATACTTTACACCAAAGACTATGAACAAACTTAGTTTTGACTAAAGTGTAGTCAAACAGTAGCTGGTAAAGTCTCACCACATCACTTATGCATTATTTTCAAATATAACTAATGAGCACCATATAACAAATTCTCAGGTGTAATAACAGCCAACTGTACAACTTATTATTTGGCTTACTGTTTAAAAAATTTGGTAACATACAAAATTTTAATCAAATGAGATAAATACTTCAATCCTATATTGCTTGCCCATTATTAAAACTCTTAATAGAAATTCTATACATAACCTGACAAACTCTAGGCAAAGATATATGTGTATAGATACATGCTAAAGTGTATGTACATATCCACATACATCTTCAACTTTGGATTTTTAAAAAACTAATTTAAGTGTGATATCATCACTGACTGAAGTCAGCTAGTGAGAAATACTAACGACAAAGAACTGCCATACAACTCATTTATGCTTACAAATTACTCAAGCTAGAGCGAAATAACAAACTAACCACAGAAAACTCTTTTCTCTTCTCTTGCTATGTTCATCTAAAAGCAAAAGAAGAAACATTTGCACAATACGCTTTCAAAGTCAAAATTATTATAGAAATTTCACTAGTCTTCAAAAATACAAAACATTACATAAATACAATTTTCTTATTGTTGAATTCCTCAGCTAGAATCTATACTTTAAAAAATCCCTTTGGATTATCCCACTTAGCACTTCAAGTTTCCATTCTGCAACTCTGACAAATGGCTCAGGTTTATTATTTTTATAGGAATCACATCTTTCAGAATTTGCTAGTTACCTTTGTACTAAAGTAAATAGAAGAAACTGTATCAAATATCAAAAACAACTTAATGAAACATTCAGAATATGTAATACAAGGAAGAAAAGGACAACAGGAATTCCCTTTCACCACACAAATAAAATACAACCTTTTCCATGCTGTTAAAGTAACTGTCTAGAGAATGGAGTTAGGGTAGCCTACCTTTATTTTCAATTAAAAACCTAATACAGTAGAGTGAATTATTTTTATTAATATGCACAGCAAATTACTGAAATGGTGACTTCATGTCTTTCCCTTAAAGATGGCACTTGTAGGTACAAGGATGAAGAGATGTGTACACACATCAGATGTTTACTTGAAAAGACTCTTCTACAGCAGTTTGATACTGGGCTTCCTCATCTAGCTGAAGATTCTAAAACAAGAAAAAACATGTCAACAGAACAATAACTATTCAATTTTATCTAATGTATTATACATCTTTGCATACATTTGCATACAAGGGAGTTTTAGGTTTTAAAATGCAAGATTAAGCTGAGCACCATGGTGTGTGTCATATTCTCAGACATTCAGAACATAAGGCAGGAGGATACCTTGAGCCCAGGGGTTTGAAACATGCATGGACATAATGGGACCCTATCTCAAAAATAGCAAAATATACGGTTTCAACACACAAAATTTAAAAATTAAATTCTGTTATAATTATTAAGTAATAACTAATAACTGCTCAGCTCAGCAGAGTATAAAATTTATACTGACTAAACTTATAACTAATTGGAGGGGCTGGAGAGATGGCTCAGAGGTTAAAAGCACTGACTGTTCTTCCAGGGGTTCCCAGGAACCACATGGTGGGCTCACTACCATCTGTAATAAGATCTGGTGCCCTCTTCTGGCCTGCAGGGACACATGCAAGCAGAATGCTGTATACATAATTAATAAATAAACCTTTTTTTTTTTAAAAAAACTGATAACACAATAAAGTTGTATCATTTCTAGAAAAGATTTGTTTTGAAGAGAAACTAATTTTAAGAAAGATAAGCATTTACTGAAATAATAGCTGAATAACAGCTTCTTAACCACAACATGAAACTAAGTAACTACAGCTCAGTCATCTTTAAATTATACACTGACTCTATGAATAGGGCTTAGTAAGTACCTCGGTGTGGAACAGTTACTTAGAATGCACTGAGTTCCCTTCTCCCTGACTCATCAGTCAAACAACAGCAACAACAAAAACCATACTCTATCTTTATCAATGCAATTTGCTGTCAATTTATGCCCCATGGATTAGCTTTAAAAAGACATCAAGTTGTCTACTTGACAAGCGAAATACAGTTTTCTATGCCATGGTATAACAAAGAATTAAGAGTAAAAATAGCTGACAAAACCCATTTTGCTCTTCCAAATATAGCCCTGCAGGCACAGTAATCTGTTCTTAAAATGGAAATTTAATAATATACAATTGCTTCCTAAAGTCACTAAAGAAGCACATGTGAATTTTACATACATTTACACTCCACAGACTAAAACTGCAAAGTCCATAAAAATGAAAATTATGCATGCCTGTGTTTACCTGAACAGGAAAACGAATATCAGCTATTCTTTACTGAGAATCATGTATTAAGTAAGATCTTAACCACACACAAGCTAAGTACAGTTTTATAATTAATAAAGTAAAATTATCACATCATTTTTTTCAATTACCATGAATATGAAAAGTAGAAAACGACCCATTTGGTTTGAGGGCCTTTGTTGCCTTTCCTAAGTAGACAACCTGGTTTTTGATGGGTTTCTTTGGTTTTGTTTGTTAATGTGCCTCATATAGCAACTAACTCTAGATTTGTAACACATTCTCCCCCACATGTTGTACCGTTGTACCAATTTTACTTTTTTTTTTTTTTTTTTTTTTGTGAGACAGGGTTTCTCTGTAGCTATGGTACCTGTCCTGGAACTAGCTCTTGTAGACCAGGCTGGCCTCGAGCTCACAGAGATCTACCTGCCTCTGCCTCCCCCGAGTGCTGGGATTAAAGGCGTGCACCACCACCGCCTGGCCAATTTTACTTTTCAAGCAGGTATAATTTTCTCTTAATTCTAGGTAATTTTTACTTAAACTTTCATTTTGCTATTAAGGGGCTTATGTTTCCAATAATTATCACTCTAATATAAACAAATTCTCAGAACTTCATGAAGCTTAACAATTTTACTACTAAATACAGCACCTTGTCCTTTATCCAGTGGTCTGATTCCATAACTTGCCTGAAAACTCAAATTTAGATTGAAAAGTTAATTTAACTTTCTTAATCTTGAAGAACTCACTTACCACAAATTCTCCATAATCAAACTGATGTCTTTGATTTAGATGACTAACGAAATTTCTAGTAATCTGGCTAGGATCTCCCCAAGGAAGAGACACACAAATAGGACATGTCTATGAGAAACAGATTGTTTTAAATAAAAAAATTACAAAATAATGAAACATTATATACTTATTGAGAGCATTAAAATACAAGCTCACATTACTAAAAATGTCAGGTATACTTCATTGTTGCATTTTGCAGATATTACATTTCTTTAGAAATTGAAAGTTTGTGCCGACCAGTGTCAAGCAAGCCTATTTGGCAAACAGCTCAAATGTTTAGCAATGAAGCATTTAACTCAGATGTTATACTTTAGACAAAGTTCTATTGCATACTAAACAGAAACAGTATAGATAGTCAAGTGTAACTTTTATATGCACTGAAAAATCAGAAAAGGTGTAGCTCAATTCACACCAATTATATATATATATATGTGTGTGTGTGTATATATATATATATATATATATATATATATATATATATATATATATGTATATGTTTTGGTTTGTTTTTTTTTTCCCCTGGAGATAGGGTCTCTCTAATGTAGTCCTAGCTGTCCTGGAACTTGCTATGTAGACTAGGCTGGCCTGAAACTCACTGCCTCCCAAATGCTGGCATAAAGGTGTGCACCAGCACACCGAGCCTTCACATCACAATTTGCTTTACTACTGTGTCTGCACTCAAACCTACAGTATCTCTTAAGGTTTGCCTGAACACAAAAAAAACACTGGATAGTATAAACACATTGAGACAAGAGTCTCACAAGGTATCCCAGGCTGCTTTGAACTTGCGATCCTTCTAAGCCTCCCAAGTCCTGGAACTGCAGACATGTGCTACCACGTGCAGCTCTTTTCTAAGAGTCAAATCCCATAACTAGGTCATTTCCCAAGCAAATTACCTAAGATAAATAACACTATTATAGTAAGAAAGATCATGGATATTCTATAATTTAAATCTCTAGTTATATAACTATTTAAACAAGAAACAACACATGCAGCCTATACTAACATCAATGTTTTCCTTACCTACAACATGTGCAATATATAATCTTATTTAATCTAATTAAAAACTATTATAGATTAGCTTGATTTCACTAACATGTAAAATAAAAATGGAATAAATTATAAAGTTTAAACTATATCCTCAAAGTTTTAATGAAGTACATTTAGATATCACAAAAAGAAATAGCTGGATTCTAGCCAAAGCTGACAATGTACAAGTATTATGCAAAAAAGAATACAAATCAAATTAATTCAATATAAAACCAAGCATAATGTCTTAAGTATGAAGATTCCCCACATACCTCTTTGGTACTGTATTTGCTTATTTAACCCCTTCCCTTCTAATGAATGGCTGCAGAAATTGAAAGGAATCCTCAGTAGTTACTAGGGCATTTTTCTGAAACATGTTCTACTAGCTCAAATTATCTGAAGAGTGGCTGTAAATGTTACTAATACATTTTACTCACTCTTCAAGAAGCTGGTTGTGGTAGCTCAAACCTGTAATCCCTAATCCTATTGTAAACTGTCTACATTATTCTCCTTTATATAAGGTAGTAAAATTTTATGTCACATTTTGCATCATGGTCAATCATTAGCAAAAATATGTTGTATTAATAACTTAAATCCAAATTGTAATCAACAACTTTCTCCTATATATGTATAGAAATATACAGAATCGCCGGGCAGTGGTGGCGCACGCCTTTAATCCCAGCACTCGGGAGGCAGAGGCAGGCGGATCTCTGTGAGTTCGAGACCAGCCTGGTCTACAGAGCTAGTGCCAGGACAGGCTCCAAAGCCACAGAGAAACCTGTCTCGAAAAGGCAAAAAAAAAAAAAAAAAAAGAAATATACAGAATCATCTACTGATGCTGAGGCAGAAAGAATACAAATGCAAGGTCTGCCTGGGCAACTAAGTAAGACCCCCATCATAAAATTTTATTAGAAAAAATTAAAAGGCTAGAGATATATTTTAATGGCAGGATGCTTGTGGGGCAAGTGCCCCAGTTCAAACCCCAGTACATGGTAGGGATAAAATAAAAGAAATGAAAGATTATCTTTCAGCTTAATATGTCCTCTTCCATTGTCTAAGAGTTAAAATTCTATGAAATGTATGCTCAAAATGAGTTCTTCTGGGATCATTAACAAAATACTGGAACCCTGTATTCTACATTAATTTAAACTAAAATGACAAAGAAGACAAGTATGCATCAAAATAAAAATATAGCATGATTCTTTCTTGCTTTACACATTCTTTACATATTCTCTAAAGACATAATTAAAAATATCTACTGGTTTTACTCTTTGTTTTTTGAAACAAGGTCTCACAGTATAGCTCTAGCTGGGAACTGTTCGCTAGAGCTAGGATTAAAGGCATTCACCACCATGCCTAGTCCATTTTTATTCTTATATAGGTATTATCTTCTGCAACAGAGTCCCATGACTGGATCCAGTTCTCTGCATCCAGCAGAATAAACTGAAAGGACCCAATGGAATTAGGCTCTGCCACTACACAGAAATGACTCCCCAGTTCACCTTTCATTCTTTCTTAGACTAGTCTACATTAACTCACAGTGACTAACTTTCTTTACATGAGGTAATCAAATTTTAAATCTCTTTTTTTGCATCACAATCATTTATTAAAACTTTTAAATCCAAATTTAAATAAAGAACCCTCCCCTTTATATACAAAAAGACAGATTCATGGAACCACATGCTTTAAACGAAAGATTCTTTTGGATATATGTACTCACCACAGGAACTATCTGAAATAGATGGTTACTATTACAGTGATCCAATAAACGCTGTCTGGTGAAATTTGACTCTTGACATAAGGGACACTTAAAGGTGGGATGCCCAGAAGAACTATAAGGCAATTCAAATGAGATATACTGAAATTCAAAACCATCAACATAAAAAATGAGATGTTTCTGTTTTCTGATACATTGTTATGAATTTATTGCTGTGTTTTAAGTCATAGTTCAGTCTCATTTTATACAGTACTAATGTTTATCATTTCAGACCGTTTTTCCCCTCGCCGCATAGGGGCTAAAGCTAAGTACGATAGTCCATGCCTTTAATTCTTAGTACTCAGAAGGCTAAAGCAGTAAGATCCTGAGTTCAAAATCAGCCACATTTATCTAATGAAACCCATTTCCAAACAATTACAAACAAAACATGAGATCATACCTAAGAAATCCAAATTTAATTGTAATCCCTCATATGATGCCAGAAGTCACTGTGTGTCCACTCAAGTTTCTAACTGTTATATGCTGTGGCACAATAGTCTTATACTCTGTAAAGATTTGTCTCTTATACTTGTTTAATAAAATGCTGGCTGGCCAGCAGCCAGGCAAGAAGTATAGTGAGGGCAACCAGAAAGGCTCAGTCTGCCACTGTAAACCAGATGCAGAAAAAGCAAGATGAAAATGCCTCACTGATAAAAGGTACCAAGCCACGTGGTTAACACAGACAAGAATTATGAGTTAATGTAGGATGTAAGAGTTAGTAAGAAGCCTGAGCTAATAGGCCAACATGTTTATAACTAATGTAGGCCTCTGTGTGTTTCTTTGGGACTGAATGGCTGTGGGACCGGGTGGGACAGAAATCTCTGTCAACAGTTCTACAGTTTACCACATTTTAGAATATACAGACTCCACGGACCAGTGAAAGAGCTCAACAAGTGAAAGCACAAGTAGTTATCTGAACTGCACAAGTATACAACAGCATGTGCTTTACTACCCTCCCCAAAGCACATAAAATACAGTTTAAAAAGGATTTCCATCAAATTCTAACTTTGATATACCCCAGATTAAGAATCTAAGACAAAATTCAAAGAAAAAGCAAAAAGTAAAGACTGAAATGTGTAGTGGCTCAAATAACAATGACCCCCAAAGGATCATGTTTGAATACTTGGTTCCCATTTGTTAGAACTGTTTGAGAAGGACAGGCAAGTATGGCCTTGTCGGAAGTGTGTCACTGGGCAGACTTTGAAGTTTCAAACAACTGAAAGCATTTCTAGTGTACTTTCTGCTTCCTCCTTATGTATCAAGATAGTAACTGTTCCAGCTGCCAATCACCAAGCCTCATACCACCATCATGGACTCTAATCTAGAAATATAAGCCCCAAATAAATTCTATCTTCTGTAAGTTGCACTGGTCATGGTGTTTTACCACAGCATCAGAAACCCTAAGACAAAGTAGTTCAAAGCAATCTAAGAATCAAGCATCACTGGGTTTTAACATTTCTGAATGTTATAGCAAGTGACAGTTCAATATTGACATCTTTGCATGAATCATGCATGGAAGAAATCTGACCAGGAAAATGGATAAGCTCTTACATGGTCCTGAGAGCAAAAACGATTTAAGCACTGTTTTTATTTCTGAAAAGCATTAGAAATAAATGGTAGAGAGAAAGAACTTCTGCAAGCTATCCTCTATATATGGAATGTGGTATGCGCACAAAAACACAGCACACATAAAAAATCACATAATAAATACAATAGTGAAAAAATCGGCTAACTAATCTATTTTTATAACCTATAAGCCTGTAACCCCAAGTACTCTGAAGGCATAGGCAAGAGGATCATGATTTTAGGGCCAGCCTAACCTATACAGCAAAATCATGTCTTAGAGAAAAAAACTATTATGAGGATTCAGGGTTATAGCTCAATGGTACAGTGAATGTCTAGCATGCTCAATCTCTGGCTTAAATTCTTATCACCACAAATAATAATCACCTTCCATATTATTCAACAACATTATTTACTAAAGTAGAATTTTTAAAAACTTACCTTGTATTCTCTTGGTAAGTTTCTGTGTTATCAGATGAAGGTGTTTCATTCCTATTACTTAAGAAGCACAGGGAAGAAGAGTTAATACCCCAAATAATAAAAGACTCCAGGCCGGTGGTGGCGCACGCCTTTAATCCCAGCACTCGGGAGGCAGAGGCAGGCGGATCTCTGTGAGTTCGAGACCAGCCTGGTCTACAGAGCT
>NC_022020.1:11674230-11675463 GCF_000317375.1 Microtus ochrogaster | reverse complement strand
GGCAGGCGGATCTCTGTGAGTTCGAGACCAGCCTGGTCTACAGAGCTACTTCCAGGACAGGCTCCAAAGCCACAGAGAAACCCTGTCTCGAAAAACCAAAATAAATAAATAAGTAAATAAGTAAATAAATAAATAAATGACTCCAGGACTTCATTAATGTGAACTGTTTAATGAAGATAACAGGACTGAATTTCAGGGGCTGGAGAGATGGTTCGGCAGTTAATACTTCTGATCTTTTAGGCACCAGGCACACATCTGTTACACGTGCAGGAAAAACTCATCCACATTTTTTTAAAAAAATGTGTAAACTTCAAAATACAAAATATTCATGATATTCATGGCATTACTTTCCAAATCACGTAAGACTGTTCAAATATTCATTCCTTTTAAAATAGATTTTTACAGCAGGGCATAGTCACCACCACTCAGGATGCTGAGGCAGGAGGAATCATACAATTGAGGCCAGCTCTAGACTTACCTTTAATCCCAGTATTTGGGAGGCACAGGGAAAAACGGGTGTATCTCTGAGTGTTAGCCATCCTGGGCTACAAAGAGAATTCCAAGCCACTAGTGAAGAACACGAACACACACACACACACACACACACACACACACACACAAAACCTTTTATAATATTCAAGTCCAAGTGTAAATTAGAGAACAAAGAATTGTAATTACATAAAATCTTTTCCCTCAACCAGTGATATTCTTTTGGGGTGATATGGTGAAGTAGGGGCTTGGACAAGGTCTAGAAGTTATTTCAGGATGTCTTCAAACTCCTCATGTTCCTGCTTCATTCATCTTTCTGGCATTATAGGCATGAGCTATCACACTTGACCCTTGCTATTTTCTTTTTAAACATGCAGGGTGGTGTTTTGCTTGCAGGTTCCAGGAAAAGGTACAGGATCAGGATTAACTGTATTTGAAGTTACAGATGGTTGTGAGACCCCATGTAGATGCTGAGATTCAAACCCAGGTCCTATGGAAGAGCACCTAATGCTCTACTAACTATTAAGCCATCTCTCTAGTGCTCCTTGTTAAATTTTTAAACCGTTGGATAAACTAAAATATTTGTGAACCTTTGTGATGCAGCTAGGATATGGTAGAAGATTGTGGCTTCCAAAGTATAGGAGTACCCAAAAAAAAAAAAAAAAAAGAACCACCTTTTAGCCGGGCGGTGGTGGCGCACGCCTTTAATCCCAGCACTCGGGAGGCAGAGGCAGGCGGATCTCT
>NC_022020.1:11667253-11674120 GCF_000317375.1 Microtus ochrogaster | reverse complement strand
AAAAAAATATTTGAACTTTTGTAAAGATTGTAATTTATTTCTAAAAGAGAAACTAGGCATCATTAGCACACTTCTCTACTACACTGACCATCCTCACCTATTTGCTTATACCCTATGTTAGAAAAGTTAAGTGTCGCCGGGCGGTGGTGGCGCACGCCTTTAATCCCAGCACTCGGGAAGCAGAGGCAGGTGGATCTCTGTGAGTTCGAGACCAGCCTGGTCTACAAGAGCTACTTCCAGGACAGGCTCCAAAGCCAGAGAAACCCTGTCTCGAAAAACCAAAAAAAAGAAAAAAAAAAACAAAAAAAGAAAAGTTAAGTGTCATATGGAATACTAGAAGGTGTTTTTCATATAGGTACTGTAACTAACATGCCACAGAACTTCCTCAATGTTGTTAATATTATAAAAACAAGAACTTGCTGGCTTTGGAGCTTCTTTTCCAGCTCACTAGTCTACCATGGGGAAACACCTTTATTTTTCTTTTTTATTCTATGAGTGTGTCTGTATACCTGAGAATACAGGTAACCTCAGAGGCCAGAGACATCAGCTCCCTCTAGATTTGGAATTAGATAATTGTAAGTCACCTGATGTGGGTGCTAGGAATCAAAATACATCTGGAAGTGCAAGAAGTGCCCCTCCTCACAAGGGAAAACATTTCTTTTGGCAGGTATCACAACACCTATAATCCTACAATTCAGAAGCCAGCTCATCAGTTCAAAGCCTATTCAAAACTACTTAGTAGTCAGTCACACAGCAAGATTCTATCTCAGAAAAACTAAGATCTAATGATACAGCTTGTGGTATAGTGCTTATCTACAATATGTAAAGCACTAAATCCTTGTGTCTGATGCCTACGTACCACAAAACAAACGAACCCAACAACAAAAGCCACAACTCTGCCCATGTCCATACTGAAAATTCATGATGCCTTCTATGGCAATTACCACACTGCATAGGATATAAAAACAATACTAAGCCGGGCGGTGGTGGCTCACGCCTTTAATCCCAGCACTCGGGAGGCAGAGGCAGGCGGATCTCTGTGAGTTCGAGACCAGCCTGGTCTACAAGAGCTAGTTCCAGGACAGGCTCCAAAGCCACAGAGAAACCCTGTCTCGAAAAACCAAAAAAAAAAAAAAAAAATTTAATACTAAGCCGGGCGGTGGTGGCTCACGCCTTTAATCCCAGCACTCGGGAGGCAGAGGCAGGCGGATCTCTGTGAGTTCGAGACCAGCCTGGTCTACAGAGCTAGTTCCAGGACAGGCTCCAAAGCCACAGAGAAACCCTGTCTCGAAAAACCAAAAAAAAAAAAAAAAAAATTTAGTTGGAATATGAACTACAGTTTTACTAACAAGAAATTATAAAGGTTAGGAAAGATTTCACAGGGGAGCTAACAGTTTAAATTAAAAAAAAAAAGCCAATAAAATGACTCAAGGGTTATAGAAGCTTTCTACACAGGCCTGAAAACAGTTTGATCTTCAGATCCCACAAGATGGCAACAGAGAACCATATTCTGAGAGCTGTCCTCTTATCTCCAACACATACACATACACACACACACACACACACACACACACACACACACTAAAAAGAATAAAAAGTCTACCAGCTGAAGTGGTTAAGAGCACTGACTCCTCTTCTAGAGGACCTGGATTCAATTCCCAGCACCCACATAGCAGCTCACACCTGCCTATAACTCCAGGTCCAAGGGATCTAACATCTCACACAGACACACGTGCAGACAAACCACCAATCACATAAAATACAAATTAAATCATTAAAATTTTGCCAGTCATGCTGATGTACTCCTTTAGTCCCAGCACGCGGGAAGCAGAGGCAGGTGGATCTGTGAGTTGGAGGCCAGCCTGGTCATTAAGTTTCAGGACAGCCAGGACTACACAGAGAAACCCTGTTTCAAAAAACATAAACAAATACCAGGTGAGCTGATAAAGTGTAGATTACAGTGCTAAGGAAAAACAATACACTTGTAAAGGATGGAGGTGCAAGACATACAACTTAGTCTCACCTATACTACATTAACCTTCAACCCCACTTCTTTTTTTTTTAGATATTTATTTATTTATTTAGTATACAATGTTCTGTCTGTATGCCTACAGGCCAGAAGAGGGCGCCAGACCTCATTACAGATGGTTGTGAGCCACCATGTGTCAACCCCACTTCTAAAGAGGTGAGAAAACCAAGGCAGTTTCTTGACAATGTCCAACAATTATGAAAGAACAGAGCTAGAATCTGAGTCAGGGCACTCTCAAATCTAGTGTGTACACATGCATATGCATGTTCACTTATTCATTCATCCATTTGCTCATCTGCAGTACAGGATCTCTAATCTAGACATTAAACGATAGCCCAGCCCTACCTCACAGCACCTCCCTTGCTTTCTTGGATCAAAGGTCCTGCTAAAGCTCTCTTCTGGCTATAAAAGCTCAGATAGGCCTTGAATTTGTACTTCTCCTGAGTAACTAGGATTACAGCCCTGTGCCACCAGGCCTATCTCTATAGTTTTCATTTTATTGTACTCATCCTTTTATTTTTTGTTAAAAGCAAGATTTCCCTACATATTCCAGATTGGCCTTGGACTCATCATGTAGCTTTGACGAACTTTGAAATCATGATAATTCTTTTGATTTAGTCTTTTGAAATGCCATCATATCCAGTTAAGGCTTCACTGTTTTGTTTTTGTTTTGTTTTGTTTTTTTTGTTGTTTGGTTGGTTTTTTGAGACAGGGTTTCTCTGTAGCTCTGGAGCCTGTCCTGGAACTAGCTCTTGTAGACCAGCCTGGCCTCAAACTCACAGAGATTCGCCTGCCTCTGCCTCCTGAGTGCTAGGATTAAAGGTGTGTGCACCACCACTGCCCAGCTTTCACTGTTAACTGAATTAAATGTCTTCCAAAATAGTAAGTATCCATCTGGGGAGATGTCCCAGTGGTTAAAGTGCTTATTGCACAAGCATGGCATTTGAGCTTACCTCTGAACCTATTTGATGACAGGAACACTGCAGCCATGAAAAAAGACAAGCACAATAAAGCACTCCTGTAAGCCAGTGCTGGGGAGGCAGAGAGAAACAGATCCCTAGCCTATCAGTGATCTCCAGGTTCAGTGAAAAGACTATCTCAAACACAAAGGTGGAGAGCAACTGAAGATATGACACTGTCTTTTGTCCCCCACCACATGAACACATATGCATATACATTAACATGTATACATAATACACACAAGGTAGCACGGATATGTTAAACATGGTTTAAAGTATATACAATGATATGTAGAATTACACAGCAAAGACAAAGGTTAAAAAAAAAAGGTCAAATAAAAAAGGAGTCTGGAATAAGACTTTGTGCTATCTGCCAGTTATCAGAGTTTGGAGATGATATCCTTTTTCCTAAACACCAAAGAAAATATATTGCCAGGGTTGTAGAGATGTTGCTAAAAAACAAAAACAAAAAAAAATCAAAACATGTACTTGCAGAGGACCTGACAACATGCTGACAATTGGCTACAACCATCTGTAACTCCAATTCTGGGGGATACAACACCCTCTTCTGGCCTCTGCAGGCACCTGCACTCACATGTACAAACACAGGTCTATACATAATTGAACAGATTGGAATGCCCAATCAGGCAGATTAGAGAACTATCGACTGAACACTAATACTATTCAGAAAATTAAGAGGGATTGAGTTACAGAAGTAACAACAGGGAAGAAACAAAACAGATAAGGAATATTGTTATTAAGACTAGACATTGTCTGACCAAATGAACCTAAAGAACCCAAATGAGCAAGGTCTGTTTCCTAGGAATACGGCAGGGAACTGTCATTTAACAAGCAATGCAGAGTACAGTGGTGTATACCTGTGTCAGGCAACAGAGGCATCAAAGTTTAAGGTCAGGATAGTCTATATATCAAGGTCTACACCAGCAGGGCTACATAGTGAAACCAAATCTCAAAAAAAAACAAAGCAGCCCAATAAGCAGTGACTGTATAAGTAGGACACTAGGAACTTTGCTGACAATTCAGAATCGTGTTGAAAAAAAAAAGATAACATTACCCCATATTTAGAAGAATTAACAGCAAGTGCACACACCTTCAGTCACAGCACTTGGGAGACAGAGACAGGCAGATCTCTGAGTCTGAGGTCAGCCTGGTCTACAAAGCAAGGTCCAAGGCAGCCAGGGTTACACAGAAACTCTGTCTCAAAAAACCAATAATAACAAAAATAATAAGACAAAAACAAATAAATGTGTGTTTATAATACAGCAGAAGTACAGTAAACGAAACACAGTGATGAAAGAATCCACAGGAATTTGGTTTTAAAAAGTCACTAAATGAAAAATGACAATTTTCTCTACTGACAGTAAACCAAGTAAGGTAACCTGGGTTAAGGTCTGCAGAGCAGTGAAAGCAGCCTAAAGAACTTACCAGAAGTTTCAACTAAGTACTCAGAAAAACATTCAAAAGCAGTGGGATAACTATATAGATAACCAGAGTGCTTAAAGATGGCTAAAATATGAATAGTAGCAACATGGACCAAGCACTAAAATTAAAATTTTATTTATTTGACTAAGCACACTGATTTCCACAAACTATTATAAGACTAAAGAAACTGCATTTCGGCTTTTCCATCTTCCTCTCGTAGAGGCAGCTTCGCTTCTGCCTCTCTCCCCACTTCTCTGCTTCCCCCCTTCTCTGTCTCTTTCTCCTCTTCTCTCTCTCTGTTCCCCCTTCACCCTTCCTCCTCCATAACTCCCTGAATAAACATTCAACCTCACCCTGCAAAAAAAAAAAAAAAACTGCATTTCTTCACACTTTTGAACACAAGCTTGTCATTAATTTTCTAAATGAAACAAAACATTTAGGGATACATGTGGAAATGATGAAATATGAAGAAAAACGAGGTTTACCATCCAAATGGAAGAACTGTAGTTATAGGAATATGGAGCTTAAATAGATACAGCTCACAGGAAACTGTTCTGATAATCGCTCTATTTATTGACCTGGTTAGCGGCTAACTAGGTATACAAATTATTACTATTATTTACTTTAACAAAAAAAATTATCAAAAATACCTTTATTAAAAATTAGTTAAAGAATACTCATAGAAGGGCTGGGGAGACATATGCTTGGCAGGTACTTGCTATTAAGCCTGATGACCACTAGAAGCGGGGGTGCAAGCCTTTAATCCCAACAGAAGCAGGTTAATCTCTGAGTCACTGATGCTAGCTAAGGTCAGCCTGGTCTACAAGTTCCAAAGCAGCCATTTATTTATACATCTACATATATGTGTATATGTGCGTATATGTATATATTACAATAGTAAAAATTATGTTATAATATAAGAAATATTGTAACATTAAAAATTACTCTACATTATACATTAATGGAGAGAATTTATCCAGAAAAAAACTAGAATGGTGAAAGAACTGTGAAAAAAGTGGAGAAATATACACAAGTAACAACAAACCTAGACAATATGTTCCTTTTACTGAAAATTTCAGGACTATTTATTGTATTCTAGAATCTTCTGATAGCTCTAAATCAATCTCTAGTAAATAAAACACTACCTAAATATTTACCAAATATCAAAAAGTATTTATTATATTAAGATCAGCTGGTTGAGGGAGAATGGCTTAGTCAAAGTTTAACATCTAGTTAGTTAAACATCAGCTTAGAATCTGCTTAGACATTTGTTTACACCCAGCCCAGTACTCCATACTCTCTCACCCCACTTAAAAATAAATAAATTAAGGCAGGCAGGTAGGCCTGGACCCAAATTCAATCACCAGGACCTAGGAGGAAAAACTGAGTCCTCCAAGTTGTCCTCTGACTCCCAAAGTTGGTTTTTCGAGACAGGGTTTCTCTGTGGTTTTGGAGCCTATCCTGGAACTAGCTCTTGTAGACCAGGCTGGTCTCGAACTCACAGAGATCCGCCTGCCTCTGCCTCCCGAGTGCTGGGATTAAAGGCGTGCGCCACCATCGCCCGGCCCTTTTTTTTTAAAAAAAAAAAAAAACTACATGTGGTACCAGGTTTGGAACTGTGCATTTGTAAGCCCAGTGCCCAAGAGAATCAGAAGGAGTTCAAAGCCATCACAGGCAAAGTACTAAAACCAGCTGTGGATACATTATATACAGTCTCAAAATAATAGTTTTTTTTAAAAAAGTAGAAGCACTATCAGAATAAAAACTTCAAATGCTAAACCTATTCCTTAGAGGGCAATGAAGGAAGAAAAAAAAATCAAAACAAAACCACACTACTATTTAAATACATTATTGAAAGTGATTTTGCCAAATTTTCAAATTGTTTCACATAAAAATCAGTTGAGTCTTCAACTCCAAGATACAGTTTTTATTCAAAGAAAGACTGCCAGAATGATTTTAAGTAACATAAACTTAGGTATAAGTTTAGGTATCATAAAGTTGGTATCAGCGATACAACTATCAAACCTAGTGTAATTTGTTAAACATATACAAACCAAAATTCCCATAGCAATTTCCATTTCAATTATTAAAATTTTGCTTTTAAAATAAATGCTGCTTACCTGCTCCTTACTGGATCTTGAGAAATCTTAAAGTTTGGAATGACAGAAGAAGCACCATATTCATCCTGATACTTCTTACAAGATTTGTAATGATGTCTCATGCGATAGAATTTAATCTGTAAATTATTGGTTAAAATATATCTTTTAATTTAAAACAGAATACAAAGTTTGAGACACTGTCAATAGAAGAAAAAAAAGATGAAAATAGGTAACTAAATATTTCATTTAAGATCAAGTTTAGTGTCAGGCAGGATGGCACACAGCTTTAACCCCATTCAGCACTAGGTAAAGAGATCTCTTAGAGGTCAAGGCTAAT
>NC_022020.1:11663767-11666813 GCF_000317375.1 Microtus ochrogaster | reverse complement strand
AGACCTCATTACAGATGGTTGTGAGCCACCATGTGGTTGCTGGGAATTGAACTCAGGACCTTTGGAAGAGCAGGCAATGCTCTTAAACCACTGAGCCATTTCTCCAGCCCCAGCCTGTAAGAATTAGAAAGATGGTTAAAGAATGATGGTCCCATGTTCATATTGGGAAAATTTTTTGGTTTCTCACTGAGAAGTGAGGCAAGAATCCTGCAAGTGTGTTTTCTCTTCCTTTTCAGGTCAACATCTTCAGAGATAGAAAACAGATCTGACTTTTGTAAATAAATGCTCTAAACATAAGGACATTTCAAAGCCCAACTACGCCTTACCAGTACAACCTTCTTCAAGTAGATTAGAGAATGCTACTTGTTTATCAATCTGATTATCCTGTGTCTTAAAATTTAAACCAGTCTTCTGCGAAATATTTCATGATTTCTTAAATACCTAAGTGAGCAGCTAAAGAGGTATGAGTTCTATTAGGCTAAATAAATTAACATTTGAAAGACTGTGAGCTTATTGAGAAAATAAAATTTTAATCTTAAAGATAAAAAAACTCAAGGTTTTTGATACACAAGTTTCTGGTCTTTTCTACATAACTCAATCTAAATAACATCCTGTTTGTTTTGTTTTTGAGACTATCTCAATTTGTAGCCCAAACTGGCTGTGAACTTGCAACGCTCCTAGTTCAGCCTTCCTGAGAGCAGGGATTATAGGTGTACACCACACTGCCTGGAAATGTCTTTCTTTTTAAAACCATGTTCACCAGGAAAATTAAAACACTGTCATAATATAACTCTTACCTTTTTTGAACAGCATCTGCAGCTACCAGAAAACTTCCTCATGATATTTTCAAGATCTAAGGCCCGTTCTGGACATGCTCTTTCTCTTCTCGTCACACTTCCACGACACAGGGGACAATGAATTCCACTTTCTCTCATTGCAGTCAGAAAACATTTTCTACAGAAACTAAACCAAACATTTGTGACATGTTAATTACAGAAAAAATTACTTTTATTTCCATAACTAAACATAAATGATATGGATATGTACATATACAAGGTAGTAAGGTTATTCAAATATATGTACAGTCCAAATTTAAAATTATCTCTCAAACAGTAAGACTAATAATTGGATTAGATGGTAACAAAATGAAACTAAATTCAAGTCCATTTTACAACTTTCTTTTTGAGAAGGGTATCACTCAGAAAGCTGAAGTTTAGACCCTAAGGAAGCAATCCTTCTTTAACTTCCTAAAGCTTGAGAAAGCTTGGGAAAGAATAAAGCATGTTTTCTTGGTAGCAGCAATTTCTCAGGTCTGCTCTGCTTGCTAGAGGCAAGCAAGCGCTCTCATCTAAGAGAGGCTTCCTGACTCAGCTTTAGCTGCAAAACCCTGCAGCTCTTTTAAGAGGTCCTGCCACGAAACTCTTAAATGGTGTTGATGAAAAGCTGAACGCTTGCTTTTTGGTTTTCATCTGTAGCAGAAAAAAAGCTGAGTTTTTTTGGTTTTTTTTTTTTGCTTTTTCGAGACAGGGTTTCTCTGTGGTTTTGGAGCCTGTCCTGGAACTAGCTCTGTAGACCAGGCTGGTCTCAAACTCACAGAGACCCGCCTGCCTCTGCCTCCCAAGTGCTGGGACTAAAGGTGTGCGCCACCTGAGTTGTTTTAAAATGCCGGCTTTCTGGGCAGTCCTGCCAGGGCAAACTCTAACTCCTTCAGGCAGGTGGTCCAACTACCAGAGCGTCTGAGTGTAGTTTCTGAGTGCACTGCTGCAGCTTACTTGCTGGCAGGGACCTTGAAACGCCACAGAGTTGTGGCAATAAACGTGACTACAGCTTGTACCTCTGTCATGATTTTGGAAAGCTAAGGAATGGGCTGGATCCAGCCGCCAAAGCCATGGCTTCAATCCTACCCATATTGCTTGGTAAATTAAAGACTCGTGTGGTCAGAAAGAGAGATATACAGTAAAGAGAGATTTAAAAAAAAAAAAAAAAAAACTCTAAATGGTTTACAGTGTGTTTAAAAATATATGCAGGCTTGAAAAAAAAGTTAAAGTTCTTAAAGTAAAGAAAGAGTAGTTGGGTGTGGTGGTACACACCTTTAATCCCAACACTTGAAGGCAGTGGTAAATTGGCCTCTGTGACTTCAAAATGTGGCAGGACACACCTTTAATCCCCCATGCCTGGGAGGCAGAGTCCTCGAACCTCTGAGAGTTCAAGGACAGCCTGGTCTACAGAGTTAGTTATTCCAGAACAAAGATTTGTTGGAAAGAAGTTCAGAGAAAGTCAGAGGGAGGTAACTGAAAATAAAAATGAGCAAAATAGCCCAGCGGTGGTGGTGCGGTGGTGGTGCACGCCTTTAATCCTATCTTGGCCCATGCCTATCATCCCAGCACTTGAGAAGTAGAGACAGGAAAATCAGAGTACAAAGCCTGTCTTAACTATCTAAGGAGTTCAAGGTCGGCCTGGGCTATATAAGAGAAGTCTCAAAAAAAGAAAACTAACGTTTTCCCAGATGTTATTATATGTAAATTTTCATTTGGATTAGAGTTTCTAACACTGTACAAATATTCCTTGACATTTTAAAAAAAGTGATAGAAACTATGATGATTGGTTTTAAGCGTCAACTAGGCACAACCCAGAACCTCCTGGGAAGAGAAAGTCAATTGAGGTATTGTCTAGATTAGGTTGGCTGATCTTTGGGTGTATTTTAGGGTTGTTTTGATAGTTACTGATGCAGGAAGACCCAGACCATTCAGACAGCAGCCTTCCCTGGTTTGGGGCCCTGAACTGTATAAAAGAAAGCTGGCTAAGTAGCCAACAAGGTTCTGTGCATTTACTATATACCTGTTCTTGACTAGATGTGACACTTTAAATTCCTGCCTTGATGTCTCCAAAGAAACAGACTGCAATTGTAAATCAAATAAACCCTTCCTGGGGGCTGGAGAGATGGCTCAGTGGTTAAGAGCACTGACTGCTCTTCCAGAGGTCCTGAGTTCAATTCCCAGCAACCACATGGTGGCTCACAGCCATGTATAATGAGACCTGGCTCCCC
>NC_022020.1:11661236-11663237 GCF_000317375.1 Microtus ochrogaster | reverse complement strand
CCCGGCGTGAAACTAAGAGATTTTTAAGATTACAAAGTAAAATAAGAGAAATAACCTTATCAATAGCCACTCTATTTTCTTCTGAAATGTCTTTTGGATACTTGCCTCAAACACACTTTATTTTTGACCTTTTGAAGAAGAGTATTGCTATGTGGCCCATGCTGGTATCTAATTCGTGGCAATCCTCCTACGTTACCTCACCTCCCAAGTGCTGTTTTCATGCCTGGTTGGGGGCGGGGAGCAAGACATGGGAACCATGCATATGCTAACATTGGGCTATGTCCCCCAGTTTATTTTGGTGTTTTGAGACAGAGTCTAGCCTTGAAATTGCAATTGTCCTTTCTTTCTCGGTCTTCCCAGATGCTTTTGCAGGCCTGTACTACCCAAGCCAAATTTGTTTTGTTTTTCCGTGCTGGGGATTGAACCCAGACCCTTGTGCATGCTAGGCAAGCATTTTTACACTAACCCCCTCAGTCCTTTGTTTTTACTTATTCTTTAAAACGTTCTATCTGACGATTATAAGGTATCTAACAGTGCTGTGGTTAAGTCTTTTTGTTATTGCTTTGCTTTTTGTTTTAATTCTTTCAGTTTACGTCTTGCCTGTTTTCTTCTTATCCTGTATCTCAGGATACAGCTCTCTCTACTCAAGTTATGTAAGTATTCTCCAAAACTTGGGTCTGTCTAGGACCTTTTCCCTTTTTGCTTTCAGTTACATACATTCCTCAGTGAATATACCCACAAAGGCACTCCATTTATTCCAGATCAATGTACAATATATACATTGAAAAAATGGACATGCTGTCATTAAATCTTATACAATATCCTTAAACCGTCAGGGGTCTCTTCTCGGCATAACCACTATCACCTTAGTTTAAGGTTCTAATCATTCTCTTTCCTGACATATCAATGTGTCAATCATATTAGTCTCAATTGTCAACCTGAAATTTGACACTAATAAAAACTTTCTAAAAGTGAAAGCACACTATCTATGCTGCTTTCCTGCCAAAATAGGTCTCTGATTTCTAGGAAAACATACAAATGGCTCACCCAGTAAATTCCTGCCAATATCCAAAGTTTGTATGAGGATAGCCATCTTCCGTACTCTTTATCACAGTACACAAAGTAAAGCTATACAAGGAACACCCCACTGTGCCCCAAACTGTCATCAGTAACTTCATAAAGAAAATCAGCCATTTATATTTATATTCCTAAACTGATTTAGACACTTGCTTCTTGTTGCTAACATAAAAATTTCTACCTAAAATCTTGTAAATATCAGTAACACTCATTTATAGTTTTCTCCACTAGACCATCAACAGTTACCAGAAAAAGTTTTTCTTGTTCCAAATAGAAAGCATTAGACAATTCCTATCTGGAGAAATAAATGAAGATTGAAGAGACATTTATATCCTGATAAAGTTATTATAACGATTCTGCTCCTTTCCTGTCACTGAAATGGTCATGAAAACTTATTTTTAATATCTTCAAGATCCCCAATAATCCAAATCATTAACCCCATCCCTCTCTATAAATCATAAAGTAATCTGGTACTCTTTCCTTCTGTTTGGTATTCTGGAGTGTGTTTATACATTAAGATTAAGACACTGAGCTCAGCCAGGCTCCCAGCACTGGGAGGCAGAGGCGGGCCTATCTCTGTGAGTTCAAGGCCAGCCAGTTCTACAAGAGCCAGTTTAAGGGCAGGCTCTAAAAAACTACAGCAAAACCCTGTCTCGGAAAAAAAAAAAAAAAAGACACTGAGCTCAATCCTAAACCCTACCTCAAAACACAATCTGATTTTACAGCAAAATATAAACTAGCTTATACTCACAATTTGTCTTTTGTGAAAAAGAGATGGGCTGGAGAGATAGCTCAGCAGTTAAGAGCATTGCCTGCTCTTCCAAAGATCCTGAGTTCAATTCCCAGCAACCACATGGTGGCTCACAACCATCTGTAATGAGATCTGGTGCCCTCTTCTGGCATGCACAGACAGAATATTGTATA
>NC_022020.1:11659076-11661136 GCF_000317375.1 Microtus ochrogaster | reverse complement strand
CCTGTCCTGGAACTAGCTCTGTAGATCAGGCTGGTCTCGAACTCACAGAGATCCGCCTGCCTCTGCCTCCCGAGTGCTGGGATTAAAGGCGTGCGCAACCATAAATAAATATATTTTTTAAAAAAAGAGATAATGATGTAAGAAACCAATACAGTAGTTTCAAATAATTCTAGTTATAAAGAAAATCAATTTCTTCACCCCATTCGCTCCAGTCAATCTAGACCCTGTTCCATCATTACTCGCCTTCCCGTCTATATAAAACTTTTCCTCCCTCTTCCTTCTTTAAATACACTGTTCAGGAACTGGAGGAAAAGTGGGGTAGAAAGCTATTCTGCTCATGTCAAAGTCCAATAAGTTAATCTGAAGAAAGTCAGAACTAAGTTTAAAAAAAAACTAAGAAACCAAAGTTCTATCCACCACCCTTATTCTTTTTTTTAGAGGGGATTGTTGGTACTATTGGGTGGTTGTGTTCTGTGACCAGTCTTGCAGGGTGGCCTGGAAGTCACTACATGGCAAGGCTAGCCTCAAACTCAAAAATCTTTCTGTTGTTTGAGCCTCCCAAGCACCACCTCACCTGGCTTGTAATTATGCCTTGAAAATTCTAAGTCCCACCATTAAAAACAAAAGATTAGAAAGAAAAACTTAACCAGAGACTTGTTTAATTCTTTGCAGCTGCTTGGAAGCAGAGAACCTTTTTAGGCCGCACCTGCCAGAAATCCATCTAAGTTTGGAATGGGGCCTAGGAGTTGGTTATCTTTGCTTTAAAAAGTCCCTCAGGGGAGCCTGCATGCTGGTGCACGCCTTTCACCCCCGAGGCAGGTAGATCTCTGTGAGTTCCAGACCAGCCAGAGCTACGGGAGACTCGGGCTCAAAACAAACCAAGTTCCCCGGGGGTTCTGCTCACCACCCAGGTCTGTCGTTCGCTTACAGACTTGACTGAGGCCTGTTTCCCACCCTCCCGACACGGGCTGTCTGGAAAGCGATTGAAGCTGTTCCTGCACCTACCTCCGGCCACCCTGCCTGCCATCTTTGTGCTCCACCTCCTCCCCGGAGTAGGTACCTCCTCCAGCGATAGTAAACAGAAGGAAGGCACAAAGGGGCGACCTCAAGCCCAGGAAATCCTGCCAGATCCAACCCACCGTGGGAGGAAGAGGCTAACTCGGCTTACACCGCTTTATCCCTGAGTTGTGAATTCGCTCAAAGATGTTGTGAAAAAAGGGGGTCAAAGGTCGGGGGAGGAGGGGGCGGTTCTCGCACAGCCAGGGGCCTGGGTCTCGAAAACCAGGACGAGCCCCGAAAACGCGGCAGGCGGGTCGCCCAGTGCGTCCTCAAGCCCGACACCTACGCGGGGCCCAGCACTCAACGCCCGGGCCGCCACAGGGGTTGCTAGGAAACAAAAAGGCTCCACGTTCTCTGCCACTGCCCTCCGGCCTGGCACGGAGGCCGCCGGGAGGGCCCGAGCGCCGGCCTCGGGCGCGCACAGAGCGGGTGGCGGGGACCAGGCCGGCGGCGGGGAAGGCCGGGGCGCGCGGGGCGCGGGCGAGGGGCGTCCACTCACACGTGCTGACAGGCCGCGGTCCGCACCGGCGTCTTGAGCACCTCCTGACAGACGGGGCAGTAGAAATCGTCTTCCGTGTAGGACGTGGCAGCGGAGAGCTCCTCGGACATGGCGGGGGCTGGGCGGGAAAGGAGACGGCGACGGCGCCGGCGGGGGCCCGGGTGGTAGTGGCGGCCCTCGGCCCTCGGCCCCGACAGAGCCCTGAAGGGGGAGGGAGCGGTGTCAGGAAGCGGCTCGCTCAGGAAGCCGCCAGCGCCAGGAAGGGGGCGGGGCTCGGGGGCGGGGCGGAACGCCGAGACAAGGCAGCAGCACGAGCAGACCCCGCCCATTCTCGGTGGGCGCGCGCGGCGCGAAGGCGGGGCTCAGCGGGCGGGGCGGCAAAAGACGCACTCATTGGTTGCGCCGCAGCTTCTATCGCCGGCGCGCGCCGAAGCCCCACCCCTCCCGGCCTCCATGGTGCCGAGGCCCCGCCCCCAGCGGCCAGGCGCCGTCGCTACCCGGT
>NC_022020.1:11655310-11657811 GCF_000317375.1 Microtus ochrogaster | reverse complement strand
CGTGGTTGTCCTTCGTATTGTAAAGTAGAAACTGGTAGGATACTGGTCTGGACAGAGCTCATGTCACATGTGGCTATCCTAACGTGGAGTCAGCCAAAGTCAAATTTGAAACTGAATTATCTGTCCTTGGTTAAAAAAAAAAAAATTAGGAGGGAAAGTGAGAAATAACCAGATTCCCATATAAGCCAGTTTTAGCCAGTCTAGGGAAGTCTCCTGTGCTTTATCCTTCACGGGGAAAATACCTTAGCTGACTGGAACCCTTGTCCTAATCTTGCTCTCCTTACCTACTTCTGTCTATGCGGCCTGACTCCTACTCACAACACTGCTTTACTTGATGGAATGGGGTGTTGTGGAGTCACAAATTGCAAATAAAATTGAGATTTCAAAATTTAGAATTTTCTAAAAGCACTTTTAGGGATTTTGTAGATGTCATGAGTTTTAGTGTCAACTAATTTCACTCTGCTATCAAAATGATGATTCAAAGAGAAACTGGAGAAACAAAACATGCTATTTCATGAAGTATTAAATTTTACATTAATAGTGATTATGAGGGTAGAAAATGGAAGGGTTAGAATCCGGATTTCTAGAAAACCTTGAGTCTCAATGTGCGTGATAAGGTGAGGAGGAGGAGGTCCTAATCAGCACGTGAGAGGCTGAAAGTGGGGGAGGATGGAGAGTTCAAGATCAACCTGGACTGTATAGCAAGACTGTATATCAGGGCTGGGCGATGTTGGCACATACCTTTAATCCCAGCACTCGGGAGGCAGAGAGACCAGCCTGGTCTACAGAGCTAGTTCCAGGACAGGCTCCAAAGCCACAGAGAAACCCTGTCTCGAAAAACCAAAAACTGTATATCGGGAAAGAGAAAAAACTTGTGGGGAGATGAGTTTCTAGAATAGCTAACTCCTTCTACCAGGATATAACTGCTTGTATTCTTGTTCTTTTTGCTCCATAACATTGAGTACAGTGGAAGTGGAAGCAGAGCAGGAAAGCTAATATTAGCTTGAAATTTCCTGGGAGGGGAAAGAGCATGTGATAGGCGGGACAAGCTCCATAGATGTTTTCCAGATGCCAGTGTCACTGTTTGATAGTGTATATTAAAGTCATTCCACTCATCTGACCTCCTTAGGGAATATAATACAGTATCAATCTGATATTCTACTTTTTATTTACAATTTATAAAATATATTCTAATCATGTTCCCCCTTCCCCTGTCACCTTCCAGATCCTCCCCCATCTCCTTGCCTATTCAACTCTATGCCTCTTTTTCTCTCTTTACAAAACAAGCAGCCAGACAGTGGTTGCACACATCTTTAATCCCAGGACTCAGGAGGCAGAGGCAGGCACAGAGTTGGAGACCAGCCTGGTCTACAAGAGCTAGTTCTAGGACAGGCTCCAAAGCTACAGAGAAACCTTGTCTCAAAAAACAAACAAACAAAAAACAACAACAACAAAAGAGGCAGGAAAGAAACAGAATAAAAGTAAATAAATTAGGGGCTGGAGATATGGTTCAATGGTTGAGAGCACTTGCTACTCGTGTGTGTGTGTGTGTGTGTGTGTGTGTGTGTGTGTGTGTGTGTGTGTGTGTTTTTAAAATTTTTTTTTTTTTTTTTTTTTTTTTTTTTTTTTTGTTTTTCGAGACAGGGTTTCTCTGTGGCTTTTGAGCCTGTCCTGGAACTCGCCCTGTAGACCAGGCTGGTCTCGAACTCACAGAGATCCGTCTGCCTCTGCCTCCCGAGTGTTGGGATTAAAGGCGTGCGCCACCAACGCCCGGCTAAAGATTTCTTTATTATGTATACACACACCAGAAGAGGGCACCAGCTCTCATTACAGATGGTTGTGAGCCACCATGTGGGTGATGGGAACTGAACTCAGGACCTCTGGAAGAGCAGCCAGTGCTTTTATAGAGGACTCAGCTTTAATACCCAGCACCCACATGGTAGCTCATAAACATCTGTAACTCCAATTCCAGGGGATCCAATGACATCTGCTGGCTTCTGAGAGCACAGCCACACAGGCAGTACACAGATATACATGCAGGCAAGACACATAAATAAAATAGCAAAGTAATTTTTTAAGTAAATAAGTACAGTGGGAAAAAATCCACAAACACAAACAATATGATAGTCTTTAAAGTCATTTCTTTTTTCTTTTTCTTTTTTTTTTGGCATGTGCCCTTCTTTATTGTGCAAGGGTGAGTAGTTAACTGAATGGCAGTGATATATCTCTTTGTACACTCATCTTCGGTGAGGGAAGGCTGAGACAGGAACTCACTGTGTAGTATAAGCTAGCCTAAAACTATGGTGGTCTCCCAGCTTCTGCTTCCTCCTTGGTGAGATTACAGGTGTGTTCCAGCATACTCTAGTTCATATATTTATTTCCTTTGATGAGAGGCAGTGAGCTCCTGCTTCAGTGTCCTCATGTGAAAGCTCAGAATTTTCTTGTGTTAAACTAGTCTTAGCTTTTTTTTTCTTTCTTTTTTTTTGGGGGGGGGGGTGTGG
>NC_022020.1:11652172-11654170 GCF_000317375.1 Microtus ochrogaster | reverse complement strand
TGTCAGTCGAGGGGCATTTAGGTTGTTTCAAGCTGTTATGAACATAGTTGAGCACATGTCCTTGTGGCACGATTGAGCATCCTTTGGATATATACCCGAAAGTGGTATTACTGGGTCTTGAGGAAGGTTGTTTCCTAATTTTCTGAGAAATCACCATACTTATATCCAAAGGGGTTGTACCAGCTTGCATTCCCACCAGCAATGCAAAAGTGTTCCCTTTTCCCCACAACCTTTCCAACATAAGTTATCATCAGTGTTTTTGATCTTAGCCATTCTTGGAATCTCAGAGTTGTTTTGATTTGCATTTCTCTGATGACTAAGGATGTTAAACATTTCCTTAAGTGTTCTTTAAAGTCATTTCTAAGAATACCTAACAATGAAGTTAATCTTATGATTTTAATTTTGTTTCATCCTCTGTAATCCTAACTTTCCATGTGTCTATTTCAAATATATTCATACTATCCCTATATTCTAAATTGTTTGGTGTAGCTGTAAGCTGTAGTTGGTAGCATACACAAATCCATCAACAAATTTGTTTTAAGAACTAGACAGACATGGTGGGACAAACCTGTAATCAACACTCTCAAAGCTAGCCTTAGGCACAAAATGGGCTTTTCATGAGACCTTGTCTCAAAAATTAAATAAACAAGAAAATAATTTTCTTTCTTGACAAAGCCTGACTTTATCTCAATGTAAAACTTCAAAAGCCCACTTTGTTGGTTAAATGATTGCTTTAGAAGAAGCAACTGGAAAACAACAGAATGAGAGAAAGGCTCAGGTTTCACCTTCTGTTTGCTCCATGACCTTAAGCTACAAATGCCTGAAAATGTGTCCGCTGTCTTCTGAGATTATGATCTTGAACTGAGTTTGCACGGCAATGACTCCTTCATTAAGCATGCTTAGGAATGGACATGACTATATAGAGGCCCCAAAGACAAATCCCCATGATTCCTTAGTTCAAAGAAGGAATTGATGAGGAAATCACACACACACACACACACTGCTCTAGGCTCAACCATCCTGCAGCAGTTAAGACAACTCACTCCCCTGTTAAAGTTGTGGCTGTGCTTATTTTGCCTTTACACTCCCCTGGGATGAATTCACTGCTAGATTTGCTTCAGGGGAACTTTTAAAATGCAAACATCAAAAACTTGGTCAGGCCAGCAAGTCTGCTGAATTGAAGAGCCAAGCCTGGGGCTGGGAAGATTGCTCCGTGGTAGAGCACTTGGCCAGCATGGGTGTGCTCCTGAGAAACTAGGGCTTAGACTCCCAGGTAGGCAGACAGATAGGGAGCTGGGCCATGACTGGGTAATAAAGATGACTAACTGTAAAGCCTGTGCCTGCATTACTCTCGGTGCAGTTCACTTGCCACTGTACCATCTGTGCGAGGCAGGCAAGGGCCTGGGGATTGAAAGAACACACAAGAGACCTGGGTCATTCGAAAGGAGAGCAGCCGATAGCCATTTTTTCAAATTTAGGAAAAATCTTAAATACCTGGCTGCTGCACAATGGAATACCCCTTAGGCAGGTGGGAAATTACCACGTCCAAGGTGGAGTCAACAATGCCCTATAGCTAATGGAGGGGGTGGGGGGGAAAGCACAGGAACAAACAAAATGCTGGCTGGCCAGAAACTGTCCTCAAAATGAACCCCTGGAGCAGGGGTAGACCCATGGGCCCTACAACGAACTTGCAAGGTAGCTGGCTTCTTCCTCTTGGATTTGAGATGAAAGCCTGGCAGCTTAAGAAAAAGGCTTTGTAGGCCCCTGTCTCCCAAAGACTGGGTCAGGGCTTGTTTACACAACAGCCCTCTGTCTTTCTTCAAAATGACCAACTCTAAATTAGGGAAGGATCTCTTCGGAGATTTTAAAACTTCCAGCCCTCCAGAAAACCATGGATTTCTCACCTTCCCAAGTGGCCTTTCTTTGCAGAGGGCCTTTTCACCATGTACAAGCAACGAGCCTCTATTCTTTTTTAAAAAAATATTTTTATTTTTTTTT
>NC_022020.1:11649431-11650391 GCF_000317375.1 Microtus ochrogaster | reverse complement strand
GCTCTGGCAGGCTCCCAGCAGGGTGAACATGGCTCTGGCAGGCCCAGCATGGCTAACATGGCTCTGGCAGGCCCAGCATAGCTAACATGGCTCTGGCAGTCCTGAGCATGGCTAACATGGCTCTGGCAGGCCCAGCATAGCTAACATGGCTCTGGCAGTCCTGAGCATGGCTAACATGGCTCTGGCAGTCCTGAGCATGGCTAACATGGCTCTGGCAGACCTGAGCATGGCTAACATGACTCTGGCAGGCCCCCAGCATGGTGAACATGGCTCTGGCAGGCCCAGCATGGTGAACATGGCTCTGGCAGGCCCAGCATGGCGAACATGGGCTCTGCTAGGCTTTGCCCTTCCCCTATTTCCTTTGCCTTGCTAAAATAGATTACATTTCTAAAGCTGGCCACCCAGGTCTATTCCCTTATTTTGCCACTTCCTCCTGAGGCTGACTACCAAGGTCCAGCTTTCAAAATATCAAAGTCCAGCAAGCAAAAGCCCCCTTTGGCAGTCCTAATTAACCTGTCCAAACAAAATTAAACACCTCGTCCTAATATGCATTTTTTCCTATCTCTTCATGGCCTGTGGGCCGTGTCTGCCTCCTCTCTCTGCAGAGGCAGTCCATTGTCCCTTCAGGGCAAATATGCCTTCCTCTTCCCCCTTGTTCCCTTCTCCCTCACCCTTCCTTTTCTGTATTTGTCTCATATTCCCTGTCTTTTGTCCCTCTGAGGCAAATAAATCTCCTTTGTTCTGAGAATTTGGTCTTGGGATCTGGGGCAGTTCAATGTAATTGGCCCCATAATCTCTTAGGGAGTGGCACTATTAAGAAGTGTGACTTTGCCGGGCGGTGGTGGCTCATGCCTTTAATCTCAGCACTCGTGAGGCAGAGGCAGGCGGATCTCGGTGAGTTCAAGACCAGCCTGGACAGGCTCCAAAGCCACAGAGAAACCCTGTCTTGAAAAACCAAAA
>NC_022020.1:11642595-11643279 GCF_000317375.1 Microtus ochrogaster | reverse complement strand
GGTTAGTGATCCTAGCATTCCAGTGAGAGAGTTAGTTCCAGGTTAGTAATCCGAGCATTCTGGTGAGAGAATTCCAGGTTGTTCTTAGCTATCTGTTGAGTTTGAGGTCAGTCTGGGCTGAGATCCTGTCTCAAAAACAAAAAAGATTCTCACTAAGGTTTGAAGTCTAGTCTTGACCTGCTTACACAGCTTGTTAGGTCTAAACTCTTCCTGCTTCAGCCTCCAAAATCCCAGGATTAGAGGGATGTACCTGGCTCTGATAGACAGCTTTGCCATGGTAACTTTTAGTTAATTTTACTCAAACCTGGGAAACATTAACAAATGAAAGATGTGTTCATTTTGTTTTGTTTTGTTTTGTTTTGCTTTGATTCAGGTAAGGTGGCACACATGTCTAATCTGTGTTCCCAGGAGGCAAATTTCTGACTTCTAGGGTCAGGAGGAGTTGTAGGTTAAGATTCTGCCTAAAAAACAAAAAAACCAAGATGTGTTCTCTTCTGCATGGAGAGATGATTCCGTGGTTAAAAGTATTGGCTGTTTCTATTCTTTTTTTTAAAATATTTATTTATTTATTATATTCACAATATTCTGTCTGTGTGCATGACTGCAGGCCAGAAGAGGGCACCAGACCTCATTACAGATGGTTGTAAGCCACCATGTGGTTGCTGGGAATTGAACTCAGGACCT
>NC_022020.1:11631014-11642077 GCF_000317375.1 Microtus ochrogaster | reverse complement strand
TTTGTTTTTGTTTTCAAGTTGGTGTCTCTCTGTGGCTTTAGAGCCTGTCCTGGCACTTGCTCTGTAGACCAGACTGGCCACGAACTCACAGAGATCTTCCTGCCTCCCGAGTGCTGGAATTAAAGGCATGTGCCACCACCGCCCGGCCCATAAATAAATCTTCACTTAGTTCAGTAGTTCTCAACTAAAGATCCTATGTCCCAGCAGACACTGTCATTGTCTAGAGACATGCCTGGTTGTCCTAACAGGGAAGAGCATGCTTGTGGCTTGGGATCTAGGCAGAAACTAAGAATATTCAGTATTCTACAGTGAGAAGGTAGACCCTCCTTGCTAACACTCAAAATACCCATAACAACAGGGCATTCTGAGCACCGTGGTGTTACTGCTGGCTGTGAGCAAGGGGCTCCACTGGAACTGAAAAGGTAAGCTGGTGTGCACATGTCCTGGGTCCTGCCCTAGCACTGCAAAGGAGAGGGGAGGGGCTTCTCCAAACTACCTGGCCAGGAATAGTAGTGCAGGGCCACATTCCCAGGACTTGCAGGGGAGCACATAGAGAAAATGATCACAAGTTCAAGACCAGCCTGGGCTATGTAAGCAGGGCTACATGGTGAAACCCTGTTTCAAAACCACAAAAACTTTATGGTGACTCAGGCTTGTAATCCCAGACACTTGAGAGGCTAAGACAGAGGGTCGCAAGTTCAAGGGCAGCCTAGGCAACTAATTTAGATTCTGTCTTAAAAAGGAAGAGGACCTGGGATGTAGCTTGGCACACAAATGCTTTACCAGCATGTGTGAGGTCCCAGGTTCAATGCCCAGTACCACAAAAATAAAAAAACAAATACACACATTGAATATTTTAATGAAAGCAATGGTCCTGCCATTTTTATTTTACATAATAGTCTTCAAAAGAAAAAGAATTATACATTTTAAATTCTGATCAAAGTTCTTTCTACATTTGAACAAGAATGAATCTCTTAGTACTTAAAAAATACCTTCAATGTGTGAGCATACAAATCATCATATGGTAAGCATTCAAAAAGTAGAGTAAGCTCACTTTGAAACGAAACACACGTAATACCCAGTAACAGTATGGAACCAACATTAGCACAGTCAGGGGGTCTTAGGAGCGCGACCTCTTTACCACTGGTCCCCAACCATTTCATTTTCTGCCCACAGTTTAGGAGAACTTAGCTTTAGCACGCCACTGGAATATTTTTCTCTTCGATACAGTTGTATCATAAGGCAGTATTTACAAGAAAGCACATGAAAGATTTGTATTGGCAATCGACACAGCTTTGAATACCAATTTTGACTTTTTAAAGCAACGAATCATAAACGCCATTTAAAAAGGTATGCACACAGTGGAAGGATATCTACCTGCATGCTGCTCTCAAACTGCAGCGATCCAGAACCCAAAAGCATTCAGGTGGCCAGCACTACCTTATCCTATAGGTGACAAAATTAAAAAAACAAACCTCAGGTACTATTCTGAGTCTGTCCACGCATTGTTAGCAATGCATGTACTTAAAATGCAGTGCTTTGGTTTTATTAGAGACAGAGTCACATGCGAACCCAGGCTGGCCTAAACTTGTTGTGTAGCTGAGGCTGGCCCCAAGCTTCTGATCTTTCTGCATTTACCTCCCAAGTGCTGCGATTACAGACTTTAGTCACCATGTCCAACTTAGAATTCAGTTGTTGGGTTTCTTACTTCATTATTTTTAAATGTTTTTGTGTGTGCAGATGCTCACACACCTGTGCTCGCTCACTCGCTCTCAAGTACAAGTAGAGGTCAGAGGAGCTGCTGCAGTGAGCTGTCCTGCATGGGTGCTGGACCTCGGACACCCTTCAGCCAAGCCCCTCCCCCCCAGCTGTTACTTTTATGTGTGCTGATTGAGTTCCAACATGAGCACGCATGGTGCTGTGCGGAGGTGAAGACAACTTTCCGGAGTCAGTTCTTCCACCACGAGCTGTTGGGGATCAGACAAGCTTGGATGCCAGACTGGCGCAGAAAGCCTTTACCTGCTGGGCCATCTTGGTTATCCAGAATAGGTTGGTGTTTTTTCCTTAATTTTTTTAATGTTTATTCTTATTTTATGTGCATTGGTATTTTGCCTAAATTTATGTCTGTGTGAGGCTGTCAGGTGCCCTAGAGCAGGAATTTCAGTTGTGAGCTGCCATGTGGGTGCTGGAATTGAACTGGGGTCCTCTGGAAGAGCAGCTAGTGCTCTTAATCACTGAGCCATCTCTCCAGCCCTCCGAATGCGTTTTTAAACTTACAGATGTAATGACTTTATGATTCTAAATTAACATAGAATGACTGTTACACTGGACAGACACACACCAGTTCTTGGATGTAATCCAAGACCAAAAATAGAGAAATGAACGAACAAAAGGGATGTCCTGAAGTCTTTTTCCTCCCTGCCTTTATATCTCCCAAGTGACCGTGTCCTGGGTGGGAAAACAGTAGCAATATCAAAGTAGTCATGGAGAATTCATTAGAGAAATTTTAGAAACCAGTGACCCACATCTAAATCCCAGCACTAGGAGGCAGAAGCAGGAAGATCACCTAATGTTCAAGGCCAGTCTGCCCTACACAGTGAGAGCTCTAGACCAGCCAGGTATACACATGGAGAAGCCGTCTCACAAAGGAGGGGAAGAAATCACAGCACCTGATTGTGACAATGTTGATGTGCATGAATGATGCTTATAAATCGTTACAACTTTAGCTGTATTGTGTTTGTGTGTGTGGTACCCCTTATGTCAGCACTTTGTGGGAGTTAGTTCTCTTTTATGTGGGTCACAGGGATCAAAACTCGGATTGCTAGGCTTGGCAGCAAGTGCCTTTGCCTATCAAGCCATCTCACCAGCCCTTTAAAGAAGCTACTTTTAAGTCAAATAGCATTTCACCCTCAGGAGTTGATGGTCAGTCTTTGTTACCTTTTTTTCTTCATTTCAAAATGGAAATTCTCATCAGTGTCCTGAATGTGTCATTAAAGAATCAGATGTGAAAACTGCAGTAATAATAAATACACATTACTTGCAGAACTGGGGGATAAAAGGGAGAGAGTACAGCATAACACAAGAATGTTGGCACACTAAACTATTTTTGAAAATGGGGAATAACTGCCAGGCATGGTAACACACACCAGTATCCTCACACACAGGAAGCTGAAGCAAGAGAGTCTCAAGTTAGCAGCCACCCTGGACCACCATGACCACCATGACCACCATGCCTGGCTATGAAGTGTTCTGTCTTTAAACAGACACACAGTTGCTGACCAGCTCTCTCCTTCAAACAACGGCCACCCCAATAGCAGTAAATATCCGTAGAGACTTTTTCTGGAATGAGAAAGGGGGTGGGTTGAGATAGGGCTTTGTGTAACCTAGGCTGTCCTTGACCCTGCCATGTAGCTGAGGAAGGTCTTCAACAAATCCTCCTTACAGGCACGGGCTACTATCCCCAGCTTCAGACTGTGGTTTGAAATACCATTCTGCACAGAAAGCAACCAGGCTTCTAAGAGAGTTGATGATTTCAGGTCCATAGTAGCAAACACGGGTTCAGCAGGGAAGATCCTGCCGTAGGAGACAGCAAGGAAAAGTAATAAAGTGTTCAAAGGACTCAGCCAACCTTCGAGGAGCAGCCAAAGAAAAGAGAGGTTGAACCTCAGTAAAGTGACACTGGTAATGGAAGGAAGTCCATTGATAGATGTCTAGATACATGAGTTCATAATGCGTTGTTTCTTTGGTTTTGAGACAGGGTCTCACATGACAGCCCAGGCAGGCCTGCAATTTGTAGCCCAGATTGGCTTTGAACTTGAAACAATCCTGCTGTGTCTCTCAGTAATATGCATGTCACCATCCACGAGCAGTAATGCTTCTTACAACAACACATTAAGCTATACATTTCATATCTGGTTTTCAGTATGTGTGCTTTATTTTACACCTTTTAAGATGTTAAAATTAAAAACAAAGCCTTGGAATTCCATGCAAATTACCAATGTGAAAACTTCAACCACAGATATCAACAGATAGGTCTTAAGAAATCACCTACATTATAAAATACTTCTAAATAATAAGCTACAAATATTTGAAAAATATTTTATCAAATTTTTATATGTGCATATATAGTATTTCAATAGTTAAGTTCACATAGATTTTTTCTTTTTTCAATTTTTTAATGTTTTTTTTTATGGTCTCATTAGCCAAGACTGGCCTTGCACTTCTGATTCTTCCTCCTCCCAAATACTTGGACTGTAGGCATGCATCACCATACCTTCCTGTTATAGTATTATGTACTGTAATTTGGTTAAAATGGATTTTGTTGACTTCAAATTCTTTTCCCTCCTCCTTTCACGTAAGATTGTCCACATTCCTTTATTAGAGATTAAGCATAAGGATTTCAATAAATTTCAGGTTTCCTTTAATGTCCACATTTTGTTCCTTTTTCCATCTTCTTGTGTCGAACAGAGGTTGGTCATCTTGCCTAACCATGATGACAGTCATGAACACGTAGCATTCTGCCCAGCATCACCAATGTGCACACGGAGCTCCTGCACACATACTCAGCCTGTGTCTCTTCCATTTGCCGATAGCTTGTGGAGCCGATTGTCTGTGGTTAAATGTCTAAGAAACTCAAGAATGTAAAGGCAGATCTAGACCAGAATGAAAGCAACATAACAAAAACAAGTGTGTAACACTGTAGTACATTTTTCTCCATGAAACATTGACAGTTTCCCCCAGTCCTTCAAGCAGCATCTTAAATGGTACAAGGGAATGGTCCTTCGCTATTTATAAACTTAGGTGGTGTTTGAGTGATTCACATATTCAAGAAGTGAGCGGTCTAACACTCTTCGGATAAGGGCTTCCTCGATTATATCAAAATCCTACAACAGAGAAGAATGGTTAGAATCAGCCAGTAGTGTTTCAGAAATGGGATGGGGTAGAACAAGGGTCAATGCAACGCTCATTTTTCAGGAATAAATTCCCTGAGTTACATGGCCTGTCCATCATTCCAGGAAGCCTGTCAGACCCAGAACTTACTCTGAGGTTACTGGTTCCTGTTCGACTTCACTGGCCTTTCAGGAATTGCCATCAAGTCTTAATTGATAGAGAATATTAATTAATAGAGAATATAGAGAATGTGTGCTGGAGAAATGGCTCAGTGTTAAGAACACAAACTGCTTTTCCAGAGGGCCTGAGCTCATTTCCTAGCACCCACTGTGATGGCTAAAGAAACTCCATTTTGTGCTAGTCATCCACCTTGGTACCTAAGCCACCTCTGACTCAAGCTCCTGGAAGATAAGTTCCCAGCAACCCTGACTCGTTGACCCCCACTCAGGAATGCACAGCTGTGACCATCTGCTCATTATGATGACTAACTGCTGATTTTGGCTTCTGTAACTTGCTTGTGCAGACATTCAAGGACTATTTTGAGGTGGCCTCGACCACCTCAAATCTTGGCATGGCAGAACAGTTCTTGTGGATAAAAGGCTTTAAGAGCCCCTCCTTCGCCTGCTTCTGTAAGGCACATCTCTGATGTCCCTGCTAGCAGCCTTAATAAATTTGTTTAATTATACTCTGAATGGACTCTGGGGTCTTTTCCCGGTGATCTCAAACTCTACAACACCACCTCAGGTGGCTCACAACTACTAGGGAATCTGAGGTCCACTTCTGACCTCAAAGGACAAACACCCCCTCTTCCGCAACAATACACATAGACATATAAGTAAAAAGTCAACTAAAACCTGAAGATTTAGAAATGTAAGAGAAAGAAAGCCTTGTCAGGTCAGGATGTTCTCTACATTTCACACATACTTGGAATAAAGTTTACACGTTCCTGATAGCCTGGGGGGGGTGGTCATGGTTGAATGACTGTATTTTCCTAGAATGGGGAAGACCCCAGGGTCAATCTCTATCACTGGGGGGAAAACAAAGCCACTCCTAGGACTCAGAATGCTAACAGTTCTATTAATTATTGATTTGTGGACAGAAAAATGTAGCGAAATGCTCTTCTTGCTTCTTTATTTGTCATGGTGAAGTTTAAGCTTCATATTAGCACTTCTATGAGTAAAAACGAAAGCTGTAAGATCTCCATCCCTTTCCAGTCCCTCTTGCTTCTACAACCAAAGGTGAAACTGCTACTTTAAGTCCATTTTATCATTTTAGTTTGTTCATTCAGACAGTGTCTTACTTTGTGTTCCTGGCTGGCCTGGAACTTACTGTGTAGAACAGGTTGGCCTTGAACTCACAGAGCTCCACCCGCCTCTGCCTCTCCAGTGCTGGGGTCAAAGGTGCACACTTTCACAGATGGTTAGAGCAGACTACATCAACATTAGTAGTGAGCACTATAAAGCACTCTACTGTTCCAGCGTTCTCCTTGCTAATGCCAATACTGTACACTTTACCAACATGCTCAACTTTTCTTGTATAATTTTATTCACTGGGATTTTAAAAAGTAAGATTAACACAGACAGCACAAAAACATAATGTAAAAGGTAGAATTATACTTACTATGAAATCATCATAAAACAAAGTGTGGCTGACTTGCAGATGTCTGATTAAACTGCCATTGAAGGTACTTGGGCTCTCATTAGGTAGCAAATGGCAAAGTGGGCAGAACTAGAGAGAAAGACCAATCAACAGTTCAAGAAAGAATTTCAAATAACTATTAATACCAGAATTTTTATTTTTTTTTATTTTTTTTTTTTTTGGTTTTTCGAGACAGGGTTTCTCTGTGGCTTTGGAGCCTGTCCTGGAACTAGCTCTGTAGACCAGGCTGGTCTCAAACTCATAGAGATCCGCCTGCCTCTGCCTCCCAAGTGCTGGGATTAAAGGCGTGTGCCCCCATCGCCCGGCAATACCAGAATTTTTAAAAAGAAGTCATCATTGAATGTGACTTTTAACTAGAAATACATAGAACATACCTCAACATTGTGCTTTGTTTAGTTTCATGTGTGTGTGATGTATCTATGTGTTCTTGTGTTTGCATGTATATGTACTTCGTCATGTTTGTGTGTGTTCATGTGAAGGTCATAGGTCAATGTCAGGTGTTTTCCTCAATTGTTCTCAACCCTGTGTTCTTATTTTTACTTTTCATTTCTATTTCATGTATTTAAGTTGCCATACAGTTTTTAAGGTTTAAAAAAATGATTTATTGACTTTGCATGTATGAGTGTTTGCTAGCATATGATATGTGTATCACATCCATGCCTGGTGCCCATAGAATACAGAAGAGAGCATCAGATATCCTGGAACTGAAGTTATAGATTGCTGTAGGTCACCACATAGGAGCTGAGACCTGAACCCAGGTCCTCTGGAAGAGAAGCAAGTATTCTTAAACACTGAGCAATCTCTTCAGCCCCCTCCAACTTTCTTTTTTGAGAGAGAGCTTCTCGTTGAGCCTGGAGGTACACAATTAAGCTCATCTAGCTGGCTGGCCAGCAGGCTCCAGGACTCCACCTCTGCACTCCCAGTCCTGGGATTCCACCTGTATACTTATAGCCAGGAAGATCTCTGTGAGTTCAAGGCCAGTCAGGTTCACAAAGAAATTTCCAGGGCCGGGCGGTGGGGCGCACGCCTTTAATCCCAGCACTCGGGAGGCAGAGGCAGGCAGATCTCTGTGAGTTCGAGGCCAGCCTGGTCTACAAGAGCTAGTGCCAGGACAGGCTCCAAAGCTACAGAGAAACCCTGTCTCGAAAAACTAAAAAAAAAAAAAAAATTTTCCAGGTCAGGTCAGATGGGGCTGCATAGTGAGATCCTATGCATTTATTTTTCAACTGAATATCTTTTTTCTTAAAAAAAGAATTAAAAAAATGACAGTGTTTCACTGCTGTAGACCTGCCTAGCCTAGAACTTACTGTGTAGGCCAGGTTTGTCTTGAATTCATGAAGATCTGCCTGCTTCTGCCTTCCAAACGTGTGTGCCATCATGTCAGCAACACAGTATTAAACAGTTTCTCAGGGCTGGTGAAGTGCTCTGTGGTAAAGGCACTTGACACCAGTTGTGCCAAAAGTTCTCTGCCAAAGACTTTCCAAGTTCTCTCATCTCCACATGTGTGAACACACAGGTAAATAAATGTAGTAACTTTAAAAATTAGAAAGTACGTAAGTGCTGACATGGAACTCACTGTGTAGCCCAGGTTGGTCTCAAACCTCCAGCATCCGTCCTTCCTTACCTCCCCAGTGCTGAGATTACAAACATGAGCCACGATACCCAGATTATAACACATCTTAAATTTAGACAGTACATACAGACAGAAAGGCAGACAGACAGGTAGTAGGCAAGAGTCATTACCACAGGCCTCCTCTCTGATCTGTGATAGGTAATACAATGATCCAGCAAGCAGTCTTCTTCCAATTCCTTCTGACAAAATGGACAGACACATCTGGAAATAGCACAGAATTGCAATCACTAAAATAGAGGCCTGCTAGAGAGTAGTCACCTAGTTGGAAATTTAAAGAAACAGACTATACTGACTATAGCTAGGTTAGTATCTTTTCTTTGTTTTGTTTTGTTTTATGTGAGGAAGCAGGGTCTCATTATGTAGCCCAGGCTTACCTTGGTCCTTCTACTTCTAGCCCCTAAGTGCTGGGATTACGGGTATGCACCATCACACCTGGTTTGCTTTTCTGGTTTGTTTGTTTGAGACAAGTGTTTTGCTATGTAGCTCAGGCTTTTCTCAAGCTTATAGCAATCCCTCTGCCTCAGCTTCCTAGAATCCTGTGGTTATAGACATTTGTCACCATACTGGGCTGGGTTTTTGTTTGTTTTGTTGCATGGTTCAAGCTGCCCTCAAAGTTGCTATGTAGCATAGGCTAGCCCTGCAGTGGTGATCCTCCTGCCTTGGTCTCCTGAGTACTGGAATTATAGTTGGTGCCTCCAAGTTTAGCTGCAGGAGTCTTTGCTATAACTTTAACCAGCAAAAGAAATAAGAGGTTAAGTTAGTTTCTATATATTTTAAATTTTCCATAAACTCCATCAATTTGCAGTCAAAGCCATATTTTCTCAAGCTATATTTTAGTCTTTTCCCCCCCTCTCTTCTGGTCAATTTAGCAGAATCTGTACTCTGCTTACATTAAAAATATTCATTTAAAATTTATGGCATCATTTATAAAAAGGCCAGAGTAAGCCTTAGACTTCCAGGTTGAGATGTGTAAGTCCAAGGCTGGAGATGGCTCGGTGGTGCAAAGTATTCGCTGCACTTGCAGAGGACACAGGCCCAGTCTCAGCATCTGCGTGGGGGCGGTTCACAACTCTGCATAACTCCCGTGGGGATCCAACACAATTTCCCACCTCCACAGGGCCCTGCATCCACTTGGTGCAGACATACACTCAGGCACCATACATACACACAAATACTAAGAAAATAGAGATGGGATTTGGGTACTGAAATCACTCACTATTAAAAACAAAGGGCTGTTGGGGCTGGAGAGATAGCTCAGCAGGGAAGAGCACTGGCTATTCTTACAGAGGACCTGGCTTGGAATTCTAATACCTGCATGGTGGTTTTCTGACGCCTTCTTCTGACCTCTGTGGTCATTGCATACACATGGTGCACAGACAATGCAAGACACATAAAATAAAAATTTTTAAAAGTCTTTTTTAAAAGAGATATTCAAATTGAATTTCTAGTGTAATTTTTTATGTAGCCCAGGATGGCCTCCGACTCATAAGAATCCTCCTGTCTCCGCTTCCCAAGTGTTAAGCTTAAATTCTTCAGAGACATACTGAATTTTGCATGACACTACACCGTATTCAAGCAAACCTTGTTGTTGTCTCTCCAAGTTCTTGCAGTGGTCCATATCTGTCAATGTACTTCTCACAAGTCCTTATGTGCGTCCTCATGTCACTGAGGCAAACCTACAAAAAGGCAAATTCAAGATCAGACTCCTGTGGGAGAGGGCCTTTATGTGACCTAGCTCCATAACTTTCAAATCAGGGCAGTAATTAATTGGATTTATTCATGAATAGTCACAAAGTACAGGCATTATCAAGAATAATACTGAGTCCGATGAGAACGCCGTTTAATCCCAGCACTCAAGAGGCAGAGGCAGGCAGATCTCTGTGTTCACGGCCTGTGGATAGCCAGGGATACACAGAGAAACCCTGTTTCTAAAAACCAAAAAATAGTAGTAGTAGTAGTAGTAGTAGTAGCAGTAATAATAATAATAAATATACTGTGTTAAAATCTCCTAACACAATGTTAAGCTTTTAAATTTGTTCCTTCTAAAAAAGCATGCTGTTTTTTCTTTCTTTTTTTTTTTGGGGGGGGGAGGGTTTGAGATAGTATTTCTCTGTAGGTTTGGAGCATGTCCTGGAACTAGCTCTTGTAGACCAGGCTGGACTCACAGAGATCCACCTGCCTCTGCTTCCCAAGTGCTAAGATTAAAGGTGTGCGCCACCGCCGCCTGGTGCATGCTGTTTTTTTTTTTTTAAAGCAAAATGATGTATAGTAACAAAGAATTTTTTGCATGCTGTTTTGTAAGTAGGTTTTGGATAAAAAGAAAACTAGATGAAGAGAAAGGGTGAGAATCATAGAAGAAAAACATTAACAAGAGATGAAAAGAAATGGAGATGGAGATCATCGAATGCACACGCTTTACAAGTGTCCATCATGAAGTAAAGGAAACCTCTCACACCTTAAGTGAAGTCCTAAATGCCATCCATTCACGACATGGCCAAGAGTGTTGTGTGAATTCAGAATGCACAGCATGCTTAATGGTGCCATCAGGGCTAAGGAGCCACAGTTCTCATAGCCCACCTTGATCAGTGCAGACAAACACTCGGGCTAGACAGATAAACAGTAACCCTGCACTCATTTCAGCAGAAACATTGATAAGATCTCCTGGTGGAGGAGGCTTCTTACAGCAGTAGCTAGGTGGCAGCCCACAGCCAGCCTCATTCTGCCCAAACTTCCTTTGAAAGTACAGCTTCAAAGACTCTATCACGTGATGGAAATAGCCACAGTCACTTAACAAAAGGCAGAAGTAAAGCAAGCTAGCGAGAACATGAAAACAGTGACAAAGAACCCATCAAAAACATAAAAAGGAGACTGATGAAGGTAC
>NC_022020.1:11625335-11630058 GCF_000317375.1 Microtus ochrogaster | reverse complement strand
AGTGGGTGTGGTGGCACACACATAATTCTCAAGATTTGAAAGGAGGAGGATTTGAAGCAGGAGGATCACAAGTTTCAGGCTAGACCAGACTAAGACTCTGTTTCACAAAAAAATTCAGATTCTTTGTTCAAGAAAGACAAGCTTTCCTTAGAAAAATCATCAACCTGGGGATTGCACACTGACAAATAAACAGATTGTTAAATTTATAATCCAGAGATACAAACAACATTATGTAAGATGCCATCAAAGAGACGGTAGACAACGAGCCTCTTGTGTGTTCTATGCTGCAGATAAGCAAACAGAGGAAAAATATGTGCCGACGACCATCTCAGAAGTTGTTTTGAGAGGAACTAAAAATACCAGGGCCAGGCTGCATGGAGAGGAGAGCGGGCCTCACAGTGAAGCATGCAAAGCTGAAACCTGTAAAAGAAACAGGCAGCACTCCTGGACAGAAGAACAGTCTAGAAAGCAAGAGGGGGCACAGAGTTCCTCATACATTAACCAAAATCCTGTGCCCGACGGCTACCAGAGGTGAGAACCAGGTGAGGGTCCACCCAGGATAGACAACCAAAGCAAGGTTGTCTATGTGTGTCCCCTAACCCCCGCACACATAAAATAAATAGATTAATAAGAACAGACAAATCATTTGTGTAAAACCAGAAACAGAGAATTAGTGTTGGATCTCAGGATGCTTGTCTCCAAAGGATATGTATAAATTCTGGCCAGGTGGTCATGATAGATTATTGAGCCTTATACTTAAAAATGTCTTTATTTTTTCCTTTTATTTTTGTTTTTTTTGTTTCTCGAGACAGGGTTTCTCTGTGTAACTGCTGTGGCTGTCCTGGAACTTGCTCTGTAGACCAGGCAGGCCTAACTCATGGAGATCTACCTGCCTCTGCTTCCGAAGAGCTAGGCTTAAAGGTGTGTGCCAACACGCCAATCTTATAAATGTCTTTTAATGCACCAAGGCCTTACAGGGTAGGTGCTGGGTGCTATGTTAGAGGAGGTGCCAAGCTCCCCTGTGTTCTTGCCTCAAGGGCCCCGGCAGTGGCTGACACAGGGAGTGTGACTAGACAGCTCTCCAGGTAACAGGAAAGATGGTAACAGGAAGGGAGCCTAACAGGAGACAAGGGCCCCGAGAAAGGGGTGCAGGGAACCAAATCAAATCAATCACTCTCAGGAGCTAGGAAAATGAAAGGCCATTTAGCATTTTCCTGCTCCCTCAGTCAGAAGTAATTTCTTAAGGGGCAGAGGAAGGAGGATGAAGTTCAGTTGGTTTCCAGGATCGCAGGCAAAAGGTGAGAATAACTGCTGAGGATTGGATTTTTTTTTAAATTTACTTATTATGTATAGCTTTCTGCCTGCATACATGCCTACTTGCCAAAAGAGGGCACCAGATTTCATCACAGGTGGTTGTGAGTCACCATGTGGGTGTTGGAGTTGAACTCAGGACCTCTGGACAAGCAGACAGTGCTCTTAACCACTGAGCCATCTCTCCAGCCTCTTTTCCCTTTTCTTCCCAGACAGGGTTTCTTCATGTAGCCTTGGCTGTCCTGAAACTTGCTCTGTAGCCCAGGCTGGCTTTTGCCTCCTGAGTGCGCCACCACGTCCTGGCGAGGACTGACTTTGTTTTGGGTATTTGTCCTTGTTGTTCTGGCATGTGCGTTGTTACAGTGTCTTGGCTGGACTAGAACTACTGCCGTGAACATGCAGCAGATCCTCCTGTTTCGGCCTCTGGTGTGCTGAGATTAAAGGCATGAATTTTTTGTATGTTTCTTTAAATTCCATCCAGGTTAAAAATATTTTATTTTCCAGCTCTGGATGGTGGTAAGAAAACAGATGAACGAAGTAAAAGTTTCAACTTTGAAAAAAAATGTTTGCCAGGTGGTGGTGGTGCATGCTTTTAGTCTCAGCACTCGGGAGGCAGAGGCAGGCAGATCTCTGTGGGCTTGGGACCAACCTGGTCTACAGAGCTAGTTCCAAGACAGCCAAGACTACACTGAGAAACCCTGTCTTGAAACCCCCCTCCTCCTTACCAAGTGTTTACAAGGCTGGTGGGGCAAGCCTGTAATGCAAGCTACTACAGGGCTACAGATTACTCTGTTCACAGCTGGCATAGGTCACTTAATGACTCTGTCTCTATATCAAAGGTAAAAATGAGGGCTGGGGTAAACAGTCACCTAGCATGCAGGAAGCCTTGGGTTCCATCTCTCTGTGCTTTATATACACCAAAATTAAAGGAGCTGATGTGGTGGGTATGCATGTAATCCTGACACTTCCACAACAGAGGCAGGAGGATGGCAAGTTTAAGTTTGCCGTGGGTTACAGAATGAGATCCTGTTCCCAAAGTGGGGGAGCTGGAGAGACAGAGCAGGTGGAATGAAAACATCCCTGGAAAACTTTTCTTGTGATCATGAATGAGGGTTGTGTTACTCACCAGAGTCCCGCACTCAGCACAGTTCTGGTATTCTGACTTCATTCTCTTGGCTATGTCAGTTGCTGGCACTCCCTCCGAAGGAAGGTATGCTCGGCAGTATGGACATGTCCATTTATGATTTTTAATACTGGTCGCAATACAGGATCGGCAGAACCTGCTCAAAACAGACAGAGGATGCATCAGGACACACTGCTTAGCACTTGAGTTCACACTGCTCGTCCAGAGGACCTGATTCCATTCCCAGCACCCAGGTCTTCTGGCCTCCTAGGACACCTGCACTTGTGTGGGCACACACCCATGACAGACACAGACACACGACTGAAAATAAAATAGCTAGGCAGAGACAAAGGGTTCTGCGAGTTCAAGGCCAGCCTGGTCTACACAGCAGGTTCCAGGCCAGCCAGAGTCCTACAGTGAGACCCTGTCTCAAGAAAAGGTGGGAGTACCTGGGCTTGTAAAGGCCACTCAGCTGCTCCCAGGGGAAAAGACCAGGAATCCAAGGTCTGCCTGTGGCTCTGCAAGGACACCCAAAACAGTCAATCCAGCTGGGCCTAACAATCACCTACCTCGCACAGGCTGACTTTCTCAAGCCTTGATAAAAAGATGGGAATGAGAAACATTCTTTTCCTTCTCAGAAACCCCACCCTGGAAGTAGTCTCTTATGGGAGTCTCAACTTTTCTGATTACCCAGAAAAACGTTAACTTTTTTCCTTCTTTCCTTCCTTCCTTCCCTTCTTCCCTCCCTTCCCTCCTCCCTCCCTAACTCTGGGCATACCCTCATTGATTGATACTCTGGTTTTCTCAGTCTCTGCTCCCGCCATGTGGCTGCTTGCTGAACATGCTGGACCCTAACTCAAAAGACATGACTTTCTCCCCACATCTAAATCCTTTTATGAATGAGACAAAGATTCTGAAGAGGGAACCTCAGTTTTCTCACTAACATCTCTACCTCCTATAATCTACCTGGGGTTACAGGAATACATCACTAGGCCTGACTGAATGTAATTCTTGTTTTGTTTGTCTGTTTTTGAGAAAGGGTCTAACTGTGTAGTCTTGGTTGTTCTGGAACACACTATGTAGATGAGGCTGGCTCACAGATTCTGCCTCCTAAGTGCTAGGAATAAGAGTATGAGCCACCATGCACAGCCTTCAAAGTATATTCTTTTAAGAGTATTCATTACAAATGGTTCAAAGGTATTTGTTTATTTGTTTGTTTTTGAGACAGAGTTTCACTGTGTAGCCCTGGTTGTCCTGAAACTCACTCTGTAGACCAGACTGGCCTCAAACCACAGAGATCCACCTGCCTCTGCCTCCTGAGTGCTGGGATTAAAGGCATGAGCCACCAGTATCCTATTATAAATGGTTCAAATGTCCAACTAAAAAAATTAACATGCCAACTACACTATAATTGGCTCCAACCTGAATTAATCTGCTTATGTGGCTTGTGTACCAGCAGATAACCCTTACTCTACAGAAGTTGGAAATGAGACTCAGAAGTACTCAGTTTAATAAGACCCGAGGTTTTAAGTTGGGCATGGAGCCCAGCACTTGGGAGGCAGAGGCAGGCGGATCTCTGTGAGTTCGAGACCAAACTGGTCTACAGAGCTAGTTCCAGGACAGGCTCCAAAGCCGCAGAGAAACCCTGTATCGAAAAATCAAAAAAAAAAAAAAAAAAAGTTGGGCATGGTGGCACACATCTATAATCTTAGCACTTGGGAGTTGGAGGCAGGAAAATTGGAAGTTCAAGGTCATCCCCAGCTTAATATCTAATGAGTCTAGTCTAGCCTCCAAATACAAAAAAACAAACAAACTAAACTAAAAGGGGATAGAAAGAATAGGAATGAAATAAAAACAGGGGTACATCCTTTGTCATATTAGAAGGACACAATTTAAATGAGCATGGTAACGCACCACTATAATCCCAGTACTGGGAGATCTAGGCAGAGGATTTCAGTCAACATGGGCTACACATGAGAGTTCTAGGATAGCCCAAGCTACAATATAAGACCCTTTCCAGAAACCAAACAGAAAAACAGTGGTGCATGTCCAAAGAAACCTGGAGAACTGGGAATACTTTCCTAATGGAAATAAAACCAAAAACTACACCAGCTTGGGACCATTTTACCATTTTGCTGAATGAAGTTAGGGAAGGCAGCTAGGAATCCTAGGACATAATCTGAGCTAGGGAGGGATGGGGACCAGCCTAAACTCAAGAGGAAGATCACACAAATTCAAGGCCAGCCTAGTGAGAAGTAAATGGGGACCAGCCTAAACTCAAGAGGAAGA
>NC_022020.1:11622431-11624935 GCF_000317375.1 Microtus ochrogaster | reverse complement strand
TTGGAGCCTGTCCTGGAACTAGCTCTTGTAGACCAGGCTGGTCTCGAACTCACAGAGATCCGCCTGCCTCTGCCTCCCGAGTGCTGGGATTAAACACCAACGCCCAGCTGAGGTTTAACATTTCATAGGCCCTACAAAAGAAGCAACCACCTCATATGCTTTTAAGTTTATAATAAATTTATTCAAGACACTTTGGTGCCTTAAGCTGGGTGTGGAAAAACAAACTTGCAAACCTTATACTTGGGAAGTATAAGGAGGATCAGAAGACTAATGTGACCCTAAACAAGTTCAAGACCAGCTTCAGCCACCTGAGATCTTGTCTCTAAAAACCAGGACCAGGTTAGGACTATGGCTCAGTGGGTAGAGTGCTTGCCTAGCACATATACAGCCCCAGGACCCATACCCACCACAACGAGACATGGTTGAACATACCAGTAATCTCAGAAATCCGGAGATGGAGGGAGGAGTTGTTCAGAGTCATCTTATCTACATTAGTGAGTTTGATATAGGAGACCCTCACTCAAAAGCCAAGACATACTTGTGCCTTACAGCAGCATATGGCAGTTGACAGTGGCGAAGGGACAAGACAGGCAAAATAAAAGCCATGCCCCTTGTGCAAGTGATCCCAAAGTTGATGGCAGAAGCAGATGGGGCTGATGGGGCTAGCCACAGGAGAAGAGAGTGACCACAAAGGACAGGAAGGGATTTCTCAGCTTAAGGAACTAATTGTTCAGATCTCCGTGTGGTGTTGTTACAGGCCGTGAACAATTGCTGCAATTCATCAACCACACACACTGCATGAGTCACACTCTATCACCTCAGTAAAGCCGAGGAGCAAAACAAAAACGTCTCTGTGATGCCAGGGCAGTTACAGTAACACTGTGAGAAAGATCACAGGACCACTTCCAACACAGCCTCCCTCCTACACCATGCAGGACACAACTGCTCAGAACACGGTCAGAAAGTTGACATAACAATCAGGAGGAATTGCCCAATGGAGTCTTTTCTGGGAATTCCCAAAGTTCCCGGGAGTAAGTTATACTGTGGTGCCCTGTAGCTCAGGGGATGGAGTGCCTGTGCACAGAGCCCCAGGTGCCCAGCATTGGGAAGGTGAGGGCAGGAGGCCCACAGTTCAAGATCAACCCCAATGACAAAGAGTTGACCAGCCAGAACTCTACGTGAGAACTTGTCTCAAAGGGGGTGATTCTTTCTGCCCTGAAGAGTCTAAGGGGAGGAATGGGCAATAAGGAAAGGAGATTTGCTCATCTGGCCTGTCGCATCAGGAGGCTGTGCAATGAGCAATAGCAAAGGGAGGACCATCACAAAGACAATATGCAGTTGGAAGATAAAAGTTGGACATGGATGGAAATCTCGCTCCATTCTAGCATAGTGGAACACTCCTTTAATCCTAGTACCCAGGAGGCAGAGACTGGAGGATCCCTGTGAATTCAGGACCAGCCTTGTCTATAGGCCAGCCATGACTACTACGTTGTGAGACCCCATGTCTCAAATAGCAACAGAAAAAACAATCTGGCTCCTCTTTTTCAAAAACTCTGAATGTGGTCAGTGAAATACCCAGTCTATCACCAGTGGTTCTCTCACTGCCACGTGCAGACTCGGCACATGCACCCTTCCACATACACCCCACATAAGATAGACAAATGTAATTTTTAAATAAAAAAACAACTAAAGGAAATCTGAATGAATTACCAGGGCTTAGAAATGAGATTTAACAGGAGTCCAGTCTCGTGGCTCAGCGGTGTGGCTTGCCTTACTAGTCCCTGCCCCTACAGTGCCATCTCCCAGAAGGGCTATGACTGAAGCCCTCCCTGAGGAGATGGCAGTCCCCTTGCCTCTCCTGCTCATGCACAGCAGGAGAAAACCAATAAGGAAACTCCATAATAACTCAACCAACTCTGACACCAGCTGGAAACTGAATTACATCACTTCTATTTGTTACTTTACAAACCCCATTCTATTTCTCTAAATTAAGTAATTAGCCAAATCCCCTGTGATAAACAGGCCAGCAGAGTGCTGGAAGGAACCAGGAAAACATAGCTAAGGACAATGGAGAGACGTATGTCCCAATCTCCGGGCAAAACTAAACTCTAAATGAATTGAAACAGGAAAGAGAAGCCCTGGGGACTCTCTCGGGGACAGGGCAGGGTTCTGGAAGAGGCTGCTGGCAGCATGTGGCAGGCCTAACCTTTTAAGTGAGACCTAACACAAAGCTTCACCACATTACAAAGTTGAGTTCAAACCTTGAGATGGCTAGTTTAATGGCTCACACCTGGAATCCCACCAGTTGGAGGCTGAAGCAGGAGGATTGCTTTAAGTTAAAGACTGGTCGAGGCTCTGTAGTGTGTTCTAGGTCAGCCTGGGTTACAGTAAGAACCTGTCTAAACAGTGTTTAAAAACAAAAGACAAGCTGGGCGGTGGTGGCGCACGCCTTTAATCCCAGCACTCGGGAGGCAGAGGCAGGCGGATCTCTGTGAGTTCGAGAC
>NC_022020.1:11571534-11622331 GCF_000317375.1 Microtus ochrogaster | reverse complement strand
ACAGAGAAACCCTGTCTCGAAAAACCAAAAAAAACAAAAAAAAAAACAAAAAAAAAACCAACAAAACAAAACAAAACAAAACAAACAAACAAAAAAAAAACAAAAGACAAGCTGGCAAAGTAAGCATGAAAATGGAAATAGAATAACAGAATTAGAGCCATTATCCAAAGACAACAGTCTACTATAGGGTAACACACACACACACTTTCCCTTCAACAATAGATCATACCATACAGCTCAGACTCAAGTACAGCTCCAGAGTACAGTGTATGTATATAGTGCTTGCCTAGTAGGAGCGACAGAGTTCAGTTCCCAGCACAGGAAAACAAAATAAAACAAACAAACAAACAAAAAAAAACAAACAGCAATCCTATCCTGTCTAATACCACACACACACACACACACACACACACACACACACACACACACACACACAAGGTTGGGTAACTTATGATATGGAAGGACATCAAATGGTACAAACTATGTTTTATTTTGGAGTCACTTATACTCGTTAACCCAACCAATATCCAACATTTAACTGCCAAACCTTCATGGAGTGGTGACTGTTGTAGGAGGACCACTCACTTGTTCTCCGCTGCTCAGCCAGAAACTGTATTATTTAAATCACTGCTTGGCCCAAGGATCACCATGAGGCTGTGGGTTACTGGCAAAGTTTCAGCGACTGTCTCCTGCAGGGCTCCATGGCTTCTCCTGACTCCGCCTCCTTTCTCTCAGCATTCTGTTTAGTTTTCCCCCACCTACCTCTATCCCCTGCTCAGGCTCAAGACAGTTGGTTTCTTTATTCACCAATGGTGTTCACAACACACAGAGGGGAACCCCACATCAGGGGACATTGTGATTTTAAGAGGAGTGTTCATTTACTAGAACAATGGTACTTAAGAACTTCCAGATTGCTATGACACAAAGGACTTCACACATCACATCCTAACACACTCACCAGGTACACTGGCGTGTTCTTCTAGGGTATGGAGGTTCATGTCTAATCAGGTTTATCGTAAAATCATTATAGACAAATCATAGATCATTGGAGCCAGGGTGTGGCTCAGTTGGTAGAGTGCTTGCCTAGCATCCACAAAGTCCTGGGTTCAATCCCTAATACCACCACACAAACCCAAGTACATATGTCCCCGTCTGAGTCTCATGACCTGAACTTGTTTTGTTCAGATGACGTCTGAAAGTCTGAGGCAGGTGAGGATTTCCAGGAAATTAGAGACTTTTTTTTTTTTTTTGGTTTTTCGAAACAGGGTTTCTCTGTGGCTTTGGAGCCTGTCCTGGAACTAGCTCTGTAGACCAGGCTGGTCTCGAACTCACAGAGATCACCTGCCTCTGCCTCCCGAGTGCTGGGATTAAAGGCGTGCGCCACCGTCGCCCAGCAAATTTTTTTTTTTTTTTTTTTTTTTTTTTTTCGAGACAGGGTTTCTCTGTGGTTTTGGAGCCTGTCCTGGAACTAGCTCTGTAGACCAGGCTGGTCTCGAACTCACAGAGATCCTCCTGCCTCTGCCTCCCGAGTGCTGGGATTAAAGGCGTGCGCCACCACCGCCCGGCTAGAGACTTTCTACCATAAACTAATAGTAAAAATGGCAATAGTTTGGTCAAGAAAATAAAAATAAATCTAAGAAAAAAGCTTACCTGGACCCTCATTCACTTAGCTGTAACCAAAATAACTTCCTTACCCTTCTTTCCCCCAGGAACAAAGTGTTGTTTATTAATGTTCATGTTAAGTCTACAGAAGGAGCTGAGCACGGTGGCCCACTCCAGCAATCCCAGCATGCCCTCCTAGAGGGAAAGGAGAGCTCACAAAACTCAGGACGCAAACGAAGTTAGAAGGGTCCATGAAGGCTCATCTTCATCGTCAGTTCAACTGTATTTGGAAGCATGCAGCACACACACTTCTGGAGAGGTTTCTGAAGAAGATCCAGTCAGAATCTGGGTAGCACCATCCCATGGGCTGGGGCCCCAGACTGAATAAAGGAGGGAAAATATAAAGCTAGCGACTTCATAATTCATCTCCCTCAGCTTCCTAACTGTAGACAAAATATCATCAGGTGCCTTGTACTCTGCCCACCATGCCTTCCATATGCCCAAATAAATTTATTCTTTTATAAAATTCTTGGTCATGGTCACCATAGCAGCTAATGTGTATCCCCGGCCTCTGGGCAGGCACGTCACTCATCAGTGTTAGAATGCTCACAACAGTTGATTTCGCTGACACTGGGCACTGAACCTGGGCTTTGCATGCCAGACAAGCGCTTTACCAAGGAACAACTGCCCCACATCTTTGATTTTTCTCTCTAACTGTAAATCAGGTTTCATTTTAGTTCAGTTCACAGTTTCTATTCAGTAATTCCCCCTTTCCCTAGTTCTCTGATAATATTAAAGCAAATATAAGAAATCCTTCTCTCCTACTTTAAAAGTTTTTTGTGATATAACTGAACAATTTAAAATATAAATACCAAAAAAACCCTTCCTTAAGTTGCTTCTCAGGCATTTTGTTACAGAAACAAGAAAGCTATCTAGGAGCTGGAGAGATAATACAGTGGTTAAGAGCACATCCTGCTCTTCTAGAGGACCTGAGTTCTGCTCCCCTCATCCATGTCAGGGGTACACAAACACTGCAATCCCAGCCAGCCCTAGGAAATCAAGCTCCCTCTCTGGTCTCTGAAGGTACCTACACTGGTGTGCACCTACCCACAAATACACACCACACCACACCACACACACACACATGTACACCACATTGCACACACATCACACACACATGCACACCACACTACACACACAGACCACACACACACATGCACACCACACACACACATACCTAAAAATAAACCTTTAATAATTGCTAGCGGAGAGGTGACTCTTGAGTGGAGGTACTTACAGATTGTTCAAGGAGCTGCAGGGACACAGCTCTTTAGGTTCACCATTCACATTGGAATGGGGGTTTGTGACAAAGCCTCTGAGTCACTTATGATCATGTAGGTAACCCCCAAAATGAACTCACTGTTTTACCAACAGGCACTTGAAATAATCCCGTTGATCTGTCAACTGGTGTCTTATCTGGAGTGAATAGGTGTTAATTCACATCTTGGGAGGAAAAGCCACAAAACTTCTGTCTACTGTCTTCACCAAATTCGGTTACACCCTGGAGGCTGAACGTAACAAGCACACAGAGACACACGTCCTCTAGATAGTTTCTCTAGGGACTCTCACTAACTGCTAATACATAAGCAGATAATGAAGACTATGTTACACAATAGGGTAAGATGGGGTCACTTTAAGTTAAGAAAGAAGTCTTTGAGTTGTTTGTCTCCAAGAATGAAAGCTCTATCTTTGGGGGTGTAACTCAGCACTTGCCTCTTGACTCAAGGGCCGAGTTTGATTCTTAGTCACGGGGAAGTGAAACCTCATCTGAGTCTGGTGTCATAGAGTATGCCCACAATCATAGCATTTAGGAGTCTGGGGCCAGAGAATCTCAAGTTCTAGGCTAGGTAGGGCGACATAGCAAAAACGATCCCAAAACCAAGCAACCAACCAAACAAAAACCAGCCAGGATGTGCTTACTCGAGAGAGCCGCCACCTCGGAGAAGCTGTGCTGCTACTTCACCACAAATGAACACTTTCACCCACTTTCCTCAGCAGCCTTTCCTTCCAGGAAGAGTGTGCACATCTATAGCTTTAAGCCATTGTCTCCACTGAGTTCGAGGGAGATACAGCTCTTCCCATCCTATCCCACACCCCAGTCCTGGCTCTCTTAGGCCCATTCTCAACCTCTAGAGCAGTGGTTCTCAACCGTCCTAATTCTGCAACCGTGGGTGACTCCCCAGCAGTAAAATTATTTTTGTTGCTACTTCATAGCTGTGATTTTGCTACTGTTATAAATCATAATGTAAATATCGGTGTTTTCTGGTGGTCTTGGGTAAATGCTATGAAATGAACACGACAACACCCAAAGGGGCCATGACCCCCAGGTTGAGAAACACTGTTCTAGATCTTGTAAGTTACCCTTTTAGCTTTCATCTACTTCCCCAAAATTACTCCCGATCTTTGAGAAAATTGTGTTTGCTTATTTGTTTGTGGTATTTGTTATTTTGGAGACAGTGTCTCCTTATGCAGTCCTAGCTGGCTAACACTTGATATTCAGGCTGGATTTAACTTGTGACAGTCTTCAGCTCCTACATTTCAAATTCTGTGATTACAAGCATGCCCCACCAGAACCAGCTATTAGCAATTGCATTTTAAATTCTCTTTTTACCAGATTGTTAAATGCTCAGTAGGCCTGTGGTGGCTATTCTAGGTCATCAAATTGACTATATCTGGAATTAACCAAAACCCCAAAATGGAGGGCACACCTATGAGGGATCTCATTTTTCTTAATTTGAAATAGGTAGAAACACTCTAATCCAGATCTTTAAGGTAGGACCTCTGATCCAGATCTTGTGGCAGGAAAATCTGATTTTGATCTGGGCCACACCTGCTGAGGACATGGGAGACCAAAGCTTTTGCTCTTTGCCTGCTTGCCCTTGCCTTGCTAGCACATCCATTCCCTCACTGGCATTATAGCTGACTTCTTCAGGATTTTAGGGTAGACTGGAGACCATCTGAGACTTCCAGCTTTGTGGACTGAGCAACTACTGGATTCTTGGACCTTCCATTCACAGCCAGCCATTGTTGGATTAGCTGAACGGCAGCCTGTAAGCCATTCTAATAAATCCCCTTTCTATAATATAGAGAGAGTTCATTCTATAAGTTCTGTGACTCTAGAGAACCCCAAACAATACAAGGCTCTTTCATGAGTCCATTAAATCCTAGGAATTGTCTCTAACATCTTTCTCCTTTGTTTTCCATACCCAACTGGAAAACTAATTATTCAGCTGTTTCTATTTGAGTGTGTGAAACTAAGGGATTGAATCCCAAACCTTGCGCATACCAGGCAAGAACCCTGCCACTGCAATATACCCTGTGCTGATCTGAAGATGTCCCTTCTAGTTCTGGGCATGTAGACATTTGGTCCCTCGCTGGTGGTGATGTTTGGGAAGGTTGGGGGTTGCAGCTTTGTTGGAGGAAGGATCCACCTGAGACAGGCTTTGAGAATTTAAAGACTGAGCTCATTCTCCCTACTTCCTGTTTGTGTTCCAAGAGGTAAGCTCTCAGTTTCCAGCTGCCATGCCTCCACTCTGCCATCATGGAACTATAAGAAATTCCTTCTTTTATAGGTTGCCTTGGTCACAGTGTCTTAGCATAGTAACAACAAAGAGCTAATGTGTATGCCCAGCCCCTGGGCAGGCATGTCACTCATCAGTGTTAGAATGCTCACAACAGTTGATTTCGCTGGCACTGGTCACTGAGCCTGGGCCTTGCACCCCAGACAAGCGCTTTACCAAGGAACAACTGCCCCACATCTTTGATTTTTCTCTCTAACTGTAAATCAGGTTCCATTTTAGTTCAGTTCACAGTTTTTATTCAGTAATTCCCTCTTTCCCTAGTTCTCTGACAATATTAAAGCAAAAGTAAAAAATCCTTTTCTCCTACTCCATTTTAAAATCTATTATTATTATTTTTTTTTTTTCTTGAGACAAGGTTTCTTTGTAGCTTTGGTGAATGTCCTGGAACTAGTTCTTGTAGACCAGGCTGACCTCGAACTCACAGAGATCTGCCTACCTCTGCCTCCCAAGTACTGGGATTGAAGGTGTGCACCACCACCACCAGGCTTTAAAACTATTTTTGTGATATGGATAATTAATATAAAATATAAAATACTGGATGTCACTACACAGTGAGTTCCAGGCCAGTCTGGGATATAGAATGAGATCTTGTTTCAGAAAGAGAGAGAGACTGAGTCCTACAGTTGTAGAAATTGTCCGAAGTATAAAACATCGGGCCATTAAGATGGCTCTGAGAAGAAAGGCATTTGTTAGTTTAATCCCCAGAGCCCACAAAGTAGAAGAGAGGCATGAAGATCAGAAGTTCAAGGTCATCCTTGCTTCTAAAGTGAGTTTAATGCCAGCCTGAGGTAATGAGACCAAGTCTCAAACAAGACACTAGCAAGACTACGTAAGGGGTAAAGGCACCTACCACCATACCTGCCGGCTAGAGGGCAATCGCTAAGATATACCAGGTGGAAGGAGAGCCAACTGCTGAGAGCTGTCCTCTTGCCCCACTCCCCATATCCTGGGAAGCACGCATCACCTCACTCAAATAAATAAATTAACTGAAAACCCAGAAGGTCCACCAAAGAAACAAACAGGCCTGGGGAAAGGTCACTTGGTAGAGTGCCTGCCAGCCTGCCTAGCGGACACAGGACCTGAATTTGATACATAGCACCATATGTATAGCATACTTGTAATCTCAGCTACGAAGATGAGAGAAACAGGGTTTGCTAGTCACAGTGGTACACATTTTTAATCACAGCATTCATGAGGTAAAGGCAGGAAGATCTCTGAATTCAAGACCAGCTTGCTTTACAAAGTCAGACCCTGTCAGAAAGAAAGAAAGAAAGAAAGAAAGAAAGAAAGAAAGAAAGAAAGAAAGAAAGAAGAAAAAAAGAGAGAGACATTTAATGACTAAAAATGGACAGTCATCCTTGACTACATAGTGAGTTCAGGAACACCTGGGACTCTGTCAAAATAAAGATGATGATGATCATACCTATGTATGGATGCATTGCCTATAAAATGACTGAAACAAGTAGAAACCGCGTTTTGAGCCTTTTGCATGTGGGACACTGGGATCCAAAACAGGGCTTGGCTTGTGCTATGCAAGTGCTCTACTGCTGCATCCACACTTCCAGCTCTCAGCCCTTCTTGCAGGATTCTCTAAGTTTCACATGCCCACAAAATCACATTTCTCACAATTTTAAAAGGAAGAGACTGAGATTCTGAGATCCAGCCACTTGGTCACAAGATGGCTCGCGGCTGTGCTGATTTCAGCCCCACTTTCAATAACGCTCAGCTGTGGCACAATTGTGTTCGTAAAGCATCATCTATACATCCATGTAGAGAACTGCTGTCACTATGCGTATTTGACTTGTCATACATTTATGAACTAAAATCAACAAAGCCAGCCCTGTTAGAAATCTAACCTCAATATGGGATATCGAAAACAAAGGGCTTCACTTGCGATTTTCTCATTTTCCAACCGACGTTGGGCAGAAAAGAGTAATTCATTTAGAATGTGCAATTGGTGCTAACAACAGTCTCCAGTGTAGAAGGCCTTGCGTTAACATTTATAAAATGGAAGGGGCCCAAGTTGGCCAAAAGGAAGGACATGGAAATTCTGCCCCAGCCAGAACAATGGACATAGATTTGTCCAAACAAAGAACAGCGAAGGGAGGGAAGACAATTCATCCAGCCCTTGTTATGCTACTTTATGACTATTTTTCCAGGGGCCAGTTTCCTATTCACTTTAACAAAGAAAAAAAGATGAAACAAAAATAAATGTAACATTTTGTAAGTTTATACTACCCTCTGGTAGAAACAAATAAATTATTGTGTTTAAAGTCCAACCCTTGAAAACAGTCTGTAGTCATCAGATTACAGCAGCCACGCTGCCCCTTCATCAGTGCTGTAGAAGGGATTTTCAACACTATTACACATTTTTGGTTCAACTGCAAAGCTTTAATAAAGTTTAAGCTAAAACTGTGGGGATCTAGCTCAGGGACAGAACACTCGCTTAGTGATCTACAGGTCCCTGAATTCCACACACACACACAGTGGAAAAGGAGGAGCTGGCAGGCAGGGAGCTTTCTTGCCATGTAAGGATCCCCAGCCTGATACAAACTGGGCATGAGGTGTATGCAGGTCAGCGGTCCCAGCAGTTGGCCAGTGGACACCAGAGGTTCAAGGCCAAGGCTGGGCAAGTGTGGCAGCACCCAAGAGGCAGAGGTCATCAGATCTCTGAGTTAGAGATCACCCTGTCTACAGAAGCGATATCAAGGCCAGCCAAGGCTAAATAGATTCTCAAAACAAAACAAAACCCAAAAAAGTTCAAGGTTATCCTCACACCCTCAGCTACTTACTAAGTCTGAAGCTAGACTATTCTACATGAGACCCAAACTCACCTCTGAGCCTCCCAAAGGAAAACAAATAGGTCTTTAAAAGATGTAGTTCTCTTTAGGCTATTGTTCTGACCTAATAACACCTTTCATGACATTACACAACAGAACCTTGGCTCTTAAACCGTCCACTTGGCCTTTGGATGGTATGTCAAAGAGCCATGTTGAGAAAGCTAGGAAGCATCACTAATTGGAAAAGACGTTTAAAATGTAAGCCTTTAGTTTAAAGTACAAAGCTGGAAAAACAAAACTAGGTCCTGAGACTAAACCACAAAGTAGAGCCCAGAGCACTCTTGATTTAAACACTGTGTGACTGGCACATACTTCTCCCAGGCTTACGGCAGGCACCTGGGCTTCCGGGCTCTCTGTAGTTGTCAAGCCTCACTCAAGCGCTATTAAGAAGCACAGTCGTGCACATGCATTTTTAATATACAGGATTTGGTTTGTTTTTGTGGATCAGCTGAACGTCCACACCAGCAAACAGTGTTTTTGTTCTGTTGCTGTATCTCAGTGTAGTTAGTTTCGTAGAGTTGATGGTGTTGTGGGCTTTAATTTCGACCTATGACGCACACACAACTCAGACCCACATTACCACGAAAAAAACTGCCTAACAAATGGCTAACACACATTCACACATCGAAGGCCTCTGGTTTCTTCGAACATCCTCTAAGAGCATACCCATTAGGGTTGGGGCTTCATTTTTAAAGCCTTAGAAACTACCACTGCTTTGCAACAGTAGTGAGTTTTCACGACATGACACAAAATTTTGAAGAACACGCTCTATACTTTCAGTTCGGTCTATACTTTCAGTTCTGGGAGGAGCTGGTGCCTCTGGCAGGTAGCACACAGCATCCAGTCACTTTGCAGCTGAATTTTAAATGAGTGAATATACTGGCGGGGAGCAAACGCCTGAGAGACCTTTGGCAATATGAAGGTCATATTAACGACCTACGACCTTCCACCTTCGAGGGGGTCGGCGTCTGTGTGTGTTGGGAAAAGGACGCAGGGTGGGAATTGAAAGAGTTCGTACTGATCCTCTACAGCACAAGAGTTAAGCTTCTGAAGGTTCTGGAACATGTACAAAGCTCCAGCAAAACAAAACCCACCCAGGTTCTCAGAAGAATAGGAAGCACACCCGAATTCACTCAAAATCAGGGGGACCTGTTCATGGTGGAAGCCCCCTACCTAACATAGCCCCATGAGACTCAGCTCTTGCAATCCTTGTGTAAGTGCGCCCCTAACCAGCCCTGTGTCAGTTTCCCCAATAGTCGCTGCTTCTACTCCCACCCACTCTGTGCCCCTCCGCTCCCCCACCTCGCCCCCCTCCGCCTCCCGCATCCTTCCCCGCTGGGTGGGCGAGCCACTCAAGCTCCTGAACACTCACACGTGGCCGCAGCGGGTCCGGACCGGCTGATGTAGCACCTCCAGGCACACTGAGCAGTCGAAGGAGGTGATGGGCAGCTCGGGGTCCCGGCTGCGCTCCAGGGACCGCTGGGCGGCGGAGGCGGGCGCGGACTTGGAGCCGTCGCTGCTCAGCAGGGAGCCCATCGCTGCGCGCTAGCACCGCAGGCTGCCAGGAGCTCGGTGCGGGCTGCGGGCGGGGCGGGGGGGGGGTCAGTTGTCCCTCCCGAGAGGAAGGAAGTCCCGGCCCAGCCGGGATCGCCGCCTCCTGGCTCGGCCAGCAGCGTCGCGGGGCCTCTCAGTGGAGCGCAAGCGGAGCGCGCGGCTGCCGCTTGCAAACGCTCTTCCGCGAGCGACCAGGCGCTGCAGAGGCTCGAGGTCCCTGGAGAGTGAAACCTGAACCTTCCACCCGGCGACCGCACTAAGAGTTCTGCAAAGTACAGTTTGAGAACACCCACTGGAGACGGGATGACTCTATCTGGCCTCCAAGTTGGTATCTTAATAAGCCTCAGAGCCGACCTATGACCATTTCGGTGATTGACTCAATACTTCAATCAGGGTGAGATGATAGCCCGGGGCAGTGGAAAGTTCCCTGATCCAGAGTGCCACTTGGTGACTTAACAAATACAAAGCCAACAGTCTGGCAGCTGTGAGTTCTAGGCCAGCCTGGGCTGCATTTGAACACGGCTGTGTTTCAAAAACACAAAAAAGCCAGACAGACATCGTGGTTTATGCCTTAAATTTCAGCAAGTAGGACACTCAGGAAAGAGGATTGTCCAAAGTTTCAGGGCAGCACTGGGCTATACAGTGAATTCCAGAGCATTCGGGGCTATGGAATGAGTCCATCTCAAGAAAACACCATCGTTTTAGATGTAGTTTAGTGGTGGTGTGCTTGTCCACGCTGGATGAGGTCTGGGTTTGGTCCCCAGTACTGATGTAAATGAAAAAGTGAAGGATAAACTAAAGCTAATACCTGCCTGTGGTGGTCACGCCTGTAGTAACAGTGCCTGGGAGGCTGAGAAGGGAGTGAAGCATAGGTCGGAGAGTTATATATTAAATGCAATTGCATGGACAAATAGACAGTATGCTGTGGACTATAGATAATACTACAAAATATGTAATGTATTAAAATTTCTGGTCTTCATCCAGTTTCTTCCAGTCTTTATGTTTTCCATTTGTTTTTGAGACTTTTAATTTTATTTTTTCTTTCTTCTCAAGACAGGGTCTCTTTGGATAGTCTGGCTGTCCTGAAACTTGCTTTGTAGACCATGCTGGCCTCAAACTCAAGGAGCTGCCTGCATCTGCCTCTGCTGGAATCAAAGGCATATACCACCATGCCCAGCTGACACTTTTAATTTTATTTGATATTGCTTAATTGATACTGGGCCTTCTCTCTCAGGCAGACATTAAGCTGGGACTTTCTTTTTAGTTAGTTTTTGGTAAGGTTTTTTTTTTTTTGGCTTAGTTTTTTGTTTTGGTTGTTGCTGTTTTGAAAATGGGTCTTACAATGTAGCAATAGCAGGCCTGGAGCTCAGACTGGCCTTGAGTTCCCAGAGATCTACCTGCCTCTTCCTCCTGAATACTGGAATTAAAGGAAAGCACCAATGTGGGCAGCCACTCTCAAATAAACACCCAGAGACTTATATTATTCATAAATGCTTGGCCAATAGCTTAGGCTTATTACTAACTAGCTTTTCATTTAAGTTAGCCCATATTCCTTATTTACACTCTGCCACGTGGAGGTACCTTTATTATTATATCCTGTTCCTTTTGTGTCTGGCTGGCAACTCCATACTCTGCCCTTCTTCCTCCCCACATTTTCCTAGTCTGGCTCTCCTGCCTAACATTATTCTGTTCATCTATTGGCCAGTCAGTGTCTTTATTAAACCAATCACAGTAACATATATTCAAACAGTGTAAAGGAATATTCCACAGCATAACCAACATGCCTGGCCTAGCCATAGGCTAATGAATAGGTTTACACTATCAAGTGAAGGAGCAGAACAAACTCCATTTTAAGAAAGAACTCCATTTTAGACAGGACCTACTAAGGAGGTGAATGCAGCCCAGCAAAGTCATAAATATTCCCAAGAAACTGTGCCAGCCCTGGTCAAAGTGACCCACCAGGTAGGTATCTGATTAACCACTGTTTTGAAATTCCCCTAGACCCCAACCAACGAATTTGTAAACTTTTACCCAATCCTGAAACATCAAGGCTTGTGCCACCCTAACTGTGGTTTTCCCTTCTAAAATCCCCTTACCTTGAAGCCTTGAGGCCCGTTCTCCCCCATCTGCTGTGGCGGTGTGTTGGATTACAGTCTGAGGTAGCTAATTTGTAATCAATAAATCCCAGTGTATTTGCATCCAATACCAGTTCTGTTGTGGTCTTGTTTGGGGATCCCGTGACACGGGCATAACACAAGTTATGTATTCTCTCCTTTAGACCAGGCCTGAAATCCAATCAAAAATCAGTTGGTTAATTCCAGAACAGCCGTGCCACTATTACAACAGTGATAGGCAATCTTCGCTGGTAGAATTTTGGTTAGAAGTCAATGGATGCCATGATCAGTGGAACCAACCAGGTGGAGACAGCTATGCCCTGTCTCTGGCTTTACCCATTCTGCAGGCATTTAATGAGGGAGCCTGCTTTGTGTCAAATATATCACTAGTCTCTAGGGCAGGATAAGAAGTGTTCTGTTAGTTAGTTAGCATTAGCTGCCAACATGACCCCGTCTAGAAAGTAACTGAGGGATTGTCTTTATCAGTTTGGTATCTGGGCTTGTGTGTGACAATGAGAAGTTGTCTTGGTTGTTTATTGATGTAGGAGAGCACAGCAGCCCATGGCAGGCAGCACCTCTCTCCAAGCAGGTGGTCCTGGGCTATATCAGGAAGTGACCTAAGCATGAGCCTGGAAGTGAGCCAGAAAACAGTGGTCCCCATGGTTCCTGCTTCAGGCTCCTGTCTTCAGTTCCTTCCCTGACTTCCCTCAATAATGGACTGTGAGCTGGAGGTGAAGCCTAATAAATTTTTCCCTCCCATAGGTTGTTTTAGTTAGAATGTTTTCTCACAGCAACAAGAAGGAAACTAGGATAAACTAAGGAGTGGGCAGCTACTGGTTTTGGCCACTGAGCGCCTCTTGCCCTTCACTGTCCTCCTCTTTGGGTGGATTCTTTGCTTCACCTCTGAATTTAAGAGACACTTTTGGCTGGTTACTGTGGACTGCGGTGGTAAAGGCAATGCAGTGTGTGTCTATGTGCGTTTCCATGACACACAGTGACTTTGGAGTGTTGTCCCCTTCCACTGAGTCCCCAGCTTTCCAGCACCTCCCTCATAGCCGATGCACTTCCTCTCCATCTCCTGCCTTTGCAGCCCACATTTTACCAACGCTTCCTTTTTCTCTTGCATAATCTATTCAGTTAATCCTGTGGTTCACACCAAAGTTGACAGCTCTTTCCTGTCCTCAAGGCTTTCATTTCTGATACATAAGCTGCCTAAGAGAATAACATCTTAGCTGGGTGGTGATGCACACCTTTAGTTCCAGCACTCAGGAGGCAGATCTCTGTAAGATTGTGGCTAGCCTGGTCTACAGCAGGGGATGCAGAGAAACCCTGTCTCGAAACAGCCCCCTCCCCAAAAATTAAAGAAAACCTTCATAACACAGTATATCATCAGTGACCAGAATCTATGAAATGAATGAGGATGCTGACATCACCCAGAGTGTAAAAGGAAGGTGAGCACAAGAAAGAACACTCTGGAAATGTGTTCTTTTTAGGGATGCGGCTCAGTTGGTAGAGCTACAGGGAACTCTGAGTTCCATCTCCGGCACAGCAGAAACTGAGTGTGACAGTGCACACCTGTAATCCCAGCTTGGGGAGGTGGAGGCAGGAGGATCAAAAATTCAAGTTCTTTCTCAGCTATGTAGCAAATTTGAGGCCTGCCTGCGTGACACACCTCTAGGCCTATCTTAAAAAAATTACAAATGCCAGCATGGTATTGAAGGCCTTTAACCCCAGCACTTTGTAGACAGAGGCAGGTGGATTTCTGTATGTTTGAGGATAGCCTTGTCTATATACCAAGTTCCAGAACAAACAGGGTTACATAGACAAACCCTGTCTCAAAAAGAAAAATAGAAAATAGAAAAGGAAGAAAAGATCAAAATAGAAAACAGCATTTCATGGTTAGTCATGATGGAGCACACTTAATCTCAGCACTCAGGGGACAGAGGTAGGAAGCTCTCTCGGAATAGAGGCCTGTCTACATAGGGAGTTTCAGGATAACCGGGGCTATACAGTGAGTCTTCTAGGAAGAGGTGGAGGAGGAAGATGTGAGGAGAGAAGATATTCTCAATTCAAATGAAGGAAAATCAAAGCACTCCAGACAGACGGGGATGACTATAATGTGGTAGGCAGAGACAAGGGGGCAGGAAGCCCCAAGCTCTGGCTCAGAAAGCTGCATTCAGATCCCTGCTGCTAGAATTTTCAGCACACAGCACCCATCACAGAGGAAACTAGAGACCAGGAGGTGTGAACATGAAAGTGGCCCTGGTTAGGTATTTTCAGTTGGCTTTATAGAATCAATTGAGCAAGTTAGTGGCATGGCCACACAGAGAGTTTTGTCAAGTCATTCTGTCCTCAAAGTATCTTGCATCAGACTCACCTGAAAGCCTGTTGAAACCGTTCGATGCCAAGATATCAAGTTTCAGTGTCTGGGTGAGTTATGAAAGCTACACTTTAGCTGGGTGTGGTGGTGCCCTCAGGAAGCAAACACAGGAATATCACTGAGTATATGATGAGGCCAGCTTGGGGTACACAGAAAGACCTCAGAAAGGTAAAGGAAACACTAGCAAATCAAAACTAAAACCAAACCAAACCAGACAACCAACCAGACAAAATCCTTAAAGTCCCCAGCTGGCTAGCTTGCGGGGCTCAGTAGACCACTCCTTGAGAAGCAGTTCAGTGACTTCCCCCGCAGCAGCCTCTGTAAGTCACTGCAGCAATAGCAGACCTGTCAGGTGGTGGAGAGGTGCTCGCTTTTATTCTGACACCACTGGGTGACTTCATGCTGGCTAGTCACTCAGGCCCTGAAACAAGGGCATCTATAGGCTATGGTGATTACTTAGTAAATTCTCACCTGTAAGTCCTACTGGGTGGGCATAATAATAATTGAAGCATCTGAGATGTGATCTTGAGCAGTATATAGCACCTTCACAATGATAAAATGAAAAATCATTTTCTTCTTTAGGCAATACTCGGGGATGGAAACGAGGGCCACACATGCTAGCCATATGCTCTGTACTAAGTTGTCTTCAGAGTTCCATTTATTGTTAGTTACTTTTACAGTTGTTTATTTTTAAATGTCTACTTGTCAGCGGCGAGGTGCTCACGTGCCATGGTGTGCATGTGGAGGTCAGAGAACAACTCGGGGGAGTCGGTTCTCTCTTTCCACTTAGACTGGCAGCAAGCTCCTTTCCCACTATCTCGCTGGCTCCATTGCGTTCTTCTCAAAGCAAAAAGGACATCATCCTAAATGCCATTCTACCAAAGGACTTGTGTGTTCATCCAGGTAAATCAACCAAGGACCTGGATTTTCTGCCTTAATTTGATCACTGGTTTTTCAGACTTAAGTGTTGCCCTTCGTCTTTCTGCTAGCCAATCTTACCTAATCTTTAGTCCCTAAGATCAGACGGTGCGTGCATGGCAGGCGGGCATCTCCATGTCATTCTGACCAATGAATTCTTCATCTGCTGTAGGTAGTCCCAGTACACCACAGCCTCAAAATCAGCTGTTTTACTTTAGTGATGACTCACAGAAGACTATGTAGGTGTCAGTGGGAAATTCTTCCTGGGTAACTCCCAGGCCTGCATTTCTTTCACATTTGGGGTGTTCTACTTCAATTAGTATGAAATCACAGCAGGTACAGAATGGAAAAGGTCCAAAGGAGCACCTGATCCAATCCTCCCATTTCCCAGGAAGTAAACTAATTCCCAGTTGGGCAAAAGCATTCACTCTGCCTCTTTCAATGTTTCAGATAGTCACATCTGAAATACAAATGGAGTCTTTGGGCCAGGAGTGCACTTCAGAGGTAAAACTTGCTCAGGATGAGCAAGCCCTGGGTTCCACCTCCAGCACCACAAACATGAACACTTAGCTGGTAACACAGTTTTGAGGGGTAGAGGAACCTTTAAGACGTGAGACTTGGATACCAGTGTGGATGTTTAAGGGGTTTATCCTGGCCCTGCTTGCTGTCTTGTTTTCTGTTGCCTGGTCTGTCACCATGTGAGGAAATTCAGTACGCGTTCCTAGTGCCATGCCTTCTCTCACGAGGGACTGGAGTTCTGAGCCTAACTGAGTCTCTGCTTCTCATGATGTGGCTTCTGTCATATATTTTGTATCAGGGTTGAGAAAAGCAGCAGATCATCCAGAACTGCTCAGAGCCAATGTTATCCCTCCCTTGTAAATGGGCCAATACTTGGAAATAATAAGGCATAGCTGGGTGTGGTGGTGCACTCCTTAATCCCAGCACCTGAGAGGCAGAGGCAAGATTATCTCCATGAGTTCAAATACAAACTGGTCTACATATTGAGTTTCAGGACAGTTAGGGCTACATAGAGAGACCCTGTCTTAAAAACAAAAATAACAACACCATAGAAACCTAAAAGCAACACTATCTATTAGTCCATGACTCACCACATGCAAGAGCTTTTATGATTTTGCCAGATGGCCTCACACGACATAAACAATTTCCTACTTGATATTTGCCTACCATGTACACTTGTCCTATATCACAAAAGGATGTCAGTGTTTCAGGTGTCCACTTCAAAACAGAGTAAATGTTGGTGGGCAAGGTGGCTCAGCAGGTAAAGGGGCTTGCTGCCACACCTAACAATCTGGGTTCATCTCCAGGACCTGCATAGTGGAAGGAGAGAACACTTCAGAAAGTGTCCACTGACCTCTACCAGTGTGTTAGGGTGTGTTTGTGTGTCTGTGTATGAGCTGTGGTTGTATCCTGTACTAGCAATATATGAATGTAACTTAGGTAAATCTTATCTTTCACCTGGGTAAGTGAAGCTATCTTTTTGTAGGTATGTCCTACATGTGTATATAAATCTGCCTCAATTTAGAAGGCTTCTTTCAGTTAACTGGCAAGACTGGGATCCCTTTGGCCATTGCCTACTCTCATATCTTATGACTCTATTAAATGCTGTCTATATTCTACACCTTAAGAAATGGCAGGCAACAATGAAAATACAAACCAGTGCTAAACATAGTGGCAAACATCTATAATCTTAGCAAGGCAAAAGGAGCAAGAATTTGAGGTTAGCCTGGACTCCATAGGGAGTTCAAGGCTAGCTATAAGTGGAAACTCTGTCTCAAATATCCACAACAAACGAGTACACTAATACTAGTTTAGATGACTACATAGGCCATGTAAATATTATTATAATTCATATATAAGCATGTGTATGTCTGTATTATAAAAATTAAGCTGTACATGATGTCTAATCGCTGCTGTGAGTGTGACTGGCTGTAGGCTAACCACAGAAACACACATCTGGGTGAAGGATACTTCCAGAAAGGGCTAACGGAATAGGGAAGACAGCCTGAATGTGAGTGGCAACACAGCACGGATGGACTGCCGAAGAAAGAGAAAGTGAGACGAGCACCACATTGGTCTCTCTCTGCTTCCCGACTGTGGATGCAATGTGATGAGCTGCCGCTCACCCCTGCCGCCGTGCTTTCTCCACAGGGACAGGCTGTGCTCTCAAAATTGTGAGCCAAATAAACCAAACCCTTCCTTCCTTAAGTTGTGTTTGTCATGTGTAAGTATAAGCACATTTAACACACACACACATACGATGTTTATAGCGTGCATCTTTTTCATTCCCACTTTCCACATAGTCAGGCTCAGAGAGTTTACACAACCTAGCAACCCCTACATGACAGGATAGTGTTCGGCAGTGCTGAGATGGAACTCAGGGCTTCTTCTGACAAACAAGCCTTCAGCCACCTATTGCTATGCCTGGACTAGAGCAAAGGTCCTATGTGTGATGCTTAGTCAGTGATTCTGCCTCTCATCATGTCATGAAAATATAGACAGGACTGGGCGTGCTCTATTTCTGTGCTGTGTTCCCTTTAATGTATTGGTACTGGCTGGTTTTGTGTGTCAACTTGACACAAGCTAGAGTCATCAGAGAGGATGGAGTCTCAGTTAAAGAAATGCCTCCATGAGATCCACTTGCAGGCATTTCTCAATTAGTGATCAGCGAGGGAGGGCTTAGCCCACAGTGGGTGGTGCTATCCCTGAGCTAGTGATCCTGGGTTCTATAAAGCAGCAGGCTGAGAGAGCCCAGAGAAACAGGCCAGTGAGCAGCTCCCCTCCATGGCCTCTGCATCAGCTCCTGCCTCCAAGATCCTGCTCTATTTGAGTTTCTGCCCAGACTTCCTTCAGTGATGAACAGCAATGCTGAAATGTAAGCCAAAAATCCCTTTCCTTCCCAACTTGCTTTTTGGTCAGTGTGTTTCATTACAGCAATAGAAATCTTAATTAAGAGAGTATCAAGATTTAAAGTCTGAATTCATAAATCCCTGAAATAATACGAAGTACAGTGAAAATGGGAAAACTTTATGTCTTTAAGGCACAGCCTTAAGATCTCAGAGCAGAGCCTCAGGATAAGGCATCATCCTCATAGTGTTGTTCCCACACCACAAAAAGTCAGAGTAATTCAAGTATCTCCAGAAAAAAGCATGTATGAACTTTATTATCTCATTTCACAAATGGAAAACTGAAGGGTATAAATAGATGTGGGGCACTTTATTTATAGTCTGTGCCCCCATAATTAGAAACACAGGGCAGCTGAGAAACAGATGCATGGGAAGCATGGCAGCAGTTAAATGTTAATGACCTAAAGCTGGCAAGAGCAAATGATATATGCATTTTAGGAACTGCTGGGAAAGACAGAGCTAAGAGCTGTTTTTTAAATACAGCATTTCCCTAGCTCTCTCCTTGAGACAATGACCGACTCAGTAGCAAGGATGGGGCAGGCAGAGGCATTGAGAGCAGATTTCTTGTAGTTGAGGATGGTCTTGAACTTCTGCTCCTCCTGCTTCTGAGTGCTGGACTGATGATATGTGCCACCACAGCCACATTGTCACTTTTAAAATCACCTCAAAGCCGGGCGATGGTGGTGCACGCCTTTAATCCCAGCACTCGGGAGGCAGAGGCAGGCGGATCTCTGTGAGTTCGAGACCAGCCTGGTCTACAGAGCTAGTTCCAGGACAGGCTTCAAAGCCACAGAGAAACCCTGTCTCGAAAAACCAAAAATAAAATAAAATAAAATAAAATCACCTCAAATTTCAAATTGCTTGTACCATATGAAACACGGGTTGTATTAAGCTCAGGTGTGGAAGGAAACCAGAAAATAAGGTACTTTCTTAAAAAGAAAAAGAAAAAAAAAGGCAAAACACTATTTGGTTTTGGCTTTTTTCTGTCCTATTATCCTTCTGCCATCAGAGGAAAGTGGGACAGCATGGAGATAGTGGGGAGCCATGGTCCATCTAGCGATTGTAGACCATGAACTCCTGGATTAGGCTACATCTCTAGATACCATGATGGGCTCACACCCATCGTGTGTGAACTTGCTAGTGTAAGCATCTTGGAAGCTGAGAAAAGTCATCCCCTACCCCTTTACAGTAGGCAGCAGATGCTGCTGCAAGAGAATTCATAGATCAGTGGGCAGCAGAACTATATTCTTAATTTGAGGACATTAAAAGAAAAACATTAAACCAGGTATGGCAGTACTCAGAAGATAAAGGAAGACTAGAAACTAAGCTATATGAAATGCCCCCCTCAAAAATATATGCATTTTCTCCCTTCAGTACAAAATATCAAGATAACACATCATCACTAGCAATAAAAAACTCATTAAAACAATAATATGAGTATATAAAAGGTCATATGACAAGAGCTAGCTTATATTTATCCATAAATTCTTCAAGGCATTAGGTAATTAGACCCAGCAGGATCAAAATATGCCATAATTGCTTTTTAGTCTGTCTAGCTTGAATGCATTGCATTAGCCTGTTTTCTTCTGTTGACCCTGATGTAAAACTGGCTGCCCTTCTGTCATATGAGCCAGCAGCTATGGAAATGCCAGTGCTGCCGCAGCGAACAGACTGGTGAAGAGAAACAGCAGCGCGTCCTGTCAAACGGGGTGCTATTACATTTTTATATCTGAGCCTCATCTAAGACCATTCTACGGAATTCAAGCAGCACTACACAAAGAAACGGCAAAGGTTTGAAGAGGGCGCATGTCAATACACCCAAAGCTTTAGAGGCTGAGGCAGGGGAATCAGAAGTTTGGGTTTGGTCAGGCCACTTAAATCTGAGGCAAACCCGAGCTATGCATTGAGACCTTTTACCTCAAAAGAACAGAAATAAATGGGACAGAGTGGCACACACCTTAATTTCAGCATTCACACTTGAGGGGCAGGAAAAGGGAGATCTTTATGAGTTTGGGGCTAGCTTGGTCTATATAACAAGTTCCCTACATAGTGACACCCTGTCTCAAAAGACCAATAACAAAACCCCAAACCCAACAACAACAAGCCAAATGAAACAAGACAAAATAGAAACTAAATACCAGCACTTGTCACCAAGCCTGATGACCTCAGTTGAATCCCCGGGTCTCACATGTTAGAAGAACTGACTTTTGCAAGTTGTCCTTCCTCCCCCGCTTTTATAAATGTAATTTTTAAGACCTCCACAACTAAAACCCAACTAGCCAACTCCAAACCATGCAATCAAAGTGAAAACAAGCCCCCAAAATACCAGAACCTTACACATCTCTAGTAAGCATTCTACCAGAGCTACATGCCTAGCAAAACAGAACCACTAGGCTACTAACACATATATAATCTGAGGAATAATGTCTTTTCCCCTAATATGTAGACAGGACTAAGTTGCTCCTGCTGGGCTCAGATAGGGCTCAGACACTTGGTGATCTTCCCTTGGCCTCCTGAGTGCCAGGACTTACAGGCCAGCCACTGTAATATATAATGGCTTTTTATATGGCATGGCAGTGGCCATTTCCTGCTTATCTCTGTGTTGTCACAATGAATATGGAAAAAGCAGGTGCTTCTCGGTCAGAGAAGGAGAGACTCAGCATTTCCTTTACCCAAGGCTCTTAGCCCCTCCCTCAGGAAGGATAGAGGGCAATCAATGCCAGAAGGCTCTGGAGAGGATGTTGCTAATGGTTCTGCTGTAGTCAGATCTGCTAGCAGATTCCTCTGCAGGGAATCAATACAAACATCTTGCAGCAAAGCAGACTGCAGATAAGAAACCATATACATCCATCAAAGAAAATAGCTGATGTCCTCAGAGCCCTAGCCAGACTGCTTCTCCTGGGTACTTGTGACTGATAACTTGGTTCAGACAAAACAGAAAAAATGTCCAGCCCTCTCCATTTTCAGCCTGCTGTTAAAGTTGTATTTGGTAGAATGCCTGCCTACCATGAGGCCCTGGGTTCACTCCCCAGAGTACAGGGCAGAAACAGGCAGGCCGTCCTTGTCTGCTATCCCAGCACTATGAAGGTGACTGCAGGAAAACAAAGATCATCTCCAACTATAGGAGGCCAAACTGGGTTGCGTGAGACATGTTTCCCCCCCAAAACAAGTCAACTGTATTTGAATTTTATCGTGGTGCTGGGGACTGAAGCTATTTACTTCCGTGTTTGAGGCAAGGTCTCATGCATACTCCAGTCTAACTGGAAACTTACTATGTAGCTCCATTGTGACAATGAGCCTGCCTAAGCTTACAGAGTCCTGGAATTGCAAGCGTGCACTACCGCGTCCCTCTCAGTTTTTTTCTGCTTGTTTGTTTTGATTGTGTGTGTGGGGGGGGGTGTCTCACATAGCAGTGGTTGACTTCTCAAATTCACTGAAGCTGGGATTGATTTTCTGATCATTATGCTTTTACTGCTACCACCCCCGGCTTACAGGTAAGAGCCACCATACTCTTAATTTATGCAGTGCTGGGGATTAAATCCAGGGCCTTGTGCAGCCTACCTGAGCCTCATCCCCAGCCTGTCTATAATTCTTTTAAATATTTCATCCATTTAAAGAAGATTCACAAATAATATCAGCTACCTTTTACTTTCCTTTCCCCTTCCTTTCTTTATTTTGATATTTATTTATTTATTTATTTACTTTTGAGACACGGTTTCTCTATGCATCCTTGACTGTCTGGAACTAGCTCTGTAGACAAGGCTGGCCTTGTACTCACAGAGATACACCTGCCTCTGCCTCCTGAATGTTAGAATTAAAGCCTTGTGCCATCACTGCCCAGCAATATTAGCTACTTTTAATTTACATTAATTTTGTTAGTTATTGCGTGTGTAAGAGAGCACACTTGTGGAGGTCAGGGGACAGAGTGCAGGAGTTGGTTCTCTCCCTCCACCATGCTCGTCCTGGTCATCAGACTTAGTATCAGGTCATTTAGGTCTCTGTATGCCACCCCTCAGCATTATTTATGGGGTGTTTGCTACACTGAGCATATTGTATAGGTAACTGGTCTTGCCTCTTGCCGTTAGACAGTGCAGCCAGCCCCATTTGAACTCAGATAACCAGCACAAGGAATGAAGCTGATAAGCTCACATCCCAGATGTAAACTTAGGTTTCTGTGATTACAGTTTCAATTTGTTAGCTTCTGCACTCTAGTTTCTGTTTGAAAACACAAAGTTTAAGGGGAATAACTTCCTAAGTACTCACATGACTGTGAAATGCTTTCGGTTTCTCAGATTCCCTTCATTATTGTTTGCTTGTATGAACGCTGCTGGGAACTTCTTTTCCGTGTATTGTTCTCCCCACCCACTCTGTCCTTTCAGCACAGGAGCTGCCACTTCTCTAGAAGTGGCCTTGACCTGGACCTCCCCTGACCCTATGAGCTACTGTTTACTAGCTCAAGGTAGCTGCCTGACCCCATCCAGGCTGAGTTTATTCTACGCGAATTTCAAAATTCAGGTAGAAAGATTTCAAAATACAGAGATGGGAGAAAAAGGAGGGCGGGAGGATAAATGTTTCTCTTGCATTGGTTGTGACATGCAAAATTGAAGAGCTTTATGGAATTCACGTTCTTCATTGTAAATTGAAGAGCAGACAAAGCCGTTTGACAGTGAGGGAAAGACAGAAGACCTAGAGGAAGGCAGAGGAAGAATTAAAACAGGCATGCTGGTGAACTCTGTAATTCCTGCCCTCATAAAGCTGAGGTAGGAAAATTAGAAGTGCCCATCTCAAAAACTAACCAAACAGTCGGGTGTGGCAGTGCACACCTTTAATCTCAGGCCTCAGGAGGCAGGACAGATGCATCTCTGAGTTGGAGACCTACCTGGTCCACACACCCAGCTCCAGGCTGGTCATGGCTATGAAATGGGGAAAAAAATAAAACAGGGCAAGCAGCGTCCAAAAGTTTTGAAAGGCAGCTACATCAAAGAGCATAGAAAGTCTTCAAATACATTTCCTAGGCTTGGGTCCCCACTGTGACACTTAGCATGTGTGTGAACCAGGGTATCGTGTTTAGTCCTCCAGTGCCTGATTGTCTTGTCCATGAAACAAGGCTAGTCACGGCACTTACCATGCATGGGGTGGGGTGCTGAGTGAGGCAGACTTCAGCACTTGGGGAAATGGAGTAGGAATGACTGCCATGAGTTTAAGACAAGCCTGGACTATACTAAGTTGCAGGTCAACCTGAGCTACAGTGTGAGACCTTATATCTGAAAAATAGTATATATAGAGTCTGTGATGTTTCTTGACTGGTAGAGTGCTTGTATACAATGCACAAGGCCCTGTGTTCAATCCCCAGCACCACATAAGCTGGGAGTGGTGGAAAAATACTTGCCACCCCAGCTCTCAGGCAGAGTTTCAAGGATCAGAAGCTCAAGGATGAACTAAAGACAGTAGTTAAGAGCACTGGCTGCTCTTCCAGAGGTCCAGGATTCAATTTCCAGCTACATGGTGGCTCACACCCATCTTTAACTTCAGTTTCAGGGGAACCAAGTCTCTCTTCTGACTTCTGAAGGCATGAGGCACAAACATGCCACACAGACATACATGTAAGTAAAGCATTCATAGGCATAAAATTAAAAAAAAACAGTAGTTAAAGATTACGTTTAGCTATACTATGACTGGGCTATATGAGATCTGTCACCCATCCATCCCCTCTATCTATCTATCTATCTATCTATCTATCTATCTATCTATCTATCTATCTATCTATCATCTATCTATCACCTATAATCTATTTATCTATCTATCTATCACTATCTTTTGTATATCTATCAATCACCCATCATCTATCTATCTCTTATCTTCTATATATCTATCACCTATCTATCTATCTATCTATCTATCTATCTATCTATCTATCTATCTATCTATGCATCTATCTATGCATCTATGCATCTATCTATCTATCTATCTATCTATCTATCTATCTATCTATCACCTATCATCTATCTACATCTACCTACCTACCTATCTACCTACCTACATACCTATCTATCTATCATCTATCATAACACTTATTTTCCAGGTCCCAGGGCGCAGACTCTGAGATAGGAATTTGGATGCAGGCAATATTGGCCTGTACTGTTGAGGTCTACCCCATGATTAAGAGAAGGAAGCCTGCTTCCTGGGCAGAGGGAGAGGTTGAGCCTTATGACACAGTTGTCTCAGAGGCATCACACAGTTCAGTGGGAAGGGGAGAAACAGGACTGACTCATGAGGCCTTTGTACCTACCCATGAGGAAACTGGTGAGGGTTCCCCTGAGAATCCAGACAGGACAACCCATGAAGTGGTTCTGGCTATGAGCTGTCAGCAGTCATTACTCATGGCAGTGGGCAGGGCTAGATGACTTGGAGTTGGACATGGCTCACTCCTGTCATCTCAGAGCTCAGGAAGATAAGGCAGAATTGTGCATTTGAGAGCAGCCTGGTAATAATGCCCTGTCTGAATAGAGAGAGAGACAGAGAGAGAGACAGAGAGAGACAGAGAGAGACAGAGAGACAGAGAGAGAGACAGAGAGAGAGACAGAGAGAGAGACAGAGAGAGAGACAGAGAGAGAGAGAGAGAGAGAGACAGAGAGACAGAGAGACAGAGAGACAGAGAGACAGAGAGAACAGCGGTTGTAGGCAGATCTGGGTGGTGCATGGTAGCATCCAGTAGACAGGTCTTCATAAATGACCCTGGCATATTCATTCACCCACAGATTTATTCAGCTGAGATGGTGGCCACAAGCTCATTGATCTGCACTTTGCATCACTGTCTTTCCCAGTTCCAGCTGCAGATCCTTCGAGATAAGTGTGAAAAACAAACCTCCTCCAAACACGCCGGTACTCAAATGTATGAGTCAGCATTCTCTAGAGTAACAGAACTTACAGACTGAATTTCTATGTATATAGAAAATAAATATCCCTCACAGATATGCCCTCCATTTTGGGGTGTTAGTTCCAGATGTAGTCAAGGTGACAACCAAGAACAGCTATCATGTCATAGGAAAAGATACCTGATCAACATTGGAAAATGGGAGTCAACTTTGGTAAACATTTGTCATCCCAGCACTCAGTAAGCTGAAGAGAGATCACCCTGGTTTATTCTGGAATGTATTTTATAAGTGAAGGTTCAATGGCATTATGCCACCAAGAGGAAAAGAGCTAAGAGCAAATGGATTTTTTTTCCTCTGTATTTGTATCTTTTTTTGTTTTGTTTTGTTTTGTTTTGTTTTTTCAAGACAGGGTTTCCCCGTAGCTTTGGTGCCTGTCCCGGAACTAGCTCTTGTAGACCAGGCTGGCCTCGAACTCCCAGAGATCTGCCTGCCTCTGCCTCCCAAATGCTGGGATTAAAGGCGTGCGCCACCACTGCCCGGCATTTGTATCTTTTTTACACTGGTGACCCACAGTTAATTTTACATTAGGCATTATGATCTTGTTAATATCTAAGGTTCGATAGAAATTAAGAAAGAATAAAAATGCATGATGCCAAGAAGTAAGTAAAATCAGGGAGCCTTTGGGCTGGAAAGGTGGCTCAGTGGTTGAGAGCACACACTGCTCTTACAAAGGACCAGTTTGGTTCCCATCACCTGTGATGGTCTGTGCACAATCCTGTGTAATACTGGCTCCAAAGGATATGATGGCCCCACGGGCTCCCCACACACATGCACATATCCATACACAGACACAGAAGTAAAATGAAAGTATTTTAACAATGAACCTTGTCTGTCTCCTGAATTAGGTATTGGATGTGAGGGTGCAGTGAAGTCACCAAACTTGACCACTCTGTGCGGAGAAAGAAATGTTTATTAGGGGAACGAACTACCAGGCTGCTTCTAAGTAGCACACAGCATCCTGGTTGGAAAGCCATCAAATTTTACAGGATAGTCTGCAGGGTGGGGTCTTTCAGACTGAGGGGAATTGGATGCCCTTCTTGAGGTTGGTGACTGTTGGAGAGATAAAGGTTTTCCTGAGGAACGCTGAGTATAGGCTTCCATTTACCCAGTCACAGTCCTCCTCACCAGGTTTGTCTGTTTAGGATGTTGCTATCAGCACTGCCATTTGGGGGGCTTATTCTGGACCTAAGAGTTACCTATGTCAGTCAACTTTATACGCCTAACTTCTAGTACAGGGTGGTCTGTTTGTTTTTGATCTTAAGATAAGTTTTCTCTTTGCATTCCTGGCTGTCCTGGAACTTGCTGCATAGACCAGGCAGGCCTCTGACCCCTAGTGCTGGGATTAAAGACATGCACCATCATGACCAGCCCTTTTTATTTTATTTTTCTATTTTCTGTCCAAGGTCTTAAATGTGGAAGAAATAAGATAAAAACTTGTTGAAAGAAAGTAGGAATCCCCTCTGACTATTTATTTAACAATTACTCCACATTTGCATATTGTTAACCCCTCCAAAGGGATGGTTGAAACAGTGTAGCCCAGATTGGCCTCACATTTTGCTATATGGCTGAAGACAACCTTGAACTAATCTTCCTGCCTCCACCTCTCGATGCTGAGACATAGATGCCATCATGCACAATTTCTTTCATTTTCTACTTTTCTCCATGTTTTGCTCCCCCTCCTCCCTCATTCTCTTTTCTTCCCTCCCTTCATCCCTCCCTTCCTTAACCTTTTTTCCTCTTCACTATATAATCTTCCTCATTCAGCACTAAGTGCTGGTTTGTTTTCTTACAGGAGACAAGAACTCAGGCTAGAGACAGCTCACTTTGGAGCAGACCTGTGGTCTTGGTTCCTTTCTAACAACAAAGAAAATAAGCACTTGGGTTAAGGATCAGAAGGCTGAGGTGTGACTGTCAAAGGTGACTTGGTCTCCAGAGGCCAATATTCTACAAATCTGCCCCAATCTTGTAAAACTTATATTTATGCAAATCTTATATTTCCCCCCTGGTCAACTTTTGTTTATAAACAGGTCCTGCTGCACCCCAGAACCCGGTGACTCAGGGAGGTTGATGTCCTCTCCCTTCCCTTCATTTTCTCTGCACCAATTATTTATTAACCAGTTGTCTCAGACTGTGAGGTCAAGCTCTCACCAAGAGGGTGAGACACTGTCTCCACCTGCATTAGTATAGAAGCTTCCTGCCCCAGTGTGCTTGCTAGCCTGGTGTTAGGTTGTGGCACACCCTTTCTGCAAGAAGAAATTGCCTTGTTGGGTCACTTGTGCTTTGTTTCTCTGTGAAATGACCTTTCTCATAAAGGAAAGCCTTGGCTGTGTACTGAGTTTGAGATTACTTTGGGCTACACTAGATCTTGTCCCTCCTGCTCCCCAGAGCAGATTCAAATCTTGTCGTAGTACCCTCATAGTGCAGCATCTGTCCTGTCCCTTGTCACTCTAACTGTGGTGGTTTTGAAAGTTGTTATAAGGCAGGAGCTCATTCCCATCAGTCCCATCATTTTCTACTGACCTCACACTGCTGGGGGCTGTCGTGACCCTTTGGAGGCTACCCCAGTTCTCTAGCCAGAACTATCTTTGTGAGGCTCACAGCTCTGATGCGTATTGCTGTCTCTGTTGCCTATGGCTATGTATGGAGTATTTTCCCTTTACATAGAACTATCTAAACTGTCTTTGAGTTGGCTTTTTGTAGTTGTTTTGAGACAGGGCTTCCTACAGGAAGACACAAGTTCACTATGTACCCAAGGCCGGTTGTGAAACTCTTGATCTTCCCGCCTCCCCCTCTCAACTTCTGGGATCACAGGTATGTGCCACTATGCCCATCTATGGACCTAGGGTCTTGGGCACAAAGTAAGCTGAACTATACTTCTGATAGAAAATCAGAAATCTTTATAAGCTCATATTATGTATCTGGGCATATCAAATTAATAGAATTTTACTACACATCTCAGTGGTATCGTCTGCTGTATCAAAATGGATCCAAGTGATCCTCTGTTGTAGAATAGTTTGTTATTTCCTTCTTTGCTGTTTTGATGGTGCCACTAGGGACATCTCTGGAGTGATGTCCTGCACCCCCCCACCCCCTATTTTCTTTAGGGTCATAATTGCTAACTTAATCTGTTTTACATTCTCTTAATAATAAGGAAGTGATATCATAAGTAGTCAAGGACAGAGTAGTTTTCAGGACTTAAAAGTGCAACTTGGTAAAAATAGAAATCTTAACAACCCTACCATGAAGACAAGCTTAATTACCAACTCCAACAATTCAAGGAAGCTTTGTCCCAGGGGCCCAGCACAGCCATCTTCCTGGCTACCTCAATTTTGTTTAGACTCTCGCTGTCAAGTGAACAATGTAGTTTGGGAAGAGTTTTTAGTTATTATGTTTTGCTTTGCTTTAAATATATAGTTATCTTTTACTTTTAAAGAAGTAGAACTGGATAAGAACTAAACAAACAGTTTTTTACTGTTTCTTACCTGCTTAAATCATAGTGTTTAACTAAAAGATGTATATAAGTGTATATATATACATATATATATATTCCAAGTTGGGTATGGCACCTGTAATCCCAGCACTTGGGAGGCAGAGGCAGGCAGATCTCTGTGAGTTCTAGGCCAGCCTGGTCTACAGAGTGAGTTCTAGGACAGTTAGGACTGCATTGTGAGACTCTGTCTCAAAAAATCAATAAATAAAGTAGTTAAAGAATAATAATAAAAGTGCAATATATGCCAAAGATGTTGATGATACAAGGAAGCTTCTAAGGCAAAGCGTGCTGTTTCACTTAGCAGGACCACAGGAAAAAAGAACGAGACCACAGTTCAACATCTATGTCACTTTAAAGATAAGCATGCTTAATAGCTACATTTTATCACCCTCATCATTGTCATTAGTATGTGTGCACAAACATGTATGCTGCATGAGCCACAGTTCAAAAGGGGTCACAGGATATCTTTTTTCTCCGTTTATTGAAAATATTTTTTCTCATATAATATATCCTGATTACAGTTTTCCTTTCCCCTGTTCCTTCCAGTTTCTCCCCACTTCCCCTGCCATCTGGATCCATACCTTTTCTGTCTCTTGTTAGAAAACAAACAGGCTTCAAAGGAATAATCATAAAATAAATATATAACAATTTAATCAAAAATAAAGTAAAATAAGATAAAACAAAAACTAACATATTGACATTAGACAAAATAAGCAGAAGGAAAAGAGCTCAAGAAAGGCACCAGCTGATCTTTCTCCTTCCATCATGTGGGTGCTGGGGACTGGGCTCAGTCAGTCAGGTTTGGTGGCAAACCATTTTACCTGCTGAGCTATAATATCCAGCCCTATCACTTCTGATCTCCTCTCTGTCAACTAGAATATAAATTTTAAGAGGGGTAATGGATAAAGGGTGAAGGAAGGAAGGAAAGAAAGAAAGAAGGAAAGAAGAAAGATGGGTTGGTGTGTGTATATGTGCACATGAATACTAGGTTTTCTGCCACCTGATAATAAGTTTCTCTGCTGGTGCAGTAAGTCAGATCAAATTAAACTGAAAAAGTGTAACAGCAGGATTATTGAGCAAAGCACATTCTGGGTGAGTTCACTGACCCGGAGATAGAGGCCAGAGAAGTCACCTGCCTGAACTAAGGCAGAGAAATTTTATAGATTGTAGGTAAGGGATGATGACGTGTCTGCTACAACCTGGGTTTGTGGCCAAGTATGATAAAAAGCAGAGTACCTAGGGGGACTTGAGTGGCAGCATTAGGGGAGGAAGCTGCAATACTCGCTAAGAACTTGTTTTGGTGCTTTTCCTTTGTTCAGAGACTGAGGAGGATTTAGGAGACAGAGAGAGACAGGAATGGTGCTTCTCAGACTATGGGGGTGAGGGGAGCTGGAGATGCCAACTGAACCATGAGTGCAGTACTTGCTGAGGTCAGAAGATGGCAGCGGGTCACCCAGAGCTGGAGTTAAGGGTAGGTTGCCAGTTGCCTCATGTGGGTGCTAGGAAACAAATTTGGGTCCTCTACAAGAGCTGTATGCATGCTCTTCACCACCAAACAACTCCATCCCGTACTTTCTTCTTGTAAGGGCATTGATTCCATTATGAGGGCCCCAGCCTCATGACCTACGTAACACCTAATCAAATCCAAACTATTCCATATGAGACCTTCTATAGAGATATATTTAGTCCCCATCTCTGGCACAACGAATGTGTTTCTTCTACATGCCCATCTTCTTGTTTTACCAGTACTTTCCATGTTAGTTCATGTTTACGGAGATAACTGATGCACTGGGAAGACAGCAAAGTAGAATGGCGGTCATTCTACTTCCAAGCCTTTTCTTCTTACACAACACACATTCTTTCCCTTTCCAACCTCAAAGCTACACAGGTATCCCTATCAGTTCAGTTCTTCTGGTACTTTTCAAAATTCTGAGGATTGCAATGTTGCCATACCCTCCAAATGCAGCCCTCTGCCCATGCCAATCATCAGCCAGAGTGGAGGGCAGATGAATGAGCTTTACACTAGCCAGTGCTGACACGTCTGGAGAGAAGTGCCCACAAGCCAAGGACATCTTGCACCACAGACTCCCACTTGGGGCCCACTGGAGACTTTCCGTGGTTGTTCTAATGTGTTCCTCCAACCAGCATATCAAAGGTGCCAGGAAATGGGAGCAGGTGTGGCCTTCAAGGACAGGACCAGCGAGACAGCTCCTACCAGATTTGCACGAGATCCATGGGCTTTACCCAGGTACCTTTGTAATGTATTAGTTGTGTGTGAACATAGTTCAATCCATACCATCCCTCCTCATATTGTATTTGCCTTCCCTGAACCAGTTATCAGCAAAGAGAACAGGATTTTCTGGATTAGCTCAGTTTGATAAGCTGAGAAGAGGGTTTGGGAAGAGTCAGTCACAAAGTTCAACCACAGAGGAAGCATATTTCACCCAGGGATCCAGGATCTGAGAGAGCAGGACACGGCCAAGCAGAAGAAGCAGCACAGTCAGGAGTTAAAGTCAACCGAGATTCGAAGTCTCTGCCTTTGCTTGCCTCCTGTTTGCCTTTTGACTTTGCAGTTCATCTGGGCCTTCTTGTTTTAGTTCCTTCTCCTTTTGATTTTATGAAGTTTTTAAAAACTATTATACAGCTGGGCAGTGGTGGCACACGCCTTTAATCCCAGCACTCAGGAGGCAGAGGCAGGTGGATCTCTGTGAGTTCAAAGCCAGCCTGGTCTACAAGAGCTAGTTCCAGGACAGGCTCCAAAGTTACAGAGAAACCCTGTCTCAAAAAAACAAAAAACAAAAAAAACAAAAAACTGTTATACATGTGTGTATTTTGCCTACATGCATGTCTGTGCATCACATCCATACTTCATACCTACAGAGACCAAAGGGAAGTATGGGATCCCTAGGGTCATGGATGGTTGTGAACTGCTATATGGGTTCTGGCGGTTGAACCTGGGTTAAGAACCAGGGCTCTTCTTAACTTCTAAGCTGTCACTCCAAATTCCCCCTTTTTAGAGATAGAGTCTCACTATGTAGCCCAGGCTGGCCTGGGACTTGCTGTCCTAGACCTACCAGGCTGGCCTGAAACTCAGAGATCCTCCTGCCTGTGCCTCCCAAGTGCTGTGATTAAAGGTGTGCACCCCCACACACTTCCCAGTCCACTTGTAATGGCACCTGGGACTGAATGGAGCATTGCCTTGTCAGTGCACACAACACAGACCCTGGAGCATCACTCTCCATTCTGGACTCTAGGCATGATGGGTCAGGCCACACAATAAGACTTGGTTGGCCACAGCTGCTGGCAAGTATCATTTGAGGTGCAATGCCATTTTCTGCAGGCCTTCACTCCTGTTAAATAGGGCAGCTGTGTAACTCCAAACTCAACTTCCATAGCTAAATCTCTTCTTAACTTGCTCGAACTATCTATCAGGAGCTTCGATTCTGTTTGTGCTCTCCCTTCCTCTCATTTGGAAAAAAAGAAAACTTTGACAGAAGACAGACACAGTCTATGTCCACCAGCTCCACCATCACAGTCTGAGTGTCATAGCCCTCTTGTTTTGTATATGCCATGGATATGAGAACTGATCTCACAAACTCTTTCAGAGCCTGACAAGTAAGAAACACAATAAACAAGAAGTCCCACGGCCAGGCGCCATCACACACTCTGTGATCCCAGGGGTCTGGAGGTAGCGTTGGGAAGATCAGGATATGCTGCCATTATCTATGGTGAGTCCACACTCAGCTCTGCCAGGGCTGCATGAGACCCCCCCTCTAAAAACACCACCTCCCCAGAGAAGTTCTGCAGATCTGACATCCCATCTTTTGCCTAAGTTTCTTTTGATTTTTCTCAGCCGGAAGTGATTAATGCTTTCTTTTCAGATCCTCGTAAAAATTACAATAAGCACAACTGGTTTGCCATTAAGTAGGCATTGGGTTTTTAAGTTATTACATCCTGGCATGTATTTATTTATGTATTTAGAGACAAGATCTTGTATGTAGCCCAAACCAGCCTTGAACTCAAGGTTTCCCTGCCCCAGTGTTTTAAGAGGCAGGATTACACCTCTATCAGCACACCTGGCTCCCAGGAAGACACTTATTTCTGTTATTGTGAGTGAGACAAGGTCTCCTGTAGTCCAGGCTGACCTTAAACACAATAGGTAGGCAAGGACGACCTTGAACTTCTGTTATTCAAGGCACAGCGTGGTTCAAATTGTTTTTTAGGCTCCCAGTACAGCAAGAACAGCATACCTGAGGTCCTTTGTTTCCCACCTGGATTCCCCTTGGCTTAGTTTATAAAGCTGGTCTTCGCTTTGGTCTCTATTGCAAAAGCTCTTTATCTGGTAGGTACCCTTCTAAGTACTTCATGCCAATAATGATAGGAAATTTATTGTCCTAAGCAAGACCTCGTTGAAAATGAGGAAGATGTTTCTTGGGATTTGGGGGCAAGAAGGGGTAAGGCAAGTTTCCTGTGGCAAACAGTGACCTTCAACTCCTGATTCTTCTGCCTCTACCTCCTGAGCGCTTGTATCATAGGCATGCCACCATGCCAGGAAAGAGACTGTTAGTTTCATTAAGACAGCAGGTGCTACACAGCTGTCCTGGCCTAAGATCCATATTAGCTAAAAGACTGGGAGCAAGGATATAGGGTGGGCCTTTGCTCATCTCCTTGGCAACTGAGACCTTGTACCTGCAACCCAGCCTTTTTGGTGAGTGGAGATTATCATCAAGCAAGACAGATCTCCCCAACATTGACTGTCTTACCCAAGCACACTGTACTCTACCCTCCGGGCTAGACGTTCATTAGCTGAGTCACATTCTCTAACCCCTCCTTGGATAGCATGCCCAGGGCCACGTCCCAAGACTGCCTGTTTCTCTCTCAGAAAACATCCACGGTCCCAGTGACAGTACAACTTGTGCTGCTAATGAGCATATGGTTAAAGTGTAAACCTTTCTTAAACAAGAACAAGTAGACCCAAGGTCTTTTGCATCCACAGGACTCCAGCCAATGCACTTTGCTGGGAGTTACACAGTCCCAACTTGGCATGAATTAGGTCATTGGGTCAGATGATCCTGGGAAGTCACAACACACCAGTTACTTGACAGACAGCTTTCCCTCCCTCCCAGGCTTTCTCTTTGGGGTCTTTGCATGTGACTGTCTCAGACTCCTAGTTTTAGACACTTGCCACAGAAACGCTTTCCAAAGTATCTTTTCCTATATGATAATTTCTCCTTTATTAAAACAAACAAACAAACAAACAAGCAACAACAACAACAAACCTTGCTGAGATTCAGGTGTCTCCAGTTGGTGGAGCGCAGGCCTAGCTCTCAAAGCACTCTATCTGGTCATCAGTATTGCACAAACCAGCAGGTGTGGTGGGGTACAAGCGCTAAGTCTATCTAAGTGCTTGGGAGGTAGATGACAGAGGACCAGAAGTTCAAGGTCATTCTTAGCTACACTGGGAATTTGGGGGGAAAATCTGCTTTAGTGAGCTTGTCACAGAAGCCTGACAATGGTAGTTTCATTCCTGCATCCTACATGGTGGAAGGAGAGAGCTATCCAAAAGTTGGCTTCGGATCCCCACACATGCACTGTGGCCTGTGTGCCCCCAATAGTACACACATACAAAGGCAAAATGAGTAAGTGTAATGCTTCTTTTTTTTTTTTTTTTTTTTTTGGTTTTTCGAGACAGGGTTTCTCTGTGGCTTTGGAGCCTGTCCTGGAACTAGCTCTGTAGGCCAGGCTGGTCTCGAACTCACAGAGATCCGCCTGCCTCTGCCTCCCGAGTGCTGGGATTAAAGGCGTGCACCACCATCGCCCGGCCTGCTTCTTTAAAAAAAAAAAAATTAACAAATTGAAAACACCTTTGCTAGAAAGCTGTGACACGAAGGGAGAGAATGACAGTGACACACAGGATGTAGCTGCTTAGGTTATTACACCTGTGGTGACTTAAGGCAAAGATGGGTGAGTATGATGGCTCAGAAGGTAAAGGGATTGCTGTGCATGCCTGTGCTGAGTTTGAGCTCATATCCCATGGTGGAAGGAAAGAATTGACTCTGAAAAGTTATGGCTTCCACATGGATACCATGCAAGTGAGTATCCCCCACTAACAATAAATAGAATTAAAATTAAAAACAAATTAAAAGACAAAGCTTGTAGGTTGGGGTCCAAAGGCTTCTGAGCTATGTCATCTCCTGAGGACACTTTGGGGAATACAAGGGCAGGTTTAGAAGAAGCTGTGTTGCAAGTCTTCCTTTAAGTAAATCAAATCCTTCTTCCCCATCAGTACATTTCTTTACCAATTCTGGAACTCAAGTCAATTCAACCAAACAAATATGTATTTGGGTCTACTTGGAACATGGCACAAAGAAGTACTAGGGTTCTGACGGCACAAAGAAGTACTAGGGTTCTGACACCACAAGTACAAGTCAAAGTCATGGTCCTGACTTTGTTTTAAGACAGGGTCTTACTGTGTAACTCAAGTTACTATCAAACCCAAACTCATGGCAATCCTCCTGCATCTGTCTCCCAAGTGCTGGGATTACTGTGTTGTCCCACCATGCCTGAGCATGAGATATCTTGAAACATGTTAAATTCATCTTCGATTTTTGCCATAGAAAACTGAACTGTGCTTCTTCTATAGTATAAGCACTATACCCTCCATAACCTTATTTATTTATGTTTAATTTTTTTATTTTGTTTATACGCATGTTTTGCTTGCACATCTGTGCACTACATACATGCCTGGTGCCTGAAGAGGCCAGAAGAGTGTGTCAGATCCTTTGAAACTGGAGTTAAGGATCATTGTGAGACAGACACTGTGTGAGTGCTGGGAATTGAACCCAGATCGTCTGGAAGAACAGCCAGTTCTCTTAACTGCTGAGCCATCTTTACAAGCCCCATTTTAACTTTAAATATGGCAAAAGCTAGATACCTCACCTTTCATTTTGTTTTGTGTATAGCCGGGTCTCATGTAGCCCAGGCTAGATTTAAATTTACTGTGTACCAGAAAATGACCTTGAATTTCTGCCCTGCCTGCCTGTTATTCTTGAGTGCTGGGATTAAGGCTTCACCACATCTGGTGTTTTTGTATTTGAGCTAGGGATTGAAGCCAGAGGGCTTTGTACACACTGGATAAGTACCCCACCAGCTGATCTATATCCCCAGATGTGACCTCAATGCTTTTCTGTAATTGGGATTTTACCTAACGGCCTCATACATCCTAGGCAACGCTCTACCAATGAGCTAGATCCTCGGCCCTGGATAAGTTCTTGGGAAGAGTTCATGTATATCACGAAGATCTCTGGTCTGTCTTCAAAGGATGGAGGGACCCCTGAATGAGCCGAGCGGCTCAGAATGTCCTCAAGCATCTGTGGTCCTCTTTGTTGTATTCTCACATCCCCAGAACGGAATAGCTGTTACTGGAACAGAGGAAATGTGATACAACAATATGCTGTCCAAGAAGACTTTAGTAGTAGATGTGGGCTGAGTCTTCAGTCCCTGCCATCATAGAAAGCCCCAGCTGTCGAGTGACAGTCTCAATTCAGGCTAAAAGGCTGTGGCTTGAAAAATGAAACAGAATCTGGCCATTATTCAAGCATTTAGAACAAAGTTTAAACCTAAACTGGGACCAGTGCCTGAGTATTCATCAACTACGCAAGTGAAAGGCGATAACACAGCGTTCCTCTGGGACAGTGGGAAAAGGGGCACACTGATAATCATTTTTAGACAGCAGTTTGAAGCAAAGAGAATATCTTTCTTTTTTTTTAAGTTTTTATTTTAGGGGTGGGTTAGAAAGATGGTATGGTGCTTAATAGCAAACATTGCTCCTCCTAAAAACCTGAGTTCCATTCCTAGCACCCATGTCACAACTGCCTGTAACTCCAGCTCCAGAAGATTCGATGCCTCTAGCCTCCGCAGACACTGCATGTCACATACCCATTCCCACAGAAGTTCACAAGTTAAAATTTATTTTTTTAGGCAGGGCGATGGTGGTGCACGCCTTTAATCCCAGCACTCGGGAGGCAGAGGCAGGTGGATCTCTGTGAGTTCGAGACCAGCCTGGTCTACAGAGCTAGTGCCAGGACAGGCTCCAAAGCCACAGAGAAATTTATTTTTTTAAAAAAGGAAATGTCTTTTAAAAACATTTTAATGTATAAGTTTGGTTTTTTGAGACCAGATTTCTCTGTGTAGCCTTGGATGTCCCAGGAAGCTTTCTGTAGACCAGGCTGGCCTTGACCTCAGAGATCCAGCTGCACGAGTGCTGGGATTAAAGATACCACCACTGCCTGGAAAACTATTTTTTAAGGTAGGATCTCACTCTGTAACCCTGACTGCCCTGGATCTCACCATATTGATCACACCAGCCCGTCTATTGTCCTGAAGCTCACAGTACTTGCTGTCACCAACTTCTCCCCTGTTGAAACAATAGGTGTGTGTGTGTGTGTGTGTGTGTGTGTGTGTGTGTGTTAAATACCAGAGAATGCACCAAGCACTCTGAACCCTTTTACTTTTTATTTTTGAGACAGGATCTCACTAAATTGTCAAAACTGGCCTGAAACTTACTACAGCCCAAAGTGGGCCTTGAACCTTGGTGTCTCAGAGCTGGGATTACAGGCGTGTGCCACCCAGTCCTGGGATTATAGGCATGAGCCACCATCCCCCACTCCTACTTCCTTTTTGGATAGTATTCTTTTTCAATTTGATGGCATTGTTGGAAAGTGCAAACTAAGAGGCAGGCCCAGCTGGAGGAAGGAGGTAACTAGGGGTCCCTGGGCACTCCTCCTTGCTCTGCCTGCTTCCCAGCTGCCTTGAGGTGAGCAACTCTGCTCTGCCACAGCCTTCCCACCACACTCTTCTCCCTCATCTCAGACCTAAAACAATGCAGGCAACTGACCATGAACAAATCTCCCTAAACTGTTTTCTCAGGCATTTGTCATTGAGATGAAAGTATCTAATAGAATAAGAATACAACATAATCATGAGTCACGCTTTTTGCTTTTTTTAAGGGGGTCAGGGGGCTTTCCTGTAGCTTATTATATATCTGAGGATGACCTTGGACATCTGATCCACCTGTCTTTGTGTCCCAGGAACGGGAATTGCAGGTGGACACCATGTGGTGTTTTCTTCTTTTGGTTCATCTCTTTCTGAGATTCTTCTATGCTCAGTATGACTTGAATGAAATGTCAGTGATGGTTCTCACTTTCCCCACTCTGTTACCCAGCCTAGTTGTAACCGATCACTTTAGCAGGTAATACTGCACAGCTCCCAGGTAAAAGAAACAGTAAAGGGGAAAAGAGGAGAAACTTGTGAGTCACATAGCAGTATCTGTCAAAACACTGTTTTCAACCGCAGTTCATGACCTCTACAGTTGTGAAATCAATTCACGAGTTTTAAAATCCAGGATATAATAGGAAAGGAGGAGCACATAAGAGAATAGTGTAATACATACAGAACAAAAGCAAGGCCTTAGCAAACATTTGTTTCTCTTGTACACCCATAAGTATGTGTGTCTTGGTGAAATATATTCTAAACTGAAGTCACGGGGAAAGGAAGGGAAAAAAGGAGGCCACTCGTATTAGTTTGTTTGTGCGATTGCAATGCAATGCTGTGGTTGGGTAACTTTATGGAGAAGAGGTTTATTTGCTCTTGTGGAAATGATCCAAAGTCCAAGGACTGCCTCTGGTAATGGACTTTGCCTTTGTGATGGTGGCAAACAGTGTCACATGGCAAGAGGCAGAGACTATGCATGTTTCCGTTTAATCTCTTATAAAGCCACTGAGAGTCAACCATGTTGGGTCCACTACCCTGACCTTCTCAAATAGAATTAAACTATTTTTTTAAAGACTCTCTGCACAGTTGGGGTGGAGGGGTAAGGAGGCAAACTAGGAACTTGAAGCAATTTTCCTGCCTCAGCCTTCTGAGTGCTGGATTATAGAAAGCACCACACCTTGTCCCCTTCTTCATGTTTTAGATAGGGTTTCATATATCCTGGCTGGCACCCAATTTATTATGTAGTCAATGATGATATTGAACTTCTGATCATCTTGCTTCTGAGTGCTAGGATACAGCAAGAGCCTTACCTGCTGAGCCATCTCGTCTCCCCAGTTCCCACAGTGGATTCGGAAAGCACATCCTCCAGTAGGCCATGTACCAATGGATATCTTTTGACCTGTTACCCGTTTGGCATGGATGACCAACCAGGTAGGCCTCACACACCTGCATAGCACCAGTAGGAAGGCTGGATAGGGTTCAGCCAAATAAACCTCTGTAGTTATAAAATACTCAGTTTTAGGCATGTCTTATAGCAAAACAAAATGAGCTACTGTAGCCAAAGACCCAAAAGAAACTCTGAGACAATTTCTCAGAAATTGTCCTGGCAATTTCTCACACCAAACGATGGGAAGAGAGTCTGGAATCAGATTAGTGGATGGCCGGCAGCTGACTTTCTGGGATAGCACAGTAACAGGCCTGCAACCAGAGGGTCCTTCACCCCTGGTAGAGGGGGCTCACTCTCATGACCAGCTCTTTCCTTTACCTACTGTGGATTTGAAGGCAGCCTACTTTTCATGATCCCTAGCATAACGGCCTTCTTCCTTCTCTCACTTCCTCCAGTTTGACCATGATAAAGTAACTAATCCAGAGCTAGAATGCTCAGTTCTAGGGTCTACCTGTGATGACACCCAGAAAGTCAGCTACCGGACATCCCCAGGTTGTAAAGTGGGCAGGACAGTAGAGTCTTATAATCCCAGTGCCCAGTGCCAGTTGAGGTAGCAGGATCTGGAGTTCAAGGGAACTCTGGGCTGCATAAGGAAATGACAATAACAAATGGCAAAGTCATGATGACTCTGGATCTTGGCTGAGGTATTGTAACCTGGAGAGTTGCTTACCTTTCTTACACATGGAATGAAGAGGCCAGACACTCATTTTGAACTTCTCTGCCCATATTTGGTCTTTATGTGGCATTCTAAAACTTCTTCCCTCACTCCCCTTGATCCTTCTCCCTTTCTTCCCTTCTTTATTTTGTATACTTTTGTAGTCTCCTTTGTGAGTACTTGTTGAGAGGTCCTCACGGAGGAGCACAGCTATGTGGATACCCTCCACCAAAGAACAGTCTCTTCCACCACGCACACAGCTTTGGGAGGAAGACACAGAGGGGAGAGGAAGGGATACCTGCACAGCCAGCCAGATCAGCTGGAGTAACCTTGCTGATCAATGGAGTGATACATGTCACAGCCAGATATCTGGCCCCCCATTCTATTTGTTTTGTTTTGTTTTTGAGACAAGAGCCAATGTAGCCAAGACTGGCTTTGAACTTGCTAGGGAGAATCTGTTTCTGTTTTCTGTTCTCTGTGTGTGTGTTTCTGTTTATTGTTCTCATCCTCTCTCTCTCTCCCTCCCTCCTTCCTCCCCCCCCCTTGTGTGTGTGTTTGCAGATGGACCCATGTGCCTGTGTGTGGACTAAGAACTCTATCTAAACTTCCACTGAACTGGGAGCTAATCTGGTGTGCGCATGATCACATTTGGCTTCTTTCTTTTTTTCTTTTTTATTTATTTATTTATTTTTTATTGAGAAAAAGGAAAAAAAAGAGAAATTCCTGCCTCCTCCCAGCCTCCCATTTCCCTCCCCCTCCTCCCACTCCTCACCCCCTCCCTCTCCAATCCAAAGATCAGTCAGGGTTCCCTGCCCTGTGGAAAGTCCAAGGTCCTCCCCCCTCTGTCCATGTCTAGGAAGGTGAACAACCAAACTGGCTAGGCTCCCACACAGCCAGAACATGAAGTAGGATCAAAACCCCGTGCCATTGTCCTTGGCTTCTAATCAGCCCTCATTGTTCGCCATGTTTAGAGAGTCCGGTTTTATCCCATGCTTTTTCAGTCATAGTCCAGCTGGCCTTGGTGAGCTCCCAATAGATCAGCCCCACTGCCTCAGTGGGTGGGTGCACCCCTCGTGGTCCTGACTTCCTTGCTCATCTTCTCCCTCCTTCACATTTGGCTTCTTATATGAGTATTGGGGACTTGAATTCAGGTTTTAAAGCTTATGCAGCAAGCATTCTTACCCACTGAGCTACTTATCTTGCTATTTGGAATCATGGTATCAACTGCTAGAGATATGATAACAAACATAGTTCCTAAGCCATTTTTTACATTTTTACTTATAGTCTGTGTATGGGTGTTTTGCTTGCATATCTGTTAGTGTATGACTTGTGTGCCTCATGCCCAAGGTAAGGAGAAAAGGGCATGGGTGCCCTGGAGCTGCAGTTACAGAGGGTTATGAGCAACCATGTGAGTGCTGGAAACTAAATTCAGGTCTTCTGAAAGAACAGCCAGTGCTCTTAACTGCTGAGCCATCTTTCCAGCCTCAGTCTTTATGTCTTATTCTCAGTGAACACCAGCTTGAATCTTATGTAGTTCAGGCAGACCTCAAGCTTGCTATGTAACTACAGATGACCTGAAGCTTCTGATTCTCCTGCTTCCACTTCCCCAGTTCTGGGATCATAGTCTTTGTCTGTGTCCCACCATGTCATCCAAAATAACGGATTCTCACTCTCCATTTAGACAAGGCATTCTTTCACACGTTTACTATAGAAAAGATACCTTTATAGGAAAACCTCTTCTCAAGTAGATAGTTCACATTTGGGGCTCAAAAGATGGCTTGGTGGTGAAGAGCAATGACTGCTCTTTCAGAAGACCCAAGTTCAATTCCCAGCACTCACACAGTAACTCACAACCAATTGTAACTTTAGTTCCTGAAGATCTGAAACCCTCTTCAGGTCTACAAGGGCACTGCATGCCTACAGTGCACAGATGTACATGCCTGCAAAGCACTCCTACACATAATACATGAAAATAAACAATCTAAAATCAAACCTCACATTTGCAGTAGAAAACAGACCATTCCAGCTTCCTGTTTATTAGAGTCATTCCTCACAGGGACTAATGCGTGTTTTCCCTAAGTGCTACTGTCATGCAGCAACAGCTGGCCAAGATTCATGTTCTGCCCAGGCTCTGTGTCCTATTAACATATGGAAGTGTACTCAGATTGGACTCACCTACCAGTAATACTGTGCTATAAAGAGGAGCTAAATAATAGTGGCTGTTGATATTGATTAACACTCAAAAAGGGTCCAATGTTCATGTTGGCCCTAGAGAGCAAATACACTGAGATGGTTTGTACCAAAGTAAACGTTTAGCTTTATTTTACAAGTTTATTTTTTGTCATCTCCCTCCCTTGTAAGTTTTAAAAACAAAACCAATCAGCATACAATCAAAGCATCTAGTCTTTCTTTTATCTCTCTATTCAAGAAAGGGATTGTTTATTTATTTTGAAACAGGGTCTCAAGTAGCCCAGGCTATGACAGAAGATGGCCTTGAATGTGATCCTTCTAGCTCTGCCTTCTAAGCACTGGGACTGTAGGGTATGCAATACCATGCCGGGTGTATGAAGTGCTGGTGAACAAGTTTAGGGCCTCCCGCATGCTAGACAAGTAATTTATCAACTGAGATATATCTCCAGACTTTATATTTTTTCTTTTTAAAGGCATGGTCTCATTTTGAAGGCCAGGCTGGCCCTGTAACTGGAAGGAATCTTCCTGCCTTATCCTGTCCAGAGCTGGGATTGCAGGTGTGAATCACCATGCCAACTTTTGCTTTGTATTTAACGGCATTCAGAAATAATTTTGTATGCACACTTTATTTATTAATTCATTCATTTATTTTGTTTTTCTAGACAGGGTTTCTCTGTAGCTTTGGAACCTGTCCTGGAACTAGCTCTTGTAGACAAGGCTGGCCTCGAACTCACAGATCTGCCTGCTTCTGCCAGAGTGCTGGAATTAAAGGCCTGTATCACGGCCCGACCACTGCATACTTTAAAAACTTCCCTTTTTGTTAAAAGCCACTTAAAAGCCTACCAACCAGTGGGGGCCAATCAATAAAGTGCTTGGTACTACTCAAGGATGAAGACCTGAAGTCAGATTCTCAGCACCCAAATAAAAAGTTAGGCCTGTGGCACATGCATGTCATCCTAGTGCGGAGTATGTGGGAATATGAGAATATTTGGAGCTTGCTGGACAGCTGTCAGCATAGGCAGATCAGTGAGCACCAAGTTCAGTTAAAAAAAAAAAAACCCTGCCTCAAAAATTAAGGTGTAGAGGTAAAGGAAAGGAAAACTGACATTGACCTCTGACCTCCAAGTAAAGGGGGGTGGCACTCCCCAGTAATTAGAAGGTAAAGGTGGCCTTGAATTCTAGAGTGATCACATCTACACGAGGAATACAGTATAAACATTGTTTTTTTTTTAAAATGGAAACACAATCAAATGAAAGTATTCATAGAGAAATAAGAGAGAAATGGATATAAAACTTAGCACCAAACCCCAGCACTCTGAAGCTGAGGCAGGATGATCACACATTGCAGGTGAGCCCAGACTACACAGTGAGAGTGCCTGTCAAAAAAAGTTACCTAACCTTAGCCAGGTATGGGCTAGTGGTGCATTCATCTTCCTAGGGCTCACAGGAGGATCAAGGAGATCACAAATGTACAGGCAGCCTGTCTACACAGTGAGTTCAAGGCCAGCCTAGCTTGTGGGAGTCCATACTAACCAAGCCCAACATGGTGGCACTGGCCTTTAATCCCAGTACTGGAGGGGCAGAGGCAGGTGAATGTCTGTGAGTTTGAGATCAGTCTAGTGTACAGATTGAGCTCCAGGCCACCCAGTGCTACACAGTGAGGCCCTGTCTCAAAATAAATAAGTAGTTAGAAGAAAAATTAATAAATGAAGGGTCACAGTGGTTAACTTGCTCTCTTCAAATATCTCTAAGGAGGCAGCACTCTCATCCTGTATTGCTCTGGAAAGCAAAATCTAGACGAAGGGCAGAAACCATGAGCAAGCACGTTCTAGCTCAACCTAGGGTGCTGACTAAGTCTTTGCTCTCCTCAGTGACCTCTGGATAATCAAGGATCATTTTAGTGGCTTGAGTGAGAAATGTCCCTCATAGGCTCAGGTGTTTGACTATCTGGTTACCAGTAAGTGGGGATATTTGGGGAGGCTAAGGTGGTGTAGTCTTGCTGGAAGAAGTAGCCACTGGGGCAGGCTTTGAGAGCATGTAGGCTTTTCCTGCTTCTGTTTGCTCTCTGCTTCACGCTTGTATTTAAAGACGTGATCTCAGATGCCTGCTCCTTACTGCTGCGTTTTTCCTTCATGGTGGATCTTGTCCTTCTGTGGCCGTCAGCACCGGTAAACCCTCCCTTCCATAAGCTGCCTTGGTAGGGTGTTTTATCAAGCAACAGAAAAGTGGCTAACACAGTCATCAAGGTTAGGTTAAAGATCACTTGGCTGGAATACCGTAGCCTATTATGCTACTTTGAATATCAGACTTTCCTGTTCTTTGTTGTCCTTCATTTTATCCAGAACCTCAGGAAGAAATAAGATCATGTTTTTGCATTTCTATGACAGATTTCAAAACGTTCCAGGCATGTCCACCCCATGATCCAGGATGGTTATGAAGGTCAACAGGGCAACACCCAGTCTAACTGATACCATTGGATGCAGAGCCCAGGTCTTTGTTGGAACCCTGTTATGCTCTACAATAACTGCCAAGTTCTGGCTGATCTCATTCATAGTTCTGATGGATATTTCTGAGAGCAAACAGTATAAAATATCCCATGGTCTCAAGGACATAATTTGAAGATATGTCTTACTCTTAGAACCATAAATGTCATGTTTCTGCTTCTTGGAAATTGAGACTGAGAGTATATTCTTAAAATGGACTGTGTTCAACTTGCACTACAACTCTCTAGAAGAAAACATGTTATTGTTTTAAGACTTTCATTCTGGGATGAAAATATAAAAAAAAATGTAAGATCATAGTTCATGTATCTTGTGGTGGGCAGAGCATACTATGAAGGAGTACACATGCTCTGAGTTAGGAATAAAGAAGGAAGGTGGTGAGGATAACAGAACAGAATCCATGGAATGGGCAGAGAAGAGGGAAATTGTGGGGCAAAGCTTAACAGACGGAGAGAGCAAGGATTGGTGGGCACAAGAGTGAGCACAGAGACCACGTCCATTTCAGAAGGCTCTTAGGGAAATGAGAGATGCTCTCACATTCCAATCCATTTATGTTGGAAAACGACAAACCTATAGATCTGAGTGATGGCAATATTACTTTATATTTGAATGACACCTTCTATTTTTCAAAATGCCATCTCAGTGAGAGACACTGTCTTGATAGGTGGTGGCTCCTGAGAAATAGCATCTGAAGTTGACTTCTGGTTTCCATGTGCATATACTTTCATACAACACACACACACACAGAGAGAGAGAGAGAGAGAGAGAGAGAGAGAGAGAGAGAGAGAGAGAGAGAGAGAGAGAGGGCATTCAGAAAGTCAAATATAGTGGTGCATGTATATGGACCCAGCACTGGGAGACCGAGGCAGGAGAACCCCAAGTTTGAGGCCAATCTGGACTGCATGGCAAAACTTTATCTCAAGAAACTCACAAAAGGGAGGGGGCTGGAGTGCAGCTGGGTTGGTAGAGCAGTTGCCTAGTGCTGTGTTCTCTATGGCTCCAGGAACTGATCTCACTGGGGTGGCAGGGAAATGAAGAACAGATTACACATAGACATACTTACACAGAAAAGCTGGGATTGGTGATCTGGATTCTCAGATAGAGAAGCCATGGCATCCTGTAAGCTCAGTGAGTTTAATGTATACAGTCAAACAAGAAGATAGGATACTGCAGACAGATGAACAAAGGGTATAATATACAGCTGAACAATGAGGCAGGGTTAGCTAATCTTGTAGCAGTTCTTAGGAGAGCAGTCTTCAGGCTATAAACAATCAGTGGCAGAAAGCTAACACAGACATTTTCCGAACACACTGTCAACATTCACACTCAGATTAGAGGAAGGCTTTACCACTCACTCAAGGCACTGGGTCCTTGACATGGCTGTGCTCATGTCAAACATACACTTTCACTCGGGATGCTACTAGCATTCAGGAAGCACTGAGTTCAGTCCTCGACAACAATACCAGGCAAGGTGACACATGCCTAAAATCCAGCACTTGGAGGGCAGCAGAAGGCTCAAAAGTTTAAAGCATCTTTGGGCTATATAGCAACTTTAAGATTAACCTGGGTTACATGGAACTTGTCTCCAAAAATTAAATAATAAAGTTCTATTGAAATGGTAGAGCTCTTGGCTGAATTCTTTAGTACACCTTCCTGATTCTATCCAAATCAATTTTCAAGTATTTATGAAGGATACTATCAGAAAAATACAATTTATGGTGAGTGGAGCAGCTCAGTGGTGGAGTACTTGGTTGTATCTCAAAATAATAGATACTAGGAAACAAAAACAAAGCAAAAAATCATCTGGGCTAGAGAGAGAGACATCATCCATTTAGTAAAGTGCATGCCGCACAAGCATGAGGACCTGCCTTCAGATCCCTACCACCCACACAGAAAGCTGGCTGCAGCGGTATTCATCTGTAGTTATAGCCCTGGGAGCTAGAGACGGGAGGATCCAGGGAGCCTGCTAACCAGCTAGTCTAATTGAATCAGTAAATGTCAGCTTCAGTGAGACCATGTCTCTAACAGTTAAATATAGAATGACAAAGGAAAAACAGTGGCATCAACCTCTGGACCATATACATATACATGCAAACATGTACACACACACACACACACAGACACACACACACACACACACACACACACACACCCGAAATGATATATAGAAGGGATATAATAAGACCCATTAGGACTAAAGCCTGGCTCTAAAGAGTCCCAAAGGATAAGGCTCTGGCATCCAGAAATTCAGTTAAAGAGAGGAAGGATAGTAAAGGCAAGAAAGGTGCTTCATTGGGATGAGCAGAGGTCTAATGGTGTAAACTCTGTTTTCCAAATGCTTATAGCAATCTTATTATAACACAAGAATAAGAAATGTAGGCAAGAGTGAGTGTTCCTATGGCAGCAGCTCAGATCCTGTTGACCTGATTATCACTTGGGTCATGATTTCAGTCATGTGAGCTATATCTGGGACTATCTCCGTGCTTAGGAAATTGTTTTTATCCTTTATCTTAAGGTGATATCTGTGGGAAAGAAAGGCTTGGGAGAGCTCAGAAGGATAGGTGGCACAAGACGGAGCTAAAAAACACTAGGCAGTGATTATGCCTCACTTCGTATCTCAGATGTCAAACCATATTTGCATTTTCTATGGTAAAACTGTGTTTGTTTCATTTTATGTGAGACAGGATCTTACTTGACAGTTCAAGTTGGCCTCAAACTCACAGTAATTCTCCTGCGTCAGTTTGAGGCCTAGGATTATTACAGATGTGAGTCATCATGTATAGCAATATCCTTATACCTTTGTAGAAAGACTATTTCTTGTTCTTAGATTTTTAAATCAATAACACCTTGATATATATTTAGTTGTGTTATCATCTTATCTATTTACTTATTACTTATTTATTTTGAGACATGCTACCCACGAACTAGCTCTGTAGCAGAGGTTGACCTTGAACTTCTCATCTTTCTGCAGCCACCTCCCCAGTGGAACCTCCACACCTAGCTTTATTTGGTACTGGGTTTCAAACCTATATTTCACTCTCAATTTTTTTTGTATTGTATTTTTATTGTTTTGAACCCTGCATCTTGTGTACCTTAGGCAAATATCCAATCACTAAGCTGTATTGCCTGTGCCAGTATCATCTCTGAAATTAGGAGGTTTAAGCCTGGTGTAGTGGCACAACCTTTGATCCCACAGGCAGAGGCAGGTTGGTTGACCTCTGTGATTCATGGCCAGCCTTGTCTACCTGGAGAGTTTCAGGCTGTCCAGGTCTTCAAACCCTGTCTCAAACAAACAAACAAACAAACAAACAAACAAATGAAATTAGACAGCTTAGTGCTCTGGTTCTAGACCTGTTAGTACAGCATTGTAAAAAACAAACAAAAGAACACCTAGATAATTTAGACACTTGGATTAGGACATTTGTTCTAGCAAAGAATGAAGAGTCCTGGATCAACTTCTGCTCCAGTCTTTTGATAAAGTCCAGAGCACTGCTTGAATATGCAAATCATAATCTCCAAGGTAAATAAAAGCCCAGAGCCAGTTTTGGATTATAGATATTGCTACTGCTTATCTAATCTTTGTGGTTTTTATAAACAAGGCTATAGATGCACAAAGGGTAAGTAAGGTCAAGTCCAAAGTGAGTGAGCTGTCATTTGGCTTCACAGGCTAGCCTATGATCACATCTTTCAAACAGGATATAGACAAAGGGAAAGTCCAATGACTGCAGTGGGGAAAACAAACCATGGAATTCCAACTGCATGACCCTGTTTGCCTGAATTTTCCAAATTACATCACTTGCTTTTTGTTTTATTTGTTCTATTTTGGAAACTGAGGGATCATCAGTTAAAAGGCGCCAGGCTATAGAGATCAGTTAATAGCAAGCACTGCTCTTCTAGAGGTCCTGAGTTTGCTTCCTAGTACCCATGTTAGGTGACTCATAGCCACTTGTAACTGTAACAACAGGGGATCCAACATCCTTTTCTAGTCTCGGAAGTCACCTGGTCTCAAGTGGCAGATACACAATGACACTGACACATACCCATAAGTAAAAGTAAAAATATTTCTTAAAACAAAATAAAACCACAAGAAGCCAGTAATTGCAGAGGCGGGAGGATCAGAAGGACAAGATAATCCTCACTTCCTAATGAGTTCAAGGTCAGCCTATGACACCCAAAAATGTCTTAAAGGAAGGATTAAATCATACAAACAACTTATTTCATTTTCTACCCAACGACAGCTTATGTCAATTTTAAAATAGATAATAGGAAGTGGTGTTTTGTTCTAAAATAAGAACTTCATCTCTTGTTGTTTAATATTGTGTTTAATATGTTCAATATTATAAATTCTATCTGAAATTTACATTTCATGGCTGAAGAAATGGCTCTGAGGCTAAAAGCACTTCCTGCTCTTGCAGACTACCAGAGCTTAATTTCAGCATTCACATCTTCAGTTCACACAACCTGTTAATCTAGCTCCAGGGATTCTGACACCCTCTTCTGTCTGCCACAGGCACTGCACTCACCTGTACTTAACCACACACACACTATACCACAACACACACACACCTTAACACAATACCACTCATAAATACATCACACATATACACACCGACACATACACACATACAACACACACCCACAGTCTTAATTGGGATTTCTATTGCTGTGATAAAACACCATTGCTGTGGGATAATGCCCTTATACACTGTAAAGTTTTATCATGCTTATTGTTGTAATAAAATGTTGATTGGCCAGTAGCCAGACAGAAAGTATAGGTGAAGCAACCAGCCTAGAAGAATTCTGGGAAGAGGAAAGGCAGAGATGCAGTCACCAGCCAGACGTAGAGGAAGCAAGATGAGAATGCCTCGCTGAGAAAAAGGTTCCAAGCCATGTGGCTAAACATAGACAAGAATTATGGGTTAGTTTAAATTGTAAGAGCTAGTTAGTAATAAGACTGAGGAATAGGCCAAATAGTCTGTAATTAATATAAGCCTCTGTGTGTTTATTTGGGATTAATGGATGTGGGACCAGGCAGGACAGAAACTTCCATCTATACACCACAACCCAAAAAGCATGCCACAGAGGAAAGGATTTATCACTTTAAACTTCTACATCACAGTTCATAATCAAAGGAAGTCAGGACAGGAACTCAAGCAAGGCAGGAACCTGGAGCCAGGAGGTGATGCAGAGGTCATGGAGGAGTGCTGCTTATTGGTGGGCTCAACACAACTTGTTCAGCTTTCTTTCTTATAGAACCCAGGACCACCAGTCCAGGGATAGCACCACCCATATTGGTCTACCACCCCCCCCTACATCAATAACTGTCTTATTCAATGTTCTACTGCTGAAGAGATACCATGACCATGGCAAATTTTGAAAAAAAATTATTTAATTGGGGTTTGCTTACAGTTTCAGAGGTTTAGTCCATTATCAGCACAGTGGGAAGCATGGTAGCACACAGGCAGACATGGTCCTGGAGGAGCTGAGAGTTCTACATTCAGATCTGCAGGCAGCAGAAAGGAAAGAGACATTCTTGAGCATTGGAGCCCCAAAGCTCATTTCCAGTAACACATTTCCAACACGACTATACCTCCTAATCCCTGTCAAGTAGTGTCACTCCTTATTGACCAGGCATTTAAATATATGAGGCCATGGGGACCATTTCTATCCAAAACACCGCAATAACTAATAAAGAAAATGCCCTACGGGGTGGATATTATAGAGGAATTTTCTTAACTGAGGTTTCTTTCTCTCAAATGACTTTAGCTTGTGTCAAGTTGACATAAAACTATTATGCACACACACAACGTATACCACACATACCTCATACCGAGTCATACATACATGCACCACACAGATCCCCTCCACCACACAGATACACACACATCACACATACCCCCCACATACACACGCCACACAAATATAAATAAGATCTAATGCATAAAATGATTTTTTACAAGTTGATGTATTCTTTATTCAAAGTTGAGAAGTGTACCATATTGCACATTATTGCAAAAATTCACTGTTACAAACACTTTGCAGCTGGTAAGAAGCCAACAAAAGGTTGATTTTTAAAACTCATCACTATAAATTACCGTTAGAGTACTTTGCAAATTCAGAATTCAAACTGCATTTTTTTTTTTCTAAATTGCCTACAGTACTCAAGGTTCCTGAAGTTTAGGTAGCTGTTTCAGGAGGAAGAAAAGAGGTACTGATGTCAAGGGATTTCTATTCTCTTTCGATGCTCACATACTTCAGGGCGTCAGCCTGGCTATAACTGTGACCCAAAACGGCTCTTTATCAGCCTGATGGCTCTCAGCGAAGATGCATGTTCTGTCACCAGCATTAACCATGGTAACTTTTTCACAGCAGTTTGGATTTACTGGATGGTTAGCAAGATGACTTTTGTTGTCCTTGTGGGTTATGTCATTGTTTAAAATGAGCAGGAAGCTGCACATGTATTTGTCATGCACTTGCCCTCTTCTGTCTGCTTCATCCTGAGAAATAATTTCTCCACAGTATTCTGAGGTGGACTCATTTTTTTTCTGCACAGGATCTTTGATAAAGATCCCCCAGTCTGCCACATTAGATGGTGACAGCAATACGTGCTTTATAGAGTCCCACCAAATACTGCAGTCCTTGCAGGACATGTTTTTGCTGTCCCAATGGTCTGCAGCTCCAAGACAGAGGTCAGGGTCACACTCCCAGATAGCCAGGGTTATACTGTGTAGTAATAGGAGCACACGCGATGAAGCTCCGACCCAGGATGGACGTAGGCTAGAATCTTCCCGGTAAGCGCACCTTGGGGTGCTACACACAGATGATTAGAAATGG